>NC_141023.1:42437500-42772500 GCF_052040795.2 Danio rerio | reverse complement strand
TGCCCTTCCGGCTGCAACCCATCACTGGGAAACATCCATACACACTCATTTACACTCTTACACTACAGACAATTTAGCTTACCCAATTCATCTACACTAGATGTCTTTGGACTGTGGGGGAAACCGTAGCACCAGGAGGAAAGCCACGCCATTATGAGGAGAAAATGCAAACTCCACAAAGAAATGCCAACCGACCCAGTCGAGGCTCGAACCAGTGACCTTCTTGCTGTGAGGCGATTGTGCTACCTACTGCGTCACCATGACGGCCAAAGACAGAATTAAGCTTTGTTATATCCTCCCAAAAATTAAATGTTTACGATTTTTTTTTCCTTAAAACTTCACAACTTTTCAAAAATGTATCAGCAAATGTTCCTTGCAGTGGTAGAAGAATTACAGTCTAATGAAAAATAATTAATGAATAGTGAATTTAATCCAGATAGCAGCAAATGATGTGGCATCATTCTAAGACCGATCAAAAATCTCGCATAAATGATTATTTTGAGTATATTGTTGTTTAAAGTTTCACTAAGCAATATTTTAAAAATACTTTTGACTCCTGTGTTGGACCGAATCACCAAATACACTTTCAGCCAATCAGCGGTAAGGGGCGTGTCTATTACCAATAGTGAAGATTGGGCTAGATAGGGGCTAGGTCATGTTGAGTTATGTGCGCATTTGTTTTGGAGCTTTCAAATATCAACATAGTTTGTCAAAATTTGCTTAGTACATCTTTATATTTACTGATCCCATTCTGCATGTTTTTTTTCTGATTATATATTTAGAGTTGATCTCAAGTCTGTAAAAAATACAGAGCATTTCTTTCATGAACACAAGATCCAAAAACAGAAACACACACAGGCCGGAAAAAGAAAAAGAAAAACAGCACCGTAGCCAACCCCACACTGCAAAAATGAGAACTACCACACGCTTTGCTTCTGAGTAAGCCAGTCTCTTTAGGCCTCCAGCCTCGCCACATTAACTTTCATGAGGATGTATGTTTGAAAAGGCCGTTCGAGCTGTCGCTGGGCGTAAACAAGCCCTGCAGTGGATGTGTGGCCAGCCCAGTGTGTGGCTGTTTTTGTTTTGGTGAGGTTTCAGAGCGGAATGTTCAAATCATAAAGAGAAACACATTAAGGATGGCGGCAGGAGTGATGGTGCATGAGTCAAACGCTGCCCTACGGAGAGACTGACTAATGCTGGCAAACACTTTGACACCAACACACACACAGACTCACACACTTATGCTTACGTTGGCCTCAGCCTGCCACAACACATACTTTCCATAGCATACATTGTTGCAGAAAAACACCATGTGGTTCCTAGAGGAGCTACAATTAACATCATATACAAATAAGTGCTGTGTAATATAGGCCACAAAATATTCAAATGATTATATAATATTGTTTACAAATAATGGTTTCCTTTTTTTTACAATAAGGTTAATGTACTTACTTACATGAACTTATATTTGTTAATGAATTTTAATTTCGACATCTGCTAATGCATTATTAACATCCAATGGTGTGTTAATGGTCAGAACTCTTCCACTGTGTTAATGTAGGATTTCCCACAGGATATTGTGAGACTGCATTAAAAGGAATACAAATATTCAATGTATTATTCGAATTAATTATAATTAAAATTCAAAAATCAATGAAATCATAAGCAAAATATGCCTCAAATCTATTTCCAGAGCCTTTTTTAAAATGTATTATTATATCTGATTAATTAATTTATTATTTTCAAATTCATATTTATTAAGATTGTTTGTTTTTTCAAGTTTAAAATATAAAACTTAAGCAATAAAATAAAATCCCTGTGTTTATTTAATTTAGAAAATTTTAATTTATTTCAAATTTATTGTAAATTTATTTAGAACGAACAACTTGTTTAGGTGCACTTTCTCAGAAGAGAGAATGATTAAATGTACGCCAGTACGTAGAGTGTAGGTAGTCTATAATGGTTTCTTAAATGCATTCAACCACAAGTGTTTAAACTACAATCTAATTGTATCTCAATGCCAGGTACAAACAACTTTATCTGTGTGATTCCACAAACATGCTGATTTGCATTATCACTGGTAACAGGTAATGCTTGAATTTTCCTAAGACGCATCAATTACATCAGGTTTCCACTTTTTTCTTGTGCTTGAATGGTAAATATACCTCCTATGAGTTGTCAGTCACGACAATGGCCCAAATTTGAGTTTGACACCCTTGCTGTAAGTAGTCAAAACTATATTTCCTGGTGAAAAAAATCCCACTAAAATACCTTTTCTGATGAGTTCAGGTTCAGCATTGCACTTTTCTCCAGCTCTCAGAGAAGCAATAATGCCCCTCACTGCCACTTCAGAGTCCCGTCTGTAAGCTAGCGCTTCAGCCAAATGCAGAAATCCTGTACGAACTGATGACACAAGACAGAATCAAACACACTAGCAGAGCATATATTCTGCTGACTGCATTTATTTCACATGTTTTCCCTATTTCTCTGTCGTCATTTGGATTACACGCTAGTAAAAGTGATCTGTATGGCTAAGAATCAGGATCGGGAGCTGCTCACCATCTGTGATGCGATGTTTGTGAGAGTACTGCGCTGCCAGAGACTTCAGGAGGCTGTGGAGAGGACCCGTGTCTACCGCCGAGTTCTCCAACCACGTTAACATTTGCACAACGGCGTTAAAGAACAGTGATGAGAAGCCAACGTCCTGAGAAACCGACCTCTGATTGAGAAAAACAGAAGTAGAGAGTAAGCAAAAGCAAACAACAATAGATTCCAGATTTCAACCCAAAGATGTGAACTTACTTTATACTGTAAAAATTAAATATTGCATAAAACATCTACAAACAAAAGTGTTTCTATCGCATGTGTTAAAGAGAACAAAAATCAATGCTTCTGAAGAAACTGGCATGATGTATGATTGATAAATTAATTGGTTTTGCAAATTCAGAAACCGCTTTATCTTTATTCTTCATAGTAAGTTAGTAGTAGCTCAGGGGTGCGTTTCCGAAAACCATCGTTAGCCAACAAAGGTCGCAAGTTGTATCCTTACAAACATAGTTTGTTGATTTGCCGTTTCCCAAATCCGCCGTTCCAACAAATATTTGCAAACTGTGTCGCAAACTTCTATGCTTGCAACTAAACCTCTGGAGCTGTAGTTAGAAACATAGTTCCTGGCTGTGTTCTATTAGTTATCCCTCCTATGCCCTATTAGTTTAGAACATTCTTACATTTAAACTTGGAATTATAAAAAAAGCATTAGAGTCATCACTCTTACAGGTAATTTGCTTTCAATGTATTTTTACATATCTGTTTTAGAGATCTTCATGTTTACAATTGCGCTCCCTTAGCAGTGCACTTTGAAAACATTGATGTCATTTTGAAAACAGCAGTGGTTTATGACCAAAGCTATAGGTGACCTATTTTTTAAAAGAGAAATTTACCTTACATCTCCAAAGCTTGTGAAAACAAAAAATGTAGCATACGTTAATTGTTAAAATTTATAGTAGGTTAATTATGAAGTATCTGTACTGTATATGACATGGCATGGGCCAGTTGGTTAGAACATTTCTGCAGTGGTGTGCATGTGTCAAATTGTAAAAGAAAACTTAAAAAAAAAAAATAATAATAATTAAATTAATTATATATACATATACATATACATAATTATACATATATTAATAGGCGAGGCAGTGGCGCAGTAGGTAGTGGTGTCGCCTCAGAGCAAGAAGGTCGCTGGGTTGCTGGTTCGAACCTCGGCTCAGTTGGCGTTTCTGTGTGGAGTTTGCATTTTCTCCCTGCCTTCGCATGCGCCGGGTGCGCCGGTTTCCCCCACAGTCCAAAGACATGCGGTACAGATAAATTGGGTAGGCTAAATTGTCCGTAGCGTATGAGTGTGTGTGTGGATGTTTCCCAGAGTTGGGTTGCGGCTGGAAGGGCATCCGCTGCGTAAAAACTTGCTGGATAAGTTGGCGGCGGTTCATTCCGCTGTGGCGACCCCGGATTAATAAAGGGACTAAGCCGACAAGAAAATGAATGAATGAATAATAATAATAATAATAATCGTCATCATCATAAAAATTATTAATATTATTATTAAAATAGATTTTTTTTCATTTCCTAATAAATAATAAATATTAAATTAAATTTTCTAATAGATAGTCTATTTATTATTAATTAATTTATTTATATGATATATATCATATTTATATGATATTAGAATATGTGTTAGCTTTTACAAGTGATTTTATGTTAATTTAGAATAAAATATGTAATTCAGTTAATATATAAAAAGAGTGCATGTTTTTACCGAAACTAATATTGGATTTTTTTTAACGTGTGTGCGTGTAAAACAAAATAATTTGCACAAATAAATGATGGAGTTCTTCTTTAAAGAAGCTCTAACCACCCTGCTTAGAGCATGATTATGGATGTCTGATGTTATAACTAACGTGGTTCAAACGATGGATCTGTGACAGAGAAACTTCGGGTTTTGGGAAATACTCGACACTACATCGTTCTTTTATCATAGTACTATGATAGTTCAGCCGCGAGTTAAGTCGTGGTTTGGGAAATGTATCCCATATGTAGAACGTACCAAGTAACGTAGAAAGCAGCGTCAGTGCACCAAGATATCCAATTGAACCGAATTGATGGCATTATAATCGTAACCGAACCAAACCGTGAGACCAGTGTAGGTTCACACCCCTACTAAGAAGTACATAAAAATAGATGGATGGAAAACAATGTTGGTGCTGATAGTGAGTGTGTAGGAATGATTAGCTTTAGTGCCTGGTAAAGATGCAGCTGGCGCAGTAGAGGGCAGGAGATAGTATGGCTGTGGTGCATTGCCATGACCAGGGCTCCAGCATGGCCAGAGTTGAGAAGAGCTGCTAAAGCTTGAAGGAGTCTTCCAGCAGCTCCACCCGGCTGGATGTGACCCTGGCGTGCCCGCAGCACCTCCTGAGCCAGAGTCTGCTGCAGAGCTAATGATAATGGCCGGACGGGGGGTGGAGGCCAGTGGGGGTCCACCTTCAGAGGGAAGAGCTGAATATAGAAAAAAAAATACATGATTTATTAATGACTAGATATGCCATCAATATAATCAGACATGGAGTTCTAAACCTAAAAGATCCACAATAGATTTCAAAGAGCTCATGACTTTTTTAGTTGTCTGAGTGTCTAAGTATAAATCGATTTTTACTTACATATTTGATCTAATAAAATATTTACAACGAGGAAAATCCAATTCATAAAATGTATATAAATGCAACTTTATGCAAACATAAATATTAAATATAAAATGTATTCAGAAATATAAATGTAATTATAAATATTTAAATAATTGTATTGATTTATTTATTTATTGAGGACTACACAGCCACAATATGGGTAATGCTCCATTTTTATTCAGTGTAATCTATCCAAAAATGAAACAGCAATTATTCTGCACTGTATAATATTAGAATATATAACATAATTAGAACTAACAGTTAATCTTTATACTTTAATGATTATTATGTACTTTAATTATTAAATAGTCTTGCTTTTTAAAATAATGGTCAATTGACAATTTGCTAAATCTTATGAATTGCTTTTAAATCAAATTCAGGAAGTTTGAGGAAGCATCCTATTTTTGGTGGAATGGGTTTTCAAAGGAGGAGAGGAATTTCAGAAATTTGTGGCTTTATGATGAATCAAAATCGTATGGGTTTGGAACAACATGAAAGTGAGTAAACAACCAAATTGGTTGACCATTCTTTTAAAACCAACTCAGTACTTCTGGAACATTCTACAAATTCAGTGCAATACAATAATGATATTTTGATGCACTGCAAAGCCTTAAACCATGTCATCACAGTCATTACGTTCTGAGCTATCTGGAAATTACGGCTGAACAATATATCATTTTAGCATCTATATCGCAATGTGATCATTCGTAATAGTCACATAGCAAAATTTGCCATGTTATGCAATGATATGCAATGTGTTTTTGAGGCCTGTGACTGTATAATGACTTTTTAAAAGAATTCATGCATTAAGAAATTGTACAGTTTGTAACTTTAATAACGATTAATTTTACTGAATTATTTTTATTATTCATTTACTGTACCTGAATACAGTACAGCATTTTTTTCCTTAATGTATTTATCTACACTCACCGGACACTTTATTAGGTACACCTGTCCAACTGCTTGTTAACGCAAATTTCTAATCAGCCAATCACATGGCAGCAACTCCATGCATTTAGGAATGTAGACATGGTCAAGATGATCTGCTGCAGTTCCAATAGAGCATCAGAATGGGACTTTGACCGTGGCATGGTTGTTGGTGCCAGACGGGCTGGTCTGAGTATTTCAGAAACTGCTGATCTACTGGGATTTTCACGCACAACCATCTCTAGGGTTTACAGAGAATGGTACGAAAAAGAGAAAATATCCAGTGAGCAGCAGTTCTGTGGGCACAAATGCCTTGATGCCAGTGGTCAGAGGAGAATGGCCTGACTGGTTCCAGCTGATAGAAAGGCAACAGTAACTCAAATAACCACTCGTTACATCCGAGGTGTGCAGAAGAGCATCTTTGAACTTTGATCAGAATTTGGAGTCAACAACATGAAAGCATGGATCCATCCTGTCTTGTATCAACGATTCAGGCTGGTGGTGGTGGTGCAATGGAGTGGGGGATATTTTCTTGGCACACTTTTAAAGCGCAAATCATCTCAGACTGGTTTCTTGACAGTGACAATGAGTTCACTGCACTCAAATGGCCTCCACAGTCCCTAGATCTCAATCCAATAGCGCATCTTTGGGATGTGGTGGAACGGGAGATTCGCATCATGGATGTGCAGCCAACAAATCTGCAGCAACTCTATGTTGCTATCATGTCATTATGGAGCAATATCTCTGAGGAATATTTCCAGTACCATCTTGAATCTTTGCCACGAAGGATTAAGGCAGTTCTGAAGGCCAAACGGGGTCCAACCCAGTACTAGTAGGGTGTACCTAATAAAGTGGCCGGTGAGTACATGTTTGTAGATTGTTTATAAGATTTTATTTGCACTTTCTTGCATAATCATCCCAATCGATCTGAAACTATCAATTCTTTCCAAATAGATTTACACAATGTTAGGTTTTTAAATATCGTGCAGCCCTACTGGAAATCATCTCACTTATTTCTGAGAGCGACTGGAAATGCGGGAAAGAAAGCGTGAATGTAATAAAGAATCCAATGCATGTCAGACCATAATTACATGCATATCTGCTGTACCAGATAACATGACAGGAGTACATTTTAGTTGGAGCTTTATTCCTTTATTGACCTTAATCTGTGATCTGGAAATAAGCTGTTTTTAGAATGTTTCAGAATTTGGGGAATTGACTTATATGACTTATTAATGGCATTAAACAGTCAAACTACTAGCTTCACAAACAATTATATTAACGACAACACAAAAAAATAAAAATAATACAATAAGAAAATACCAGTTTGCAACATGAAGTAGCATAACAAGCTATTTCTCAGAGGTAAAAACCAATACAAGTGGATGAAACTTAAAGTCTCAAGCCAATAAGGGTCCAATGGCTGCACCCTGCTCAAACCTAAAAGACTAAGGCCAATAATAAAATGTCGTACCTGTAGTAGGACCCCAGCAAGATCATCCTCTGGGCCGATTACTGGCACCTGACTCACTGCTCTCATCTTCACAGAGCCATGGGGTGTTTCAACAGTCACTTTAGCCCTGCTCACCTCTGAGCTGTCTGTAACACACAAGACCAGCAGAGGATTCATTAGTAGAGAATTTAATCACGCCGTGCAGTAAAACAGCACCATTAATCATTGCTGACTCAACCCATGGCGTAAAGCAATAAATCCTGACCTCTACGTTGAGGAAGTGAAGCGCTGAGCAAAGTGTGGAACGTGTGTCCTCCTGTGGCTCCTCTCTCATGCTGGACCTCCACCAGATGAGCCATATAATCTAACAGGCAATAACACACATAATGCTAGTATCTTTTGGCACACTCAATAATGGAGAAAAAAAGACAACTGAAAGAGCCTCACTCTTGTCCATGATGTTTTGCTCCAGTGTTTGGGGATCATGAGACACGGCCTGGTCCAGATACTGCAGCAGTTTGCTCATGCTGGAGACGGGGATCCCGAAAGACTGGACAAACAACAGTAGCTGTTGGGGCTCCAGATCTTGCAGAGCTGAAAATGACCGAGAAAATCAGATGGACACCAGAAGGGTGGGATATTTATCATCTAAGATCACAGTGTACCTGTTGTTTTAATGATATCTTATGATGGCTGACAATATGGCTGCATTTACACTGCAGATCTTGATGATCAATTCCGGTTTTGTGACTGTATTTGATTTTTTTGATGACCTGCTTACATCATCTTTTAAAAGTGACTCGTATCCGATCGTCTGCATATACACAGCACATGGCAAAGGCGCAATGACCAGGAAAACAAGCTGTTTTGACAAGCTGTTTTACTATAGTTTATGACAGAAAGGTTTTCATTTGTACATCTTCTTTTATATATATATATATTAACCCTTAGGCATCTTAATGTAATGTTCATGGCGTGATTTATGCACGTGATGTATGCACTAGTTTTATATTAGTTTATATTGGTTATGTGGCAGAGATTGCGCACTATTGCTCTCATTAACATGCTTAAATACCTGTGCTATATGACAATACAAAAATTGTTAAGTCCTCGTGTATGAGATTTAAGGTTTGGGACTCTGCGGAAGTCTGTTCTGAAATGAAAGTGTCAGACTTGATGTCATGCACGACTCGCATTGACAGGTGAAAATTCAATCTACCTGTTAACACTGCAGAACACAGATCCGATTCATATCGGATTAATTTCATATAATTTATAATTAGGTTTATATAATAATTCAGATTCTCATTTAGCATGTTTTCCTGTTGTTGTTTTTTACAATAAAACCAAAATCAAGTGTAGTAGTGCAACAGGATTTTGTGTGTTTGATTTTTATTTTTTTGTAAACCAACAATGCAGTGTGTGTAAACCATTATTTAAAATAGTAAAAACATGGTCAACTGTTTGGTAGAGCAGCAATCAAAGGGTTAAATGTGATATTCTTTATAATTATTCTGTAAAATACATTAGTATAAGAAAACAAAAACAAACAAAAAACAAATTGCTCTGCTTCTCAAAATGATTTACTTTATAGCAGGGATCACCAAACTTGTTCCTGGAGGGCCGGTGTCCTGCAGATTTTAGCTCCAACACTAATCAAACACACCTGAACAAGCTAATCAAGGTCTTACTAGGTATACTTGAAACACCCAGGCAGGTGTGTTGAGGCAATTTGGAGCTAAACCCTGGAGGGTACCGGACCTCTAGGAACGAGATTGGTGACTTTAAAGTGTCCAATGCAAATATATTGCAAGTAACTTTAATCACCTAAAAGTAAACAGCATTCCTTACTTTACGTTTTCAGCAATTAAGTAATTTCATTAGTTACTAGCTGCACACTGCATTTGTTCCTTCTTTATAAATTCTTTGGGTTAAAGTGTCTGTTAAAAGCACTCATGTAAAGTCCTAAACAGAAAACATCCATACCTGCATCAACCAAGCGGGAGACCTCAGATCGGATCATTCTCAATTTCAGCCAATCAGGCAACAGAAGAGCCTCCTCAGAAGTGTCCACCAAAAATGCAGTAGGAAGAGGCTTTTTATCAGGAAACCAGATATCCAGGAGTATGTAGAACTCACTTTCCCCTTATAAAATCACCAAACACAGTATCTGTTATAACAGGAACAGCAATCACCACACACCACAACAGAGGAAACACTCACCTTTGGGAGGTCCAAGTGTGAGCAAGATGACCATGGCATGGACTACCAGAATGTGCATCGTGGCTGTTTCTCCAGTGGTCCATCGCAGGAACACTTGATCCTGAGACTCTGACTGAGGATTCAAATCTGTGAGTTATTCATATGCACAAGCAGTATTTAAACTGTCCAATCAAGTGTTTTGTTCCTCACCCAGCTGTAAAGGTCCTCTCCCTCTTTTGTCTTCCTCATGCGACGGATGTAGTTGGAGAAGATGGAGATCAGAGCGGAGAGAACCGCATCAGACTCGGGTCTGCAGGAGTGCTTGGAGAACAAGCAGTTCATTATAGTGGAGCGTTCAACTATTAGACGGGCCACATCCTGACAAGACGGAAAACAACATTAAAACAGGTTAGACTTCAGCTTGGTTAGTGCAGGAAAAAAGGAATTTATTTTTATTACTTTTGGGTCTTTATTTTTTATTAGAAAGATGTTTAGACTAACAACAGATTAATCAATCTTTTCTATTGTATTATAAAACATCTTGACCAGACACATTCCTCTTTTTTTACTGTGCTGCATTATTTAGAAGAACTGCTGACTAGAGGAAAAAGCAGAATAAGAATAAATTTAGGTTTGTTACACACTGCTGTCTGGACATGTCACAAGGAGCATGATCATTGTAGAAGTTATGAAATATATTAAAGATGCACATAATTTTTCAGTTCTGGTATGCAGAGAAGGGTTGCAGAAAAAGGAAGTATGTCTAGGGGTTACAAAGAGCCAAGGGACTGCAGAATGACTGATCAGTGACGTCAAACCAAAACTCCACCTGTTATTATCAGTTGTGCATATATGCTGGAGTCAGGAAATGTAACTAATGTATGTTTTGGCATTGAAGAAAACCCTCTCCAGACCTTTTCTTATTGAACACGCATGGAATTGGCATGATATTTCAACATTAGTTAATTGCTAATTTTTTAATTTAATGTTAGCATCCGAAGCTCTCTTCATATAAAAAACAAAGGACAAAAATTCAAAAGTTAAAAAAATACAAAACAAAACCTTAAGCAGAAAACTTTAACCAAAAAAATCAATTCAACAAAATCTAAAATACTTCTCATACATTAAACAAAATTCCACTTAACTTATTGTCATAGTCTAATTAATCTCAGTGTATACATAGCCCAAAAAATACACAATAAATAAATGACAATATATATATAAACAACAGTTTACAAGTTACAAGGATAGTGAATGATTCCCTATCCTGTTTGTGCGAGTGCAAAAGGTGTAATAAACGTTACAGCTTTTGGTAAAAGCTGATTCTCAGTCTATTTGTGTGCACTTTAATGTTCCTGTATCTACGCCATAAAGGCAGGGGGGCAAATGTGAGTGGGATCCTTAGCAACATACATTCAACTGCATTAATATTATACAATTACGTGAGTAAGTGCACTTCACAAAAATTAAACCAGAATGACTGAGGACCGGAGCAGACCAAGCCGGTTGGGTGTTGAGTTTGGGCAGTTCGTCGGTCAGGCTATTTGGTATATTCTATGCGCAACCTTTCGTCGGGTTAATGTTAGAGCTCGTTGGTACCAATTCAGCATGTACAATTGGTTTCGGCCATCGGCTGAAGAGAGCGCTCTGACTGGTTATTCAGCAATGAAACGTAAAGTGATGTAACAAGTTAACAAATCAAGCCAAAAACGCAAAGTCACAAAGAAGCTGATTGAAATTTCCCAAAATTTCTCAAATATTTGCAAACTATATGGATTATTAGATTATCAGACATATTTACATGGGTGAATGTCTTTCTGGTGAGTGACAGTTAAGGTCTTTGCACATTGAAGTCTGAAATGTTTGTAAGTTTTTTTTCGTACAATCATATGCGAAAAATCCGTCTGATGCGTATAAATCAATCCATTGCGAAAAAATGCTAAACATTTCGTAGTCGAGCAGTGATATGTTCTCCTCTCTTCTCCAAAATAGAAACAGAAAGAGGAATAGGCTGCATATTGTGTTTATCCAAGAGGAAGGAGAGTTTAGCTCATTATCAAAGAGCTGCGCTGGATTATCCCGAACGTTCTTTCAGGAAATCAGTGGAATTTTGATACATTGGTTCACCTTTACATTACAAATCCTGAACAGAGACTGGCATATATAACATTATAATAGATAGCGGCCAAGTTGATGTATCGAAGCAACAGACCGACCATGCTTTCTATTATGTTTATGAGCAGTACGTCAAATGTATGGACACACACACACACCAAGCAGAAGCAGGGGAGAGATGCGCCACCCACTGAAACTGTTTGTCATCAAGTCATCTGTAGCTGAAATGACGGCATTCTGTAATTAGCTTTATGCTTGTACGGTGGCTCTGAACTGTCAAAACACCTCTCAAAAACTCTTTTTCGGATGTGAAAAGAGGAAAAAAGTTTAACGCGGTTTGATTTTTTTTGAATGGTGGACCAAAGTTTCAGAGGCAGTTTTTAATTAGGATTCACACAACCTGAGATTAAAATTATTTTTTTTTATGTGGGAAAATTATGGACGAAAATTCAGCGTGCAATAACCTTTACTGTGATAATGTAATAATGGAAGTTTGGTTTCTCTTTGTGGCAAGACAAGTCCACTTGTGCAGGCACAGAACACGGCTCTCGTTTCAGTCGGCTTTTGCCCATTTGGTGTGTTCACACAGAGCTTTTTGCTCAAGATGCCATCCCACTTGAGGTGACAATTCAAGTCAATTCAATTCAAGTCAATTTTATTTATAAAACAACACAGTTGACCAAAGTGCTGACAATAGTAAAACAAAGTGTAGCACAAAGTTTAAAACAAATAAATAAATAAACAAAAAATATCAACATCTCACGCTGTGCTAAAAGCCAAAATGAACAAGTGGGTTTTAAGAAGAGATTTAAAAACAGTAATGGAAGAGGCTTGTCTAATATACAACGGCAACTCATTCCTCAATTTTGGTGCAGCCACAGCAAAAGCCCGATCCCTTCTGAGCTTTTGACTTGTCCTGGACACACCCAGGAGGAGCTGGTCGGCTAACCTGAGCGAACAAGAAGGTGTGTAGGGACAGAGAAGCTCAGAGAGGTAAAGTGGTGCAGCACCGTTCACTTACTTAAAAACAAATAAAAGCAAATTAAAATGGGTCCTGAAATGCACAGGCAGCCAGTGAAGTGAGAATAAAACCAGGGTTATGTGCTCGTATTTGCGTGTGCCAGTTAAAATACGGGCAGCTGCATTCTGAACAAGTTGCAGTCGAGAAATAAAACACAGTTGGGTTTGGTTGGTGCTAGTTGGTAGTGTTGGCTTGGTGTGTCCTGGCTCTAATTAAAAAAAAGAGTGTTCTAACACATCACACACAGAAGAAACTGAGCAAAATTCAAACCGATTAAAACCTGCAGATTTACACTAACCAAGGCTAGGTCATTGTGGAGGGACTGCTCTTCTATTGGTGCATGCTGGGAAAGGTAAATCAGGTATGCACTGATGGTTTGAGGATCCGTCTCCACGTGAATGGCCTGGAAAAAAAGGAAAACCATGCACACACTTTAAGTTCAGCAAGTCACAGGTACTGATAAACTTATATTTGTGTAGGATTTGTGTAGGTGGACTAACCTGCTGCAAAGCACTGGCCGTTAAGCCTCTCACGCTGTCAAACAGAGGCAGTTTAGGAAGGTCCTGAAGGAGCCACTGGTAGCTTGGCAGTAACTCTGCATCTCTGGAGTCCTCCTCCATGAGATGATCCCTGTCCTCTCCATCTTTCAATCCGCCCTCCGTCAGCACCAGGGACAATCCCTGATATGCACATCATAATTCACCATATCACACAAGTGTGTAAAGAACCATGCTTAGTTAGATGGAAAATGAACTCTGTACCTTTATGGCCAACACTCTTGAAGCCACTTGAGAAGAGCTTAGACGCCGGAGAAAGTAGTCCAAGACCTCACATGTGGTCTGTTTATCAGCCTTAGACCCCAGCAGAAGGTCCTGCAGCCGCCCAAGAAGCTGCCTCTGTTTTTGCTGCCGCTAACACAAACAAAAAAGCAAGAAAATTATTAATTTTTGTTTTTACAAAATACATGTTTTCAAAACTATGCAGCATATTTGTGTGCTTTCAACTTTCAGTAGTCAATACTTAAGACCTAAATGTCACGTGATCCTTCAGATGTCAATCAAATGTACATATTTGATGTTCAGGAAATATTTTCCATAATTATTATTATTTAAAGCAGTTGGGCAGATTAGAGATACAGTAAAAGTACAAGATTTAATTGAAATAATTCATTTGTAAATGTTATAAATTCCTTTATTTAGATCAATGTAATATGCCTTTGTTAAATAACAGTATTCCTTTAAAAAAAAGAGTATATAGTTGTATTAAACTATTGAGTAATTAGTTGGATTATTTTCTTTTAATATAGCATAATTGTTTGAACCACTCTATTACACCATACTGTAAACTACTATGGGTCATGTAAAATTAAACATTGGTTTAAGACACCACCATTGATATTGCAAGATGATAACAAAAAACAAAAACATTCAAACAATAACCAATGCCGTAATCATTTTTACCTGTCTTTTCTTTGCTCTCTGTTCTTTGCTTTCTCCTTCCTCTTCATCATCAGCAGAAGAGGCATCATCTGCTGCATCATGGAGGAGAAATTCACACAGGCACTGAACGGGCAGCACATCTAAGGAGCCTTCGCTGGACTGGACAAGATCAGCCAGCCACGGCATAGACTGAGAAGAAGCCTGAATAAAGGACAAACCTTCAATTAAGAGGATCTGCGATTACACAAGACCTTGAAAAGCCATAATCATAAAGCCATAATACAAAAGTCATAATATTACATCACACTTTACAGCCTAAAAAATAAAAAAAATGTTACATTTCAAATGGAAAACCCCATGTGGGTCCAATATGGGCAAAAGAAATTAATTACATACCCTTTGCCTATGTAAGTAATGAGCATTAAGTATCTGTCTATATAAAGACATCATATAAATAATGTATATAGACAGACATGGGAAATAGAGAGATGGGTATTTATACAACAATTCTGTCTGGTTCTCAAATCTAATTGGCTGATAACTGTGCGATATTCTGCAATATCAGAACTCCTACAGCCTCTTTACCCTTTGTGTATTACTCCGCCCACATACAGCCAGCAAAAAGCAGACACTACAGATCTAAAGCTTCAAAGATGCTTGCTCAACTGTTTAACTGTCAGCTTATGATATGAATCCAATGTGGAAGAAAGTAGTTCCACATACAAAAGGGTTTTTGAAACTATTCGTGTTTGATTTTGTTTTTATATATACAATTATGCCGTCAAACTGTTGTATAAACGCAATATCACACGACTCGGCCTGTGGCCTTGTGCCATCGAACGCCTCCCATGAGTGCCGATGTACAGCCATATCGCACTGCTACTCGTGTGATATTGCTCATATATATATATATATATAAGGGCTTGACATTAACTTTTTTGATCACCAGCCACTGTGGCTAGTAGTTTTTCAACATTACTAGCCACTTACCACTTTTACTAGCCACAATTTTGCTATAAGGAAAATGTATAATTATATGCATACATTTGATTTTGGCATGCCAAAGTTACGTACTTTACATTTTGTGTAATGTCCACATAAGTCCTCATTCATTTCACTTTTTGTGTGTTGTGTTTGACCTTGCTCAATGAGCATGAGCATATGGGTTATGGTTTCAGTCGCATTCAGATTAGTGTCGCATTGCAATTAGGTCTTGTTTCACAAGGCTTTTCAGGGCTAAACAGCAAGATTTACCTATTTTTTCTCTGGCCACACCAAAACAATAGTCTAACAGTCTCTAGTGGTCTTGAACACCTTAATTAGTTGGATCAGCTCTGTTTGATTAGGGTTGGAGCAAAACTGTGCGCGCGACACTAAAGCCCTTATCAGTCAGTGACAGGGCTGATAGCGGAAAAAATTCCTGAGCCTGAACTTTTTTTCCTTGCCCCTGAGGTGAGTAGGGGTGGGGGTACTATGTATGCAACGCACTTTTAACACATAACTTGTGGGCCCCTGGGCCCAAATATATTAACAGCCTATGTGTAACCCTGATCATCATTATTGTCAAGTGGCTCTTTTTAGACACATGCCAGTAATGTCAGTGACACATGCCAGTGTCAGTGATCTTGTGACATGTGCCAGTAGGTGTCAGTATAAGCACGTTATAAGCACATTAATCTTATAAGTCTCTTTGCTTTAATATTTAAAAATCATTAGGCAAATGACACCTGTTATCTTACATGCATATATGTTATGAGTTTTCAACATGCATTTTATTATAACTTTTTAAAGGATATTATTTAAAATACCTTAAAATGAAAATAAGTTAAATAATAAAATAAATGAATGAATTAAAAACATAGAAAAGTCCATATTGTAGGGAACAAAGGAACTGCCAGGGTGCAATAAACAGTACAACAGATAAGTGTAACCCCTCCCATACATAAGCATGCCACAATAAATTTGACTGACATGTACTGTCAAATGACTATATTATGTACGGAAGTACGACTACGAATACATAAAATAAATGCGTTTAAATTAAAACATCGTGGAGTAGCTCAGCAAATAAACTAACTTGCGACGCAATAAATTAGGTTAAAAGTCGCGTAATGATTAAATATGGTTTTGCTCGTGTTAATTAATGTCATAAGCTTCGCCGGGTGTCGATGTCACTGCAGTGACATGCAGCGCGACACTCTGAGTGACACAGGTCACTACACATGCCACTAGCGAGTGACACATGACAGTGGAAACCCGGACGTGCCACCAGTGGCGTAGCGCAAAATGCAGAGGCCCCCCTGCAGGGATCGCTGACGGGGCCCCCTGATGAAGGGGGGGGGGGATACGTCACACGTCAATTTGCATATCACTGGCGTCATCACGTTCTACCGTTTCTGTTTGTTTAACAGCCTATGGTTAATAAAGGGGTATTTATAATTGCACTACACTTTATATAAGCATGTTTATTTAACTAAATGTATTGCTGTTTGAATACAGTATGTCATTATAGATATGTAGTGAATGTGCAGTAATCTCTCATATGTAATAAACTCAGACAAGTTCAGAAACTGTCACTAAAATATCTGTGATTGTGAACAAGAAAAGAATAAACGGTCCAATTAAATTGTTAAAATAAAGTAGCAGTACATCGGTTTGACTGTACAAGGGAAATACCTTCACACTGCCTGTGCTAAATCATTTGTCGTCGGTACGCAGAGGGGTGATCTGCTCTCGGGCTGCAGGTGGGAGAGGCTGCTGTATGAGGACTGACTGGGCCGCCTGTCAGTGCTGTGAGGCGAGGGAGGGGCCGGCGGCATCACACGCAGCTCGTTGAGAAGAGTAGGGACGGTACAGTATGGACAAATGACAGTCTAAAAAAATCTCCAATAACACAAAAAAAAGTCGCTAGATTTGTCGCTAAGGGGGTCTGAAAAGTCGCTAAATCTAGTGACAAAGTCGCTAAGTTGGCAACATTGGCGGCAAGCAATCAGAATGAAGTAGTCCACCGCTTGAGAGGTGTTCAGAGAACACAGACCTGTGAACTTTGGTTCCGACCACAGTTGTTCCCAAGAGTTTGATTATTGCGTTCGCCGGTGGATTTTTAATTATTGAAAATCACGACGACGCGGGGCCCCCTAATCACGCGGGGCCCCCCCGCGGTGCGTGCCCTGCGGGCCCGTCCGCTACGCCACTGCGTGCCACCGGAAGTGTCACTACACTCAGTGGCATGTGCCAGTGTCATCTGTACGTCAGATGTGGTGTCACTCCATGTTAAAACTGCTACTGTGAATCCGCGTTCAAGCGCACACAATAAGCTAAAACTCGCCCCAAGCACCGGCAAAAACAAATAACAATGAATGTGTCGAGGAAAGAGTACATATCTTAATTATTTATTAATAAACTTATTCTGAGTCAGTGTCGCAAAGATCCTGACTGGCAATCTCCTCTTGGACTCGCCTTTAGAAATTCATCTTTACGGATTACATGAAGGAGTTTTTTTGTTTTCGATTTGTTTTATTTCGTTAAGTAATAATTTAAAGCTTTCTATAAATATATTATTATGTCTGTGAGGCATATACATTTTGCTTCATTTTGTTAAGCGCTCCTGTTCAAAAACCTCGATGTCCTGCAAGCTTTTTATAAGCAAACTATGCGCCTAATAGCACACATTCTTTAACGTTTAAGCTACCATTGTTTTATACTTGAACTGTTTTATATCTTTTATTTTAGGCAAGTCGTGATGATCTGAGAAGGCAAACTGATCAAACAGACAATGATGGTCTTCCGCTGGGCGCTGTTCGTTAAAAAAAAACTTATTTTTAACGAATAAAAACTGCTCCAAACGTATTTCTAAATAAGCTGAATAAAAACGAAACTAAGGATAAACACTTTGCCATTAGGCTACATACAAAACTGAACTATGTCATAGCTGAAACACTAAGTTGTTTAAGGAGAAGGGGGAAATATATTTTTGTCCCGTCTATTGCTTCACCGTTATTTCGAGAATAAACCCAGCGTAAATATGCAGATGTCATTCCCAAAACATATCAGCGTATATGTGCCGAAAACGAAAGTTTCATACAAATTCTGAATGGATTATAGCCTGGAAAGTGCAAAGCACGCTCCTCTTATTATCACTAAAAAGCGTCACTAATCTTAGTTCATAGAGATCTCACAAAGATCCGTTATATTTTATAAAGCTCTCTAAATTACACAATTAATCTTTTATTTACATGGCGTCTACACTCAAAAGATGATTCACGAGCACACAAAATGGCACTTAATAAAAACCAATCCGGCGCTTTCAGCAGTGAGTGAATTCTGTGAATCTAGAGAAATGACAGATCAATATCCGTGAACCTGATTTTTTTTTTCCCGCAGCCACAGTACGCCGGAAATCCGGCGTGGTGCCGGAACGCTATCACCCCTGCAGTGAGTTAGAGTCTCTCCATGTGCATGATCATCCTCTCACTCAATATTCACCTGCTTTCTTTTGCTTCTTTTACTCACTTCTTGTTGTATGGCGACAGCACTACCTACTTCGTTGCCCACACATCAATTCATTTTTTTTAAATGAAATAATAATTCAATATTAATCTGACCAGTTTACGTGGCAGTTGTCGCTTGGAATAATTAACCGAAATGATCCCTAGTTTCCACAAACTATTGACACACTTTACAGATTATTTTAATCTGCTCCTCGTCACACTTAAGATAGCCAAACCAATTCCATATAACAGAATTCGTGCAGCCTTTTTTGTCGATAATTTAATCATCTTTAGATAATAACTCAAGGTTAGTTTACTTTCGTCACTACTTCTCTCATTATTTTTTCATTTTTGTCATCTTGACGAGTTTGTTAGCAAAGTGCGGTAGAAAATGGTCTTTTGACTTCATGCTGATTGGTTGTTGTTGTCGCATATTGCTGCTGTGTGATTGACTCTTAGATATCCAGTAAAATTATTCAGAGCTTATCATTGTTATCGAAATAAAATTTAGTGCAATTCAATATGAAATCGTATATTGGCTCAGCCCTAAATGGATGTCAGTGGAAGTGTGGCATGAAACAGTTCTCTGTCAGCAGCTCCACGAGTAAATGAGTGTGTTCACCTGTCTCTGGATGATATTGAGCAAGAAGTCAGGGCTGCGGCTGCGGCAGAGCAGATGACCCAGACGCAAAGACTGATTCAAACTCTTCACTTGATCCAGGACAAGAGGTGGGGGTCGACGTGGGGGACCCCTGAGCACAGAAAGAAATCAAAGAAAAGGCTCAGTTACTTCATACACACTGTGGATTGCCTTTATAGACACTTTCAGGAGGTCATACTTTGGGTCCAGGCTGGTGAGCTGAGACAGCAGAAGGCTGTTGTTCTCGGTTATGGTCTGTTTGGTGGAGGCGGCTGCCAGATGACTTTCAAAGGCCAGAATCTCCTGCCTCTCCTTCTGAGAGATCTGCAGCTCACGGTTGATCATCTCAGTTTTGGTCTCTTCGTCGGCCACCGTGCATGGAGGGTAGGAGTAGTTACTGAGAAGAGAGAAATTGGATATTTCAATAGTGGAAATATCCATGAAACCACATTTCCACCCAACCCGCAGAACACTTACTTCGTCATAACCATCTCCATAAGCATTTTCAGAGTGGGGTAACCATCCCACGCTGCCAAACCTGAAACCATTGGTGACAGTGATATATTAGCATTCTAATAAGAAGTTATTATGAAATGCAAGTATTGCAACATATCTGGCCTCACCGATTTTCTGTGGGTTAAACGCTGCCACCACAAGCAGCAGGAGCCAGGCCTTCCAGTAAAGAGTTGATATGGCCAGATTTGGAGGTTGATACCTAGAATGGAACATTTAATAAAGCTTTTCACCTCCTGGTAGAATAAACAGCCCACAAATAAGTAAGGGATGCCAGGAGCCGACAGACCACAGTGTAGCTTAAACTTTCAATGCTAACAGCCCATGACAGCCGGTTATTATTTGACAATATAACGCTGATGAATCACTGCATAATAAAACAAAGTAAAAAAACAGCCGGCTATAAACTCGGTTAGGTAAAGTCATACCCTGCTGGAAGCTGGATGTTCTCTGGATGGTGGTAAGTGCAAAGATTCAGTACAGCATCGATGAGTTGGATCCTCTCAACCCGCAACACTTCCAAATCTACCGTTGAAGATGTGGAAGGACAAACGGTTTTATGAGCACACCACTTCAAAAAAGTTCTGAGCTATTTTTGAAATATTGAAGAGGGCTTATGATGCTTTGTAACGTTTTCCTTTTCTGTACAAGCAGTACAACACAAAGCTTGGGTACACTGCACTTTAAGGAGGATTGCTTGATGAAGTGGATAGAGCACAACTCCAGCTTTACACAAACAAAACCACTACGCATAGTTGCTTAGAAGCTTTGGAAGTTGAAACAAGGGCTGGTTGCACCAGCAGTGTGTAAGTTAAACATAAAACATAGCCTAGTTGTGACTTAAAGGGACACTATGGCCTCGTTTACACTGCCAGTTAAATGTGACTCAATTCAGATTTTTTTTGCTCATGTGACGGATTGGATCTGTTCTATGACCATGTAAACACAAAAAACAAAAGCATGCATTCGGATATTCAGAGACCAGTTTTAGGCCTCCTTCACATGTGGAAATAAATCAGATATAGATCGGATATGTGGCAATGAGGCTATCATGTAAACAGGCAGATCGGATTTATTGAGGCATTCCGTTTTGTACATCATTAAACTTGTGACAATGTGGTACTTCTCCGCAGTTTTATGATGTAGAAGGAAGAGCATGTGTGTGCTCATCCTAAAATTTCGGACCCACTGCTCCTCTCACCTGACCTGAGAATTCTCTCGTACCCACACATTCCTCTGAATGGTGAAGGACACCATATATAAGCCATAGACGTAAGTTGCGATGACGACCCTTTCCCTCCTCCTTCGCTTCAAAATCATTTTAAAGTTGGGCGAACTTCGCATATTTCGCAGAGCTAAAAGAAAGAAAATTTCTTCAATCGTGGCTAGTGTGACGCAGATGCTAGAACCTGCCTTTACGAATGCGTGGCGTCGTAAATTGTATGGCAGGTGTAAACCCATGAATCGGATTTGGGTCACAATTAAAAGATCAAGTAAACGGACAGGCAAAAAAATCAGATATAGACAACAAATGGGAATTGGGCATCAAGACCTGACAGTGTAAACGTGGCCTGTGTTACAACTTCCACACTACTAAATATTTTTGTTTTGCACCACTGAACTTAGTTTAAACGTATCGATACGTTTCAATTAAATATTTACGGCAGCATCCCCCCCATGTATAATGGTAGAAAAGACATAACAGCGAGATTAGTTTACATCGAGGAGCTCACGATCATAATGAAGAATGTTCTCCCTCTACTCACAGCCTTCATTTCCTCCCAAATCTCACATTTTTTTGGTCTGTGAAAGAAGAATTTATTTTATTTTAGGAGTGTTTTTTGTTTATTGCATTCATTAATTAAATGAGAAGTTCTTCTCTGTGAACTTTTCTCTTTCATGTGTAGGTTATTTGCAACAAGTTTAATGTTTTGATAACTTCGTGTATTTTGCGTGTGAAATGTGTCTCGTCTGTTATGGTGAGGGACTGTAATGTAATGTACTATAACAATGTAATTTGTTGTTTCATTTTCATAGGACAGTTATATACAGTTGAAGTCAGAATTATTAGCCCCCCTTTGAATTTTTTTCTTTTTTTTTTTTTTAAATATTTCCCAAATTTTGTTTAACAGAGAAAGGATATTTTCACAGTATGTCTGATAATATTTTTTCTTCTGGAGAAAGTCTAATTTCTTTTATTTCAGCTAGAATAAAAGCAGTTTTAAATTTTTTAAAAACATTTTGAGGACAATATTATTAGCCTCTTTAAGCTATATATTTTTCGATTGTCTACAGAACAAACCATTGTTATAAAATAACTTGCCTAATTACCCTAACCTGCCTAGTTAACCTAATTAACCTAGTTAAGCCTTTAAATGTCACTTTAAGCTGTAGAGAAGTGTCTTGAAAAATATCTATTAAAATATTATTTTCTGTCATTATGGCAAAGATAAAATAAATCAGTTATTAGAAATGAGTTATTAAAACTATTATGTTTAGAAATGTGTTGAAAAAAATCTGCTTTCCGTTAAACAGAAATTAGGGGAAAAAATAAATAAGTGGGCTAATAATTCAGGGGGGCTAATAATTCTGACTTCTACTTTATAGATGTATTAGTTGCAGAATTGAAAGCAGTTTGATGATTTAAATGCTTTTTATTGGATATTAAGTTATTCAATGAAACTACGCATGACTTTACGGAGAGCTTATGACCTACTAACTACGTTTGCCTTAAGAGCATGTGGTGCGAACAAATTTAGTTACAATTTAACTAGTAGTTACTAAAGCCCCTAGTGTGAACTTTACATTCCAGTTTAAGAAAGAACATACGAACAGCTGGTGCATCCCTACCCTGGTGATTACAGGAAGTAGGTAGATATGCCTAATTTAAATGATTTACAAAAAAGAAAATAATTATATTATTAACTTAAATGTCGATCAATTTAATAAAATTTGGAAGATGAAGAAAAGATAGAACTTATTTATACGTGTTTTTGTATATAAATATGCGCTTGACTGATGTGTTTGTCGTATTCACCTGAAGTACAGGAAAGGGAAAACAGCAGCAGGTCAGATTTTCTTTGCCACAGAATGTTTACTAAAAACTCTGAAAACTTTTATGCTAATTATCATTTTATTTCAATTTATCTTGTTTTAGTTTTTCTTTTATTGTGAAATTTTGATTTGATTTTATTAATTAAAATAGTTTTCCTTTACTAAATAACATTGGTACATGCAACAAACTAAATAATGACCTTTTCAAAAAAGCATCACATGGCCACTCTAAAATAAGGAAAACCATCTCTGTAACCAGAAGTGCTGTCTTACCATCAGACTGAACTCCTGCAGCTCTCTTCACCAGGTGATCGGCCAGCTCCATGGCATCAGCTGGGCCCAGGGGCAGATCACGGGACAGACCAATCACCAAGATGCGCATCAATGTGTCCTCCAGCAGAGGAACCTCAGAGCACAGCCGAAGAAAGAAACTAACACAGAAGAGAGATAGATTAGCATTTGTTAGACAGACGCTGAAAACATCTGCAAGATGCTAAAATAGAGGTAACTCACTTTCTGTCACTCTCAGGAGGCCAGTTGTCCCATTTATAATACGTCTCAGGCTGCTCGGTGAAAAGCACCTTGTGGAGGCTGTTGAAAAACACAACAAAACAATCAGTATACTGCACGGGTGTCATTGATAACATTGAAAAAGTTACACTATTTTGAGGTGTCCTTGTTGCAGTTGAACACAGGGTTTTTACTGGTATCAGCAAGTCAAATTTAAGACTTTTTAAGACCTTTTAAAAACATTATGAAATAAATTTTAGACTTACACAAGAGTAAACGCAAAAGATTTTTTCTACTGGTTCAGTTAAAACATAAAAAAAATGTTTAAAACAAATGTTATTGTAATGAAGATAATTAAACCACATTGGTAAATATAGTAAATAAATAATCTTCAGTTAAAACTTTAATTGAGATGGACTTTTATTAGACGAGTTTTGGAAATAGAAAAATTAAAACCTGTTAAAAATTATTTAAGACCTACAGCCCAATATTTATGTGAATTGAAGGCTTTTTGTTTTTGAACTTTAAGACATTTTCAGACGTTTTAAGACCCTGCAGATACACTGGTAACAGTTCATTTAACTACTAAATAATATTAATTACTTGCATGTACTAGGTTTACATGTTATGCTTAATAAAATGTAATTACTATAGTAAGTACATGAAATGTGTAACAACAGTGATCGATTACAAAGTACCTAGTTTCAGTAATTAAATTACCTAAAAGTTATGTATGGCAATACATTTAATTTTTAGATAATGTAATTAGTTATTTAAAGTGCACCTGCCTTAAATACTCTATATTCAACATTACTGTATATATCAAGCAGAAGAGATTATGTTTTTATGTTATTACACTTACAGTTGAAGTCAGAATTATTAGCCCCCCCATGAATTATTAGCCACACTGAATTATTAGCCCCTCTGTTTTTTTCTACCCACTTTCTGATTAACAGAGAGAAGATTTTCTCAACACACTTCTTATCATAATAGTTTAATGACTTATTTCTAATAACTGATTTATTTCATCTTTGCCATGATGACAGAAAAATAATATTTGACTAGATAATTTCCAAGACACTTCTAAACAGCTTAAAGTGACATGTAAAGGCTTAACTGGGTTAATTAGGTTAACTAGGCAAGTTAGAGTAATTAGGTAAGGTATTGTATAAAAATGGTTTGTTCTGTAGACAATCGAAAATATATATAGCTTAATGGACCTAATAATTTTTACCTTAAAATGTCGTTTAAAAAATTAAAAATTCCTTTTATTCTAGCCAAAATAAAACAAATAAGACTTTCTACAGAAGAAAAAATATTATCAGACATACTGTGAAAATGTCCTTGCTCTGTTAAACATCAGTTAGGAAATATAAAAAAAAAAAATCAAATGGGGGCGAATAATTCTGACTTCAACTGTATATTTTCAGAAAAAATACATTTTCAGCTAAAGAAGTATACATTTGAATTGAGATTGAAGTTAATTACAAATAATTCAATTTAAAAAAATTTTATTAAATTAATTAAAATGTATTAAATAGAGCAAAATGCCCTATTTGACTTACAATTAAATAATTAAGAGTTTAATATATAATATATTATTAATATTAATTGTTCATTTAGTATTTTGAAAAACTTATGGTGCAGCTTAGGTAGAATATGGTTAACGTTAGGGACTAATGGACCTTTTTCACAAGACTGTTATGAGGAGTTTAAATGTCATCATAAATCCTATAAATCTTAAATCCTTAAAGGTTTTTAATGTGTAGATTTTTTTAAAACGTATGAACATTTACATTTGTATGTATGCATTATATCATCTTTGCCTCAAATGACAAGACTCGAAATGCTGCTTTTAAAAGATGTTTCTAATGCAGCGTCTATGGGGCTGAGAGTAAATTTGACGTTATTCTCTCCTCTGGCTGCCTTCATCAGTTTCACATTATTATTTTTATTATTTTTCTGAAAGTCTTGATAACATCATCTTGGCATTTTTTTTATTATTTCAGCAAATAGGATTGTAAAAAATAATTTGTTGTACTATCCCATTCACTCAGCTCTAAGCTTACCCAACTATGACGACTTCTGCTGCTGAGAATCCCAGTAATGTGAAAAGGGTCTATTTAGTGGTACATGTAGGATTAGGGGGTAAATGCTAGCACAACAGTGTAATTACTATGTATTTACTAGGGGTGTAACTCAAACATTTGCATTGAAAGGTTTTTCCAAGTATTTTTTAAGCTTCAGCTTTATTTTAAGTACCAATAACCATTTTACTAACATTATTTAACAGCACAAATCCTGCAATCCTCTGAACCATACCAGTGCACGTAGTCTTTGGGTCCCACTTTACTGATGGTGGGAACAACAGAGTGCAGCCACCACACAGCATCTCTCTGAATAGCAGCGATCTGGTTCTGAAAGGACCTCAGTACCTCTAGATCTGAAATACATACACATAATCATTAAGATCAATACTACACATTTGAATGTTGGATATTTGTGTCACTAACAGTATAAAACAGTATTACTCTTCTTTTCCCCTTTGTCCCAGGCAATGCCGGCCTCTTTGACCTGAGCTGTAATCCCCAGCATCATGGACACGGTCAAGAGATCCGTCACTTGGATGACAAAACGCTCCTAAAATGGAAACCAAAAACAAATTATATACATGCAAAACTGATATTCTTAAAACACACAAATGCAGCAATCCAGTGCTCACTTTAAACTCCATGTCCACATAAGTGGCCTCTTTCCTCTCCTGCATGAGGCCTAAACAGAAGGACTGGAAGTTGATCTCATGTTTGGTCTGTTTAATGATTTCCCTGAGCAAGGCCCTCGAGGCCCGCAAGTAGTCGTCCTTATTGGTCAGCAGGTCCTGGAAGACCATGGCAAGAAACTAGAGACAAACGAGAAAACAAAAAATTGTAAAAAACTGCAACATTTAAAGTCTGATACTCAGGGTCAAGAGGTTTTTTTAATAAGTATGAGCAAAACTAACATATGATAACTTTTTATTTAGTAAAAGTTGACATTTTATCTTTGCATTAATATTTTGTAAACAAAGCAAATCTATTAAGTGTGTTCAAGAGAAAAAAAAAATAATAAATTTTATTGGCAAGTGGGACAAAGTTAATATCAGAGGCCCACCTAACATCTTCCATCCTGCATGTTAATGCAACATCACAACATGAATATAAAAATACATGGATGGAAACAAAGCTAGTTAAACTTTTCTAAGAAATCGAGGTCCCACTTTGTATTAAGTGGCTTTAATTATATTCATCTATTTATTAAATATGTACATATGTTTTTACACTGCATTTATATTTTTAAAATGACCAGCATGCACTTATATCTGAAATTAGTTTCTGCAATTACATTTGTAATTACACCCATCCTTTAAGTACCTAATAGTTAAAGCCACTTAAGATGAAGTGGGATCAAAATCCACACTATTTAAGAAGTATTTATGAAAACCATTTACACTTATTTGTGGAGTTTTGTAGGTTGCAGCTCACAGATATTCGCTTAACTGTTTTAGCAATGCTTCATGTGTTCTTAAGGTGTCAACCTGTCTTTGTGTAAGTAAAAACATCTGCAACTCTTCTAAAACGATGATTATTTGATGAACATTATCAAATAACTATAATCAAAGCACAAATTGCTTGAAATTGAAGTCATCTGAAATCATTTCACATTTCAGTTTAATGTAAAAGACAAGTTTCGATTAAATAAAAATATCATATATATAAAATAATTGAACAATTCATTGTCAAAAGTGAAAAATAACCAGCATCTCTTGCAAGCAAAATGAAAGTTGTTACAAATAAACAGTGAACTAAACCTAAACATGAAGTTCATTCTGCTAAGTCGACCCCTTATAACTTATAAAGTGAGTGAGGGATGCTTGACGTGAAATAATGGCAAAAATTTTGCTCCATAGTGAAAATGCGTGTGATACATGAGTGCGGAGCCTTTAAATTACACTATTCCCGCACAATACCAAATAGACGAGCAACAAAAGAAATATGATTTACTTGAGGTATGAGACACTGGCATATGCACATGCACATTATGGATTCTCTCAAGAAATCCAGGGAAATTATGTCAGTTAGGTTATGAATTTTTGGTTCGGTTTATTTTCAATTAACCGTCCAGCCCAACCATAAAGCCAGCAAAGATGGAAAGTCACCTTGGGTGCCTGCTCTGGGCTATGCTGAAGAACTGTATGGAGCACTTGCATATTATTGGGGTTTCTTGCATTTGACAATTCGTTGAAGATCACAAACTTCACCATGGTTCCCAGATTATCTCTGTGAGCATTCAAAAGCTCCCTGCAGAACATGAGAAACCAAATGGGTACAAATTATTAACAATGATTTATTATATGCAAAAAATATCCTAAGCAATTTTAAAAGAGATCTGCTGTGTCTGAATGTAATTATGTGACATTATTTAAAACAGTCAGTGTGAGGTTGTAATGCCGACCTGACACACAGCATGTAGTGGTTGAGGAGAACTTTGGGTTTGAGGCGGATCTTGATAAGGTTGGAGATGACCTCCATGTCGTCTGAGCCGTGTGTATTACAGTTCATGCACAGAGACATGAGAAGATCCTGTGCTGGCCGAGTCAGCTGGAAACACATCAAACACACAAACAAATCTTCAGATATGTGGTTTCACTCTCTCAGACAATGACACTTCCTCTCTTTTGTTTGTACCTTCGGATTCTGTAACCACATCTCCAGTCTCTGGACTGCCATTAGTCGGACCTCTTTATAACCACAGGTGGCCGTGAGCAGGCGTAAAAGGTTTCGGGATACATTGTCCATGGGCTGGCGACGGTTCAGCTGATCCCTCAAAACATCCAAGACGTATTCCTCCACACTTTCAGCTAGCTCCTCGTACCTTTAGCCGAAGATATGAAAATAAAGGACAACAGACAGAATGAAAACGTAAATTCAAATTTGTATTTGAAGCTTTTCACACAAAGCCATTTATACATATTACAAGCTGCAAAATGATTAGAATGAAAAAAACACATGATCAAGCTGTTGTCAAAATTTCAGCATAGCAGTAAAATATCTAAAATATTGGTGACAATTTCAATACCACCGCAAAAATGAAAATAAATGCGAGAGACAGTGCGTCAGCGGCCATTAGCCTGCCATACTGAGCAGAGCAAAAACATTGGCTGTTTCTCACTATGCTTTCTTCAGCGACCTTGCGTCCTCGTGTTCTCGCATAACATCATCATCAACTGCCAAAGTTCAGTTTCAATACTCAAGACCGCAAGAACAGAGGATGCGTGAAACTTCCCGGATGTGTTCTTGATATCGAGGACACACCGATGCAGACTTGAGCATCGAACTCGCTCTAGAAGTCCCAGAAGTCATTGCGACTGGAGATGAGAAGCGCAGCATTTTATATTTATTTTTACTTAAAGTTTAGAGATATCACTAATATACCTCAGGAGTTTCCCTAAATGAAACGGTGAATATAAACATTACCAAGGAAATCTTAATAAAGGAAAAAACACATTATGGATGTTTGTTTGCTGAAATTTGTAATAAAATCTGTTTTATTTATATTGTGCGATGTTTATTTATGGTGTTTTTATGCAGAGTACATATTTTAAAAAGGGGAAAAACAATAAATCGTTGTATGAATGCTGTAATGTTTAAATGATTTTCAGTTAAAAATGTGTGAAGGTCATGTGACCATCAGGAATATCACAGCATCTCATTTCCCACAGGATGCATTCTCTGTTCTCGTGGTCTTCCAAGTTCGTTCTTCCGAGGACACCTGGCAAGACCGGTCTCCACAAGAACACAAGTCTGTTCTCTGAGTTCTTGGCCAATGTCCATCCACAAACTGGCGACAGAGACAGCATAATAATCCCTTAGAACAGGCATGCTCAAACTCAGTCCTGGTAGTAATCAGACACACTTGGGCTAGCTAATCAAGCTCTTACTAGGCTTTACAGAAACATCCTTGCAGGAGTGTTGAGGCAAATTGGAGCTAAAATTTGAAGGACACCAGCCCACCAGGACTGAGTTTGGACACCCCTGCCTTAGAAGATAGAAACAGCGTAATTTCTAACTACAGCTGATCAAATCATTATTAAACAGGTAAAAGATATTCTAAGTCGATCTCTGTCTTTTTGTATGTTGCAGTGCTGTATTTAACCATATAATTGTTGTGTATTGAGTGTGAGATGGGACTCGCATATCAGGAATATGTGTTGTGTTGGCAGAAAGAAAAAAGAACTGCCCGCATGTGTTGAGCGTGTTTCCTTATCACAAACACAACAGTGATCTGGTAGTGATTGCCCTGCTTTTTTCAGAGGTTAATCATTGTGATTTCCCGATGGCAACAGAAAAATAATATAGACTGTAATACTGTATACGATCAGCCGTATAATCTTAAAATGTGAGCAAAATCACCTGTTTTGTCATCACGTTAGACAAGTAGAAAGTAGCAATAAAAAAGGGTTTTAAGATTTTCCGTGTTTGATTTTCTTTTTTTATATACACAATTTTGTACATCGAACTGTTGTATAAACGCAATATCACACTCGTAGCAGTGTGATGAGGCTGTATATCAACACTGGTGGATTTAGGAAATTCATTTTATTGAAAGGTTCTGTATTGTAATTAATAGAACATTTTCCCACAGTAAGGAAAAGTCTTTCATCAACATTCTCAATTACAAAAAAGAAAAAAAAATCTTTCCAAAGCAAATTAGAAAAACTGCACTGCCAAAATAAGTGAACTAGGGAGTCAGGGTGTTGCTCACAAAAGGAACAATTAGTATCAATATCTTTATTGTATTTTACTAAAAGAGTATTCACTGGATTTGCACGATGTATAATTCTAAATGACTTATTTTATCTTATTTGTAATTAAGTAGCTATTTGAAATGAGCAATAATTTTTTTCCAATCAATATCAGGAACTAAAGAATTCCAATAAAAAGTAATATTTGGAACTTAAAGTCAATAATATCAGGACAATAAACTTTTGTCAAATATCTCACCTAATTAACCTAGCTTGCCTAGTTAATCAAATTAAACTAGTTAGAGGAAGTCCTTAAATTGAATAATAGCACCTTGCAAAATAAGCTTAAGTTCAGTCATCATGGCAAAGACTTAATTTAAAACGAGTTATTAAAAAATTAGTTCTTAAAACTACTGTGTTAATGAAAACCTTAATTAAACAACATTTGGACTGAAGTATTAGTCGAAGTATTAGTCGTACAAATAATAATCTTGTGCTCATGAAACATTTGCTATTTTTAGCATAGCAATGTTGAAAACAGCTGTGCTGCTTAACATTTGTGGGCAAAGTTGTTATGCATTGTTTTTCAAACATTCAACAAGTCATTCTCTGTTGACCAGAGCAGTAAAAATATTTGTTTAATATAATTGTTTTTTTTAACAATTTTAATTTTAACAATTTTTAATGAGTTTTCACTCTCACTTGTTATGTATCAATTCCCATTAAATATTATATTATTATATCATCTAACAAAAATAACACATTTTAACAGTAGTGTAAAAAATTAACCCGGGAATTCAAAATGCAACCCAAAGTGTTAGCACATTTTACCTCAAGTCAAGTAATGAGGTTTAGTCCCTTTATTAACCTGGGGTAGCCACCGCAGAATGAACCGGCAACTTATCCAACATATGTTTTACGCTGTGTATGCCCTTCCAGCTGCAACCCATTACTGGGAAACACCCATACACTACCATTAACTCACATAATTTAGTATAAATAATGAAATAATGTAATTAAAGACCCGCATTGTCTTAATCATCAGGACATCCTCACCTGGGCATGACCTGTCCATCATCCTCAGGACTCAGTTTCTCTTCAGCGATTAAAAGCTCAGTCTGACCTTCATCTTCATCTGGAGTGGAAGGATGAGGGCTGTTTCCTAACATACAGCATTCAGTGTTATTTACCCTCCATTTTATTAACAAACACTCTTTAGCCCATGACTGAGAATGCTTGAACCACCAACCTGCACTGAGGTCACCCCCTGATCGCCCTGTTTCCGTCTGTAACAGCATACTCTTAGGAGGCATCTTGGTTGTGAAGGCGGTCTGGATGTTATCAACAAATGTTTTGCAGTGCGAGCTGTCAACCCAAATACGCTCACCAAGAGAGTCCTCAATGTAGACCTGAAGAACAACACCATGATTACTTTTGAGTCTGTAAACCTGGGGTCTTTTCTTTACTTAAAACAGATGTTTAGAAAGATGCAGAGTCTTTTAATCATAAATAGGGCTGAACAATATATTGTTTAAATATCAATATTATTACAGTGGCCGAGAGAGCTTAACGCAATGCAATTTAAGAAAGCACATGCAATTACAAAAAACACCAGCAAATAAATAAAACGATCATTAATTTCACAACACACGTGTTGCAAATTGGTCACAACACAAACAACTGAACAAACGCTTTGCAAATTGGTCACAACACTTTCAAAAATCCACGTAACACAACTGAAATGTTTCAAGAGCACCCAAAAACATGATGGACCCTGCTGAAATATGGATGTGTTATTATGCAGTGACTGTTGCTCTATGAAGTGATTGGTGGTCTATGAAAGGTGAGTTGTTTCTCATTTATTTTAACATCCTGATTACATGATATAATCTTTACCATGTACATCAGTCAGGGTTTCCTCTAGGATTTCCTCTAGGATCTAGTCCATTTTCTTGTGCGCTCTCAAATAAACGCTGCTTAAGTGTGATTTAGTGCGTTTATGTAACGAATGTGTCTCCAACATTTATTAGACTTACTAAGAATATTTATGAATTTCTCCAATAGACCTACAGAGCGGCATGAACGTGTCCTGAAGTAAAGTAAAACGGCTTTTTCTCCAGCAAGATAAAGTCAATTTATGCAGAGCTATAGACCTTTATCTATAAAGTATAATTATGGAAACTGTGTTCATCATAACTAAAAGCTACATCGTGTTAGCTTGCCTCAAGCATCACGCACCTGTCAGTCAGTCAGTCAGCAGGTAACCTTGAAGGGTTGAACGAATAACGCACAGCACTACTACGGTTACAGAAAAGTTTGCGCTGTAACAATTCACTTATCTTTTAAAACTTTTTTGTGCGATTAAAACCCGCTATTTAAAAAAATAATAACTGAATGTTTTGAATGAGAAGCTGTAATGTAGCCATGGCGGGATGAATTTTGGTTTGGCGCCCTGCCATGGAGGAATGAATGTAGTGAAAACAATGTCAGTGTTTATATCTGAGCTATAAACTGTTCTCCCAGTACTTCTGCGTTATTCAATTGTTTGTAACTAACTGAGAAAAACTGAATCTCTCTGGATCAAACTTAGATTTGAATGAAGCGCTTCAAAGGATTAATAAATAAATGCAAATGGTTGGCGCAATAGCCTAGTTGTTAGCGCGTCGACATATGATGCAGTAACTCGTCAGGGCGTCTTGAGATCGAATCCCAGCTCAAGGCCATTTCCCTACCCTACCCCCTCTCTCTCTCCAACTTTGCAATGCAAAAAATAAATCTTTTTAAAAAAAAAAAAAAAATATATATATATATATATATATATATATATATATATATATATATATATATATATATATATATATATATATATATATATATATATACACATGCAAATCATTATGATTTATCATTCATGTTATGCAGGTTTGAATTGAGATCACAATCTTTTAATGTTTACTTGTGCAGCTTTACACTAAATGCATTAATGCAGGCTAAACAAACAGTGACAGAAAACACCTTCAATTAATAGCCTAGAAAAGCATTTAGGTCCCACCACAACTTTTTCTGTCATCATTATATTTTACAAGGAAGTCAAAATGCTTTCAAACACAAGAATTAAATGACGCTGGATGCGATCTCTCTGCAATTGTTATAAATGTTGGATTAATCTACAAGTTATTAAAAGTTATTCATCTACGAGTCACGTGCATTCCCAATTGTGGGTTTTGATACGTTACACCACTAAAGAACAGCACCTTGAAAAAATTAGCTGAGCACTTACTTTGACAAATATCTCAGGCCAGTTTTCATCCTCCTCATAGGCGGCCATGAGCAGGTTACATGCGAGCACAGAAACCAGGTTATTCCCTTTGGCCTTAAAGTTAATGGAGGCGTCACGACGGAGCAAACTGCAGAGAGCCTGAATTTGAGACGCACAACACTTTATTAGCTACGTCACTTTAAGAATCAGCAAATACCAGTAGAACAGCACAGTAGACTCAATCCACCTCTATCACACCCTCCGTGGCGAAGACATTGGGCTTGATTTTGGCCAGAAACATGAGGCTCAGGTAGAGCGTCATGTCAGGCTTTGCTCGGTTCATCTTCAGCTGCTTGACGGCGCCGCAGAGCACCCCCTCAATGCGGTCATCATTACCCTCTGCCTCCGCCGCCTCAATCTCATCCAGAAGAACAGCAGGAGACACTGGAAAACAGGAGATTTACATGATGCAGAAATTCATCAGAAACAAGAAGAATGATTAGTTCTTCTTATCGCTTTTATTAGTTCCACTTATCGCTTTTATGAATTTCTTTCTTCTTAAAGAAAAAAAGTAACAACTGACATGCAAAGGAAACAAATTAAATATTATGGATGTCAATGGTTTTTCACATTATTTTTCAGTATCTCTTCCTTTGTGTTAAACAAAAAAAGAAAATGAACAGGATAGAAACAAGTCAAGGATGAGTAAATTATGGCTTTTTTTTGTTTATTTGTTGCTTTAAAAAGTGTTTGAATTTTGAAAATATATTATAACTTATAATAATAATTACTTGCTCCTGACCACATGTAAATGGTGAATTAAAAAAAAAGGAAAGTTTTGTTGACTCAACTATATTTAAAATATGTTAAATGAAATATATGAGTGATATGAAGTTTCGGTAAAAACAAATAACACACTAGTTAAATTTATAATCAAGTACTTTGTGTTTTCTTTAGTTTTGTCAAAACATCAAATAACCACAATAACTGGCTGAAAAAGTCTTATGTTTTCACACATGGTTTACTTTAGCCCCACACAGAATCTCTCCCAGCAGATATTTGTTTACTCTATGTTTATATTAATTTCAGTAGTAATATTGAATAATGTGCAAATGTTTTGATGACTCATGCACAATATAAATTTTGAAGTAATATATTTTTAAAGCCTTTTAGTGGATGTATAATAAGGCTATGCGATATTGGAAAAATCTGACATTGCGATATTATGTTTTTCTGCAATATATATTGCGATATGAATTCATTTTTACCAAATGACTTGAATAGCTCTATTTGAAAATAATTTATCATTTTAGATCGATTGTGTCAATACTGTAGTGCAGGGGGGTCCAAACTCGGGGCCATTGTACGCAGAGTTTAGCTCCAGCCTCTCTCAATTTTGACCTTATTCTAAAATGCGGAAGTGCGTCTGTTTTCGTGATTGTTTTTGAACTTGCGATTCAGTCGCCTATGGGAGAAATGACTAGGAATAATAAACGGCAGAAAACGGTCAAACTACTTGCTCTACAGACAAATGTTTGCATGACTATACAGACCAAGTAAAATAATATAATAAGAAAATATCAGTTTGCAACATCAAACCGTGAAACAAGCAGTTTTTAGTTTCTAAAAATGAATGGAAGTGAATGAGACTGGAAGTCTCGAGCCAAAAAGATTCAGATGGCTGTGCCCACTTGTACGCGGAGAATAAGGTGAATACCTCCCTGATGTTTCTAATACACCTAAAAAGAGCTTGATCAGCTGGTTCAGGTGTGTTTAATTGGGGTTGGAACTAAAATATGCAGGACACCGGCCCTGCAGGACCGAGTCTGGACACCCCTGCTGTAGTGGGAGTGCATCTGCATTAAATACACAAGTTAAAAAAATAATCATTTAACAATACAAATTAAATCAAAAGTGTGTAATGCTTTTGAAGGAGTCATACGGTATTCAGGAAAAGTAACTGAATAACCACATGTTAAATAATACTGCATAATCTTCATTGCATAATTTAATAAAATGCATTGTTATTAAAGTTAGAAAATGATACAGATTCTTATGCTTGAATGTTTTTAAAACCAAATCACATGCAAATTTTGAATTATAATACAGAATTAACATTGCATATCCTGCGATATGACTAATGTGAATGATCACATTGTGATATCGATGCTGAAATGATATATTGTGCATTCTTAAGGTATAATATTAGAAAACCTCTTCTTAAGTTTTTGGCTTTTATACCTCAAAATCATTCTCCACAAAGCCACAGATTCTTTACAAAATTCTGGGCAGAAAAAGGAAAAAAAGGCAGCAGATTCTGACCTGCTTTTGACAAAAACATAAAGACAGATAAAATACTTACCATAATACCTTTAACATGCATTTTGAAATGTTTTAAATTACAATTTCATGCAAACTTTGCATTCATTTCTTTTTTTATATAGCTGACATTATAGTAAAAATAATCTCTTGTTCTACTACATGATTATTTTTTATTTAAATAAGTAACAATGTTTTCTCTTTTTAATGATTTTTGTATTTTGAAAAAGATCTTTGCAAAACTAATATATAAAATAAAACTATGTTTTTTTTAATTTTGTAACATTTAGACCTTTCAAAGAGATTTTTTTTGCTGTGATATCAAAGGCAGCTCCAAAAACTCTAAATTTCACTGCAATTATGATCAAAATAAACATCAGATAAACAACATTTTACAATAAAATAGAAAGGTTTGTTGGCGTTACCTTCAATAGGAATCACAGACGGCTCTTTGATGGAGGGAGAAATTGACCTTTTGTCCACAGCAGCCACCTCAGCGAGACGAGAGAGGGCGCTGGGTGGAGTATTGGGGTGTTTGGGCCGTTTGGACAGACTGGACAAGCCGGAGGAAGAAGGCAGAGATGAAGATGCCTCTCTCTTGCGATCTGGTGGCAAACCAGTGGATGCCGGCTTCAGCAAAGCTGGGTTTGCTTTCGGTTCACTGCTCTGACTCTTCGACCCAAGAGCAATGAAATCTCCAGGAGGAGGGTGACCTGAAGGGCGCCAAAGGGGGAACAGGAAATACAAAACAATACAATACAATACAATATAATGAGTGTTCATCAAGTCAAAACAACTATTAAATGCCATGGATAAGAGATATGTTTTAAGAGTACCGAATTGTCCATATTGAGGTAAAGTTAGTTTTATATTTGCACATTCGTTCATTTTTGAATAGGTTCGAACTCCCTATATTGTTTACCATGCTACTTTGAATATTTGGTCTGAATTGGCATGCGAGTATGACTTCAAAACACCATTAGCTGCTACCTACTTAACTGTCTCTGAACAATGCAGTATTTTGATAGTCATTGGATGCTAATATGTTTTCTATACTTAGAATTTGTAAAGAATGATTTTCTGAAATTATATTATTAAGGAGAAAGTCCAAATGTGCAAATATAAAACCATCTTTATCCAAATCGTGTCCGAAAAGTAAGCTTAAAGTCTTACCTGATGGCTTGGTGTTACTAGGGCGCCTGATGCTTGTTGGCTTTGGTCGATTCATTGTGACAGTTTCCACAAGTTAAACAACTCACTGTAACTGTAAGACACATAAACAGCATTAGTCTTCAATTAGATAAAAGTACATTTGAGTCTATAACTTAAAATGACTATGATCACACCCAAACAAAATCTAGCATTTAACTTAGGTTAACTTTACATGGTGATATGGACTGATGTTAGCAGAAATAATTTGATACTGAAGTAAAAATATATATATATTTCCTATGCTGTACATAAGCAAGACAAAAATAGGTTAACTATTTTTTCGACTACCTGTAAGAGCTCTTATTTTATTTAATGTTTTGTATTTGTTTACATGCTAGTCTAAGCGTTTTAGCAGGTGATGCCTTGTAACGTTTTGTAAAAACATCAAATACTGGCTGAAATGTTCATTTTGAAAATGTTTGCTCTACCAGTAACATATCGTTTACATAATGGTACAGTAAGAAGGCAAAAAACAGGAATTGAGGATTAATAAAGTACCTCAGTTGTTGTTGAAAGGGGCAGCTACATGATTTGCCGAGTGCTGTTTGTGCTTCTGCTGCAGTGGAAGAGTTTGATGAAAAGAGCGGCTGCGCCTCCTGCAGCACTGGAGCTGAATGACTAAACTAAACTAAACTAAACTAAACTAAACTAAACTAAACTAAACTAAAATAAAATAAAATAAAATAAAATCCCAGTGCTGGGTTGCAGCTGGAAGGGCATCCGCTGTGTAAAACTTATGCTGGATAAGGTGGCAGTTCATTCCGCTGTGATGACCCCAGATTAATAAAGGGACTAAGCTGAAAAAAAAGAATGAATAAATGAAATAAAAGTAAATTAAATTTGATCAAATAATAAATACAGTACAATAAAAAGTTTATTTGTATAGAACATTTAAAACAACCACAGTGAGGGGTATAAAAACAAAGACAAGTCAACTAATTTGTATACAATAAAAAAGAACAAAAGCGCACACTACAAATGGAGATTCATTAAAATAAAGAATTGTTGCTTATCAAGTCAAAAAAAAATATTGAATGCCAAAGAGAACAAATACGTTTTAAGAGTTAGTTAAAAAAAAAATCATAAATAAACAAAAATAAAAATCAACATGTAAAAATTTAGGACAAAACAAAATAACATAAAAAGCAAAATATAATCAAAGAATAAAATAGAAAAAAACTAAAATATGTACAATAAAGTCAAAGACAACAAAAATATAATTAATTATAAAATAAAAATAATTTAAATTATTTAAACTATATAAATTTAATTAAAAAAAACTATAAAATCTTGGCATATAAGTATATAAACTAAACTAAAATAAAATAAAATGAAATAATAATATAAAATAAAATTGATAAAATAATAAACTAAAATAAACCTTAAAAAGTAAATAAAAATAAAAATAAAATGTGAAAAGGCAAAGACAAAACAAAATAAGACAGAAAAAATAAAACAATAAAATAGAATATACTTAAACAATTAAAATCAAGTAAAATACAATTAAAATACAAATGATTATAAAATTAAGACAATCAAAAGTAGTTTAAAAAAATTAAATAAATAATTATTTAAAATAAAATTAATAAAAAACTACATATTAATCATTAAAAGAAAGTAAATGAAAATAAAACAAAAAATGAAGACAAAACAAAATAAGATAAAACAGCAACAAATAAAAGAAAAAAAAACTAAAATTACTTAAATAAAGTAAAATGCAAAACACATTAAGATAAATGACGTAAAATAAAAGAATGAAGTATAGAATAAACTGAAATAGTTTAAATATCAAATTAAATCAACTAAACTAAATTAAGTGGAAAATAAATTAAATAACAATGAATTTAAAAAATATAAAAGAAGATTGATTTCTACAAGAAAGTTGTAGAAACTAAAAATAAAATAAAATATAACATAAAATAAGCACAGAGATCCCTAGTTTAAATTAATCTTTATTAAGCTTCAATTTTTTTCTCTTTTAGTCGGCCTTAGTTTTATGGTATTAGTTTTAGCTATCATAACTGCATGGAACCATTCGGCCATCAGGACAAATCATTCAGTTATTTTGCTGCTCCAATCTTTTATTACCAGCAGAGATCATGTGATTTTCAACTCCACTGCCATCTGTACGCTAATGGATGTTTACCTTCAATCTTGACTGCATGATGCAAAGCTTTGAGTCACTAAATCTGAAGCAGTTATTCATTTATTTCATTCATAATGTCATCGCCCCTTAAGACGCTTCACTCGTGTGACATAAGAATCTATCATTTTATCTAAAAGTAAAAGTTTATCTTAAAGTAACCACAGACTCTGGGTGGTTAGATGTCTCTGGGTGGCAGTGTTTCAATAGAGTGTTCCTGTACAAGGAATAATATTTCCAAGAATCTTCATTTTAAAAATGATGTCAGCATGGAAACAGACATTACTCTGCCTGCCAGACAAAAAAACAGCACAAAACAACACAGAGATACTCGCTCCAAAATAAAATAAAATAAAATAAAATAAAATAAAATAAAATAAAATAAAATAAATAAAACAAAATAACATTTTAGGCGACACAGTGGCGCAGTAGGTATTGCTGTCGCCTCACAACAAGAAGGTCGCTTTGCATGTTCTTCCTGCATTCGTGTGGGTTTCCTCCGGGTGCTCCGGTTTCCCCCACAGTCCAAAGACATGCGGTACAGGTGAATTGGGTAGGTTAAATTGTCCATAGTGTATGAGTGTGAATGAGTGTGTATGGGTGTTTCCCAGAGATGGGTTGCAGCTGGAAGGGCATCTGCTGCGCAAAAACATTTGCTAGATAAGTTGGCGGTTCATTCCGCTGTGGCGACCTCAGTTTAATAAAGGGACCAAGCCAAAAAGAAAATAAATGAATAAATGAATGGAAATAATATAAAATAATAAATATTAAAATAAAATATAATAAAACTAAATTATATAAAAATTTAAAACAATTAAATTACATACAATTAAATACAACTAAAAACCACAAAATAAGATTTTTTTTAATAAATTAATACAAAATTAGATACCATTACATACAATTAAATTTAATTTAATTTAAAATCTTAAATTAAAATTAATTTAAAACTAAGATACAATTAAATTTTATTACATTTAGTTAAGTTATATTAAATTTACTTATAAATAATAAATATACAGATTATGAATAAAATATAAATAAATAAATAAATAATAAATGAAGGAATAAATGAATGAATGAATGAATGAATGAATGAATAACATAATTATGACACATTTGAATGGAGCTACATAAACTTCAACTTTTCATCTTTCAAATTCCTTTTGAACCAATGAGATCAAATCAGTTCAACTAGAATATTATGAATTTATCACAGTTTAGACTTGTTGGGGCAATTAACTTTCTTAAAGTGAACATTTCCTCATCATTTGCTCATACTAAAGAAGTTCTAAATAAAATATTAATAAAATATTCTTCAAATTATATTATTTTGTGTTTAACAGAAGAAAGAAACTCAAACTAGTTTAGAACAAGTGGAGGATGAGTAACCGCTGACAGAATTGAAATTTATTTGAATTGAAATTTGAACTATCCCTTTAATTCTGATCAATGTTTTGTAAACTAATGCAGTTCAGACTTGACTTTGTTAATATTTTTTCATGCATAATATGGACTGTGCAAGTAAAAAAAGACTGATCTCAGAACTGTCATTAGTACAGTTATTGCTGATTGAGCGAACTAACAAACATTATTCCCTTATTCCCTGCTATATCAGGGATCACCACAGCAGAATGAACCACCAATTGCTCTGGCAAATGTTTTAGAGCCTGATGCCCTTCCAGCCACAATGCAACAATAAAAGCACAAACCTCAGTGCTGGGAAACACCCATACATTATGGCCAATTTAGTTTATCCAGTTTACCCATAGGGGTGGCACGGTGGTGTAGTTTGTAGCGTTGTCACCTCACAGCAAGAAGGTTGCTGGTTCGAGCCTCGGCTGGGTCAGTTGGCATTTCTGTGTGGAGTTTGCATGTTCCCCCTGTGTTCGCGTGGGGCTCTGGTTTCCCCCACAAGTCCAAAGACATGTAAAGGCGAAGTAAAGGCGAAAGTAAAAGTTTATCTTAAAGTAACCACAGACTCTGGGTGATTAGATGTCTCTGGGTGGCAGTGTTTCAATAGAGTGTTCCTGTACAAGGAATAATATTTCCAAGAATCTTCATTTTAAAAATGATGTCAGCATGGAAACAGACATTACTCTGCCTGCCAGACAAAAAAACAGCACAAAACAACACAGAGATACTCGCTCCAAAATAAAATAAAATAAAATAAAATGAAATAAAATAAAAAAATGAAAATAAAATAAAATAAATAAAACAAAATAACATTTTAGGCGACACAGTGGCGCAGTAGGTATTGCTGTCGCCTCACAACAAGAAGGTCGCTTTGCATGTTCTTCCTGCATTCGTGTGGGTTTCCTCCAGGTGCTCCGGTTTCCCCCACAGTCCAAAGACATGCGGTACAGGTGAATTGGGTAACCTAAAATGTCCATAGTGTATGAGTGTGAATGAAAGTGTATGGCTGTTTCCCAGTGATGGGTTGCAGCTGGAAGGGTATCCGCTGCGTAAAAAACATATGCTGGATAAGTAGGCGGTTCATTCCGCTGTGACAACCCCTGATTAATAAAGGAACTAAGAAATTGAATGAATGACTTTACCCATACATGTCTTTGGACTGTTGGGGAAACAGGAGGATCCTGAGGAAACCCACGCAGACACGAGAAGAACATGCAAACTCCACACAGAAAGGTACTCGGACCAGCGACCATTATGCTGTGAGTCATCTCTGCTGATCACTCCGGCCACTGTGCCACTCCTTGTTACAAACAACGTCAAACATTATTGTTATTAAAGCCCCTAAAACTAAAACAAAATAAAAACTAAATGTATTTTTGTAAACATGTTTCTTGGCACTTCACACACACTCCTATGTCTCCAAAACATATTTATAAAGCCCAACACAAATTCACTCATTTTGCTTACTATTATGTTGTTTTTACAAATTTAAAAGGATGAAACAAAAAACAAATCACTTATTAAAATAAGAATTGTGTTGTTTCAGCTCATTTTAAACAAGTGGCAAATAAATATACATATATTTTTTGAGTGTATGTGTTTAAGTAATGTACTCAGCAATAGCAACGTGCACTTGTTATGGAGAAAACGCACACATGTGTCTGCTCAGAGTTGTTAAAAACAGATTTCTCTGACATGAACAATGAGCAGTCGTTTCTGAAAGCCTTCCAGATATGAAATATGCATGCCACTCCTAAAAAGTTGTAAGTGGAAATAAAATATGTGTTTCCCTAAACTCGGACTGCACTTGAGGCAGATTTGCTGAGTGTTTCTGCTGTCTGTGATGAACTTTTAAAAACACTCTTCGCTGCATTTTTCCATAATTAGTAATGCTATGGCAAAGTCAGTAAAGTTATTACTTAGCCAGACGCCACACCAAACTTCCCCCATGTTATATAAACTGTTTTTCATATTAACCATATTTTCATGATGTCAGTGGCACACCAGTCACTTCTCCAAATATAAATCCTGTGTCACAGGGGAAATTGAACACTTGCGATTCTTTATGATAGAGTCTTTATAGTATTAAAAATATATAGAATATGGATAAACTGCTATTCTTAACTCTTTGGCATAACTTTAAATTTTAATCATTTAATTATTAATAACAGTATTTAATATTTAAATTCAATTTAAACTTTAACTAAAGAAGATTTCTTTACCACCATCCGTCTAGAGAGCAACCGATGAGTCATTCGTTGTAAGAAATGTAATCGTTTGAATTTACATCCACATTTGTTCATTTAGCAGAGGTTTATCCGAAGCGACTTACAAATGAGGGTTGAAATTTATTGTCTTCCACTCTAAAAAAACATTACATTGGGTTTATATTGGGTCTAAAATTACAGTTCCTGAGAAAAACTAAATTACAGTAATTTGAGTATTTGCAAATTGTTATTTTACAACACTGCCTGATGGTAACAATTTGAGATAAAGGATGTCTCTCATTATTGACAATCGTGATAGCCTTATTTAATACTCTTTGTACAGTATATGTCAGGAATGCTCTTTAGTTGTATTCCCACAACTTACTGGGATACAGTCTAGATTGGATATGCGGCTGGCTTGAAGTGCGATATACACATTAATATAATAGCTTGTCACAGTGTAAAACCAAAGACACTGACTGACAAACACACATCACATGGCACTCGTACACAAAATACATACACTTATAAATATTAATTTTTGTAGCGTTATCTGTTTTGTGCATGTGTGTGTTTGTGTAATGTGTAGGCTATAAGTTTTTGTTTTTTTCCAAGATTAGCATTGCGTTTATATAAAAATCTCACTTTCGTGTCAAACAATAGGCCATATCATCTTCCCATTCACACTAAAATAACCACAGACACGTTTTTTTTTAACATAATTTATTAACCAAACATAGACAGTTTACATACACTTACCAGTTTCCATTTCTCAGCACCAAACCTGATTATGTTTCAAACGAAGACTTTTATACAGATTTTTCCCGCCTTCACTTCGGAGCAGCCATTTTTGCATGACATCATCAGGGCATTGCATCAGGGTCACTGGTCAGTGAATAAAAATCACAGTTTTGTTGTTTAAATTTGTATTGGTTATTTGTTGTGTTGTATTTTCAGTTTTGTATGCATATTAATTTACTTGCATTAATTTATACTTTTGTTTAGTGTCTTTTTATGTCTTTTTTTTGTCTACATGTTAACCTACAACCAGTAAAATGGTTGAACCCATGGGCGGGGCCAATACTATAAAATGGCCCCAAACTTTGCTAGTGGTGGTGAAATGAAGCTTTCTGAATCAGTGAAGCGATCAACACAATTGTTTTGGAAAAAGGTTCATTACTCGAAGCTTTATAAATCAGAGCTCGATGAGGAACAATTCTGGTTAAAGTGTGGGAAAGCAGAAATGCATGCAATCGACGCCCAATCTCTCGCTACACACTTTACTAACCCATAAGTGTGTTTAAATCTTTGAATCAAAATTCGAAGCAGTCACGTGGGTACAGGCGGAAAATTAAGCTTCGGACGTCATTGATCACGTGATAATGGTAAAATAAATCAAGCTCTTGTACACTGCTTCACTGCGAGATGTATTGTTGTTGTTTTTTTTTTCCTTTCTTTTTTTTTGATACATGCTTCGAAGCCTCGGCGCAGAATGTCACATCACTACCATTCACCCCCAAAAAAATAGTTGTCAATGTGGGTATATGCACATAGACTTCTTGTGCCATTATAAATCACCATGTGTAAGATCTGGTTTCTTTAAAATCAATGATCCTCACTGCCTGATTAAGCTGTGATATAAAGTGGGAAGAACTGCATTAAATTACATTGTGTTTACGGTATAAACATTTATTTAACCACAGTATTTTAAATGGAGTTTCAGCACTCGCCTGCTGCTCTTGATGCTGCTTGCGTCTTCATCTAGTTTTGATTTCACTTATTTAACTGATTATATTTTAATTAAATTACATTATTAATGCTGTGAAAGCAACTTTATGAAATTTAAAAACGGTTCCATTAACATTTCACCAGACATTTATCGATGGCTGAAAAACACTTGCTCATTTACCCATCCTCAGAATTTTCATGCAAAGTGACTTTTTTTCTGGTTGAATTTTAAAGAAGATTTTTCTAGGAGTAATTGTGGTCCTTGTGATTAATAAAATAAAAGTTAATGACAGCTGGAACATTAAGAGTAAAAGAATATATTAAGCATACATGGTAATCATTTCAAATATTTACCATTCCTACAATCTGTCTTTATAGAAAAAGAAATAAATAAAATTTACTATGTGCTATAAATCAAAAGTCTTTTTTAGATAAATCTTGTTTAGTAATACCTTTTCAAAATTTGCTATTGCAGGGTGAAGCGAGGGACATTTTAGCTCTTAGAAAATGTAAATATTACAGTAACTATTTATTTCAAGCACCTTTCAAAAGATATGAGAATGTTCTGTAACGGGGAACATTTGGCCAGCATGTTACATGCGAAAATTCTGTTAAAAATGCTAAACCGTAATATCCTGAGCTGGAACAGTATTTTCTTATAGTTTATTAAGTACTCTTTCAATTGAAAAGATAAAATCTTGGAAATGGAACATTTTTTTAGGGACAGTTACTACCCTGAAATGGCACTGAATAGTAGGAATGACCTAGCACTGACCAATTGTTTTGCTTCATAAGACCTCAATATAGCATTCAAAGCCACACGGGTTATTTTGCTCTATTTATGTTTTAGTTTTCAACTTCAAAGTGCCAGTAGATTTTGAATTGCATTTAATAAATCACCAAGGACCACAATTTGAGCTAAAAATCTTGTTTAATGTCCTACTAATGAATAAAGAAAACTACATCTCAGACTGTCAAAGGTTGAGGAAATTACCAACTTATTTTCATTTTTGGGTTCACTGTCACTTTAAGAATCCGGAGATGTGTTTCCACTTAAAAGTTTCTCCCTTTTTTCTAATGTCCACATGGTGGTTTCCCACAGGTCCCACAGGAATCCCACGGGAAGCAGAACGGCAGTCCATCACTTCTTTTATGTTATTTGAGCTACATTTGTCTGTTTTTGTCTATAGAGGTGTGTATGTTCTTGCTTTGAAAGGTTCAAATGATGGGGTGGAGGAGAATTGTTCGAAGATAAGGAGTGGGGAATTTTTGGTAAAGAGATATTTTCACCTGGCCATAAATATTTAAAATGGACAGAACACTTTTCAGCAGCTTTGTGACATTTCTTAAAGATTTTACTTCATAACAATTGCTAACTTATTTATTTTTAAATATTTTTTTCTTAAGAAAACATTTTATGCAAACAACAACAACAACAACAAAAACATGTTTTCAGTTGACATTCAGTAAAGCTCGATACACTTGTTGGTACAAACCAGATAATTAAATGCCACCCAGAATTCTGGGCCTGAAAGAATCAAGAGGCCAGAAGCACAAACACTGATATTAAAGCCATATGCTTCTTCAGAGAGGGAATATGTGCTGAGTCACTAGAGACAATGCGAAAATTAATAAGGCATAGAGGACTAAACCTGCTAGGAAATAAATAATACCACAAAATGATCTTTCCCTTTCATTTTCCCCATAGATAACATAATGTGCAGTGTATAATTTTCCAGGACTACAGCTGTGATAAACAAACAGATCCACATAACTGCAAAGAGAAATAAAAGGATAAATAATAAATATGTATTCAATAATTTCTGAATTTATTTATTTATTATATTATATATTATAGAGATACTAAACCCTCATCCTCCACACTTACTACTGATGACTTTGCTACTTTTTTTTGCACCAAAACTTCAAAAATCAGTGCTCAATTTGCTGCACCTACAACAAACAGGCAAGACACACCACCATCACCACACACACTCACCTCTTTTTCTCAGCTCTCTGAGTCTGAGGTGACCAAACTCGTGCTATCTAGCCATGCAACCACCTGTCCGCTTGATCCAATTCCCACTCATCTATTGCAAGCCATTTCTCCTGCAGTCATACCAACACTGACTCACATAATTAACACATCTCTTGACTCTGATTTATTCCCCACTTCATTTAAGAAGGCTAGGGTAACCCCACTGCTAAAGAAACCCAACCTGGACCATACGCTACTTGAAAACTACAGACCAGTATCCCTGCTTCCATTCATGGCCAAGTTTCTGGAGAAAGTAGTGTTCAATCAAGTTCTGGACTTTCTTACTCAAAACAACCTCATGGACAACAAGCAATCCGGCTTTAAGAAAGGCCACTCAACTGAGACTGCCCTGCTCTGGGTCGTGTAGGATCTCAGACTGGCTAAAGCAGACTCTAAATCATCAGTCCTCATCTTGCTGGATTTGTCAGCTGCTTTTGACACTGTAAACCACCAGATCCTGCTATCTACGTTTGAGTCACTGGGCGTTGCAGGCACGGCTATTCTATGGTTCACATCTTACCTCTCTAACAGGTAATTCAGGGTGTCTTGGAGGGGAGAGGATGTCCAACCTACAGCATCTAAAACACTGGCTCTGTTCTTGGGCCACTTCTCTTCTCCGTCTACACAACATCTTTAGGACCAGTCATCTAGAAACATGGATCATCCTGATGATCCCTCGGTTCCAGCTCGCATCTCAGCCTGCCTGTCAGACATTTCACACTGGATGAAAGATCATCATCTTCAGCTTAACCTCATGAAAACAGAAATGCTTGAAGTTTCTGTCTGATGACCAACTAAACTTCTCTGACCACATCTCTAGAACTGCTCGATCTTGCAGATTCGCACTCTATAACATCAGAAAGATCTGACCCTTCCTATCTGAACATGCAGCTCAACTCCTAGTTCAAGCTCTTGTTCTCTCCAGACTGGTCTCTCTACTTGCCGGGCTTTCAGCTAACTCTATCAAACCTCTTCAGATGCTTCAGAACGAAGCAGCACGAGGGGTCTTTAATGAACCTAAATGAGTACATGTCACTCATCCGTTTGCACTGGCTGCCAGTTGCTGCTCGCATCAAATTCAAAGCTCTGATGTTTGCTTACAAAGTGATTTCTGGCTTTGCTCCTTCTTATCTGCTCTCACTTCTGCGGATTTATAGGCCCTCCAGAAACTTGCGTTCTGTGAATGAATGTCGCCTCGTGGTTCCATCCCAAACAGGCAAGAAATCACTTTCCTGAACTCTCGCGCTCAATCTGCCCAGTTGGCGGAATGAACTTCTTAACTGCATCAGAACGGCAGAGTCACTGCCTGTCTTCAAAAAACGACTAAAAACTCAACTATTTAGTCTCCATTTTCCTTACTAATCTGCAATTCCCTCTCTGGCTCCTACACTAACTACCACAAAATGAATAAATAAATAAATACTAATGTTTTGCTTCTTACACTTTCTTTACATACCTGAAACTTGCCTACAGCACTTATTCATTGTTGCTCTTATAGTTGTGTAAATTGCTTTCTTGTCCTCATTTGTAAGTCGCTTTGGATAAAAGCGTCTGCTAAATGACTAAATGTAAATTATATTATATTATATTATATTATATTATATTATATTTATATTCTATTCTATTCTATTCTATTCTATTCTATTATATTATATAATTACCTTTTTGTAATTACCTAGCTGTTTTAGCCATTTATTTTGATGATTTTCCAGCATCATAAGTCTTCAGTGACACGATTCCTCTGAAATTTTATAAGATGAATTCTGTAAATACTATACTGTTTTTGAACCACACTATAGGAAATACTTAAATTACTCTGCTGTACACACAACTACTATACTAATATAAAAAATCATACCATACTGTAGTTTATATGTTATAGAATTATTATCCCTCCTGAATTATTAGCGCCTCTTTATATTTCTTGCCCCCAATGTCTGTTTTACGGAGAGAAGATTTATACAACACATTTCTAAACATAATAGTATTAATAACTCATCTCTAATAACTGATTTATTTGATCTTTGTCATGATGACTGTAAATAATATTTGACTAGATATTTTTCAAGATACTTCTGCACAGCTTAAAGTGACATTTAAAGGTTTAACTAGGTTAATTAGGTTAACTAGGCAGGTTAGAGTAATTAGGCAAGTTATTGTATAATGATGGTTTGTTCTGTACACTATCAAAAATAAATATAAGGGCTGATAATATTGACCTTAAAATTAAAAACTGTTTAGCCGAAATAACACAAGTAAGACAAAGTAAGTAATCAAAAATATTATGACATACTGTGAAAGTTTACTTGCTCTGTTAAACATAATTTGGAAAATATTTTAAAAAGAAAAAAAATTACAGGAGGGTGAATAATTTTGATTTCAATATTTACATTTACACACTAATACACTACAGTTTACTGTAGTAACATATTAAGTACACTACAGTTCTACAGCCTTTTTTTGTTGCAGTTTTCAGCTCATGGTTGTTAATACTGTAGTATGCTTTAGCATCCATTAGAGGTAAAAAAAAAACATACAGTATAAAGCATTTTAATAAAACTATGGCTCAAAAACACTATAGTATTTACTATAAACTACTATAGTATTTTTGTCAAGTGGGTCTCCTAATAAATTACATTTTAATCAAATAAATACAGCTTCTGTGAGCAGAAGATACTAAAACATTGAAAATCTTGATATTTACAAATGTTTTATTTTATTTTATTTTTTTAGTTTCCAAAATCTTTTATTCATGCACAAGATTATCTAATCCTCCTGAATGACTAACTGGCAGCAGTTGCTTCCCATGTGGAACTGAATGAGTTGTTAAAATGCTTGCTGCTTTCTAAGCTTATTTTCACCTACTGTAGAAGTCTCTCTGTGACAGACAGAGGGCGCTTTTGCTTCCACTTACTCAAATGTATGACACAGATATATTTATCTCAAACATAGACGTCAAAGGAACACTAAAAAATAAGTAGAGGCGTATGAACTCTGATAACAGTCATATCACCACATATCTATCACTGATGACTAGCACACACATAAAACAATTCATTTTGTCGAAGAACACTTCAAAAAGAATTCCTAAAAATCAAATAGATATTTGCCGTTTGTATCCATAATCTGAAGATTATATGCTTACTTTCTGCGATTAATACAACGCACCGACTAAAAGTATTCAGTTGCGTCTATTTCTGGCCTCCCCTAGTTTCCCGCCTGACTGACGTCAGCATAAAGTTATTTTCATGAATGGAGGGGGCGGTCACGAGGAATTGGTGACGTCAGTGCTTGCGGAAGCACGGAGTGGAATGTTGATACATTGTTGTTGTTTTGTAGTTAATTTAGTTCAGGGAAACATTTCGCTTCGGTTGCAGGACGCGGGACAAGGCTCGACCTGTTGACTCCAGGACACTTTCTCAGAGTTTCTGCGCATCCCCGACACAGATTCCGCGTTCACAAGGTAAAGTGTGCGAGCTTTTCTGCGAGATGTTTTGAAATTCCTTTCGAAATTGCTGATGTTCTCATGATGACGGACAAGAATTCAGCCTATCCGTAATATTCGCGTACATTTGGTCGATGCGTACCATGTATCCTTCTCTAAAATAATAAAGTTGAATGAGAAATGTCTTGTGTTATAAAGTTTAAACATGAAACATTATGTAATAATGAAATATTATATTATAAAAATCAAAATATACCAGTCTGCTTTGGACACGTGTTAACGGTTACAACTTGGAATTTAGCTTACAAACACTTTATTTTTTCATGTAAACGAACACTTTAAGTCACAAACCTCACTGATATGTTGCGTACTATTCAATGTTGTGTATTTTGGAAGTTTGTTCTACTTATTTACATTTTAAAACAAGGTGTATTCGAAGCAGTGCATGGTAAACCAAGTAAACAAGGCAGTCTCGTAACATTTAAATCAATATGGCAATACTCTTCCAACTTTTTTTCTAGCTTTAACAGCGGTATGTTTCAAAAGAATTACTATTACGACATAAGGAAATAACACGTGGTGGGCATTTGGAATTCTGGGACAAAGGGCATATTTGTGTGGCGAGTAGTATTGGAAAGAGACCGAACGACTGCTATAAAGATCTCAAGTCATTCGAGCCGCGCGGAAAGATTCCGTTTTCCCGTGCTCTTTAATCAACACGAGGGTTCAAGAATAGGGTGACGTTATGTCAGATGCCCGTGCACGCGGCGTGAACGCGCACTGGTGATACATAGGCTATTACTTTTTAAGCGCTGATTTAAGAATGCGTCGCATCTTCACCATTTGGCTTACTTTCTATTTATGATTGTGCAAGTTGTTTAGTATCATAAACGCGCTTGGGCACTCTCTGTGTTGCAATAAGAAGACAGTGGTCGAAAATTATCAATGAAGGTCATCTGAAATGGAATATGAAAGTGTTTGTGGATGTGTAGGTGATTGGAAATCTGTTTGAGCACATTGTTTTAGAGTGATTGTGTCCACTCTATGCTGGCAGGTTAGCACTAGAGCGACGCCCTCACAGGAAAAATGAGTCATAACTGGATAATGTGATTCATTTCCACACATGATGATAAAATAGTTGCCCTGAACCAATTTAACGTGATTAAACCGTATTAAAGGGGAATCCATTCATTGTGATTAGAGGAATGCATGTCTTTTGCTGAAACAAGTAGTTGTTCAATTGTGTTTTGTATGCAGCTTGACCATGTAAGGACAATCGGTGTGGTTAATTAACTGTAAGAAAGAATTTAAGAATTAAGAAAAAATTAATTAAAAAAATTAAATAATGCGAGAGGAGCATTTAAGCAAGAAACACTAGAGAAACTGAATAATCAACAATGCTTATTTTTTTATAAATTACAATGGATCAGAATTGGATGAAATGTATGTGTGTGAATGAGTGTGTATGGATGTGCCCCAGTACTGGGTTGTAGCTGGAAGGGCATTCGCCACATAAAACGTGCTAGATAAGTTGGTGGTTCATCCCGCTGTGTTGACTCCTGATAAATAAAGGGACTAAGCTGAAGGAAAACTAATGAATATAGAAGATATAACAAGTTATTCATTCAAGATCAGCGAGTGAATCCTTCTTTTTGTGTTTTGAGTAACATTAATGACAAACAGCAGGAGGTTTGTTAGACTAGATGCACGGATCTAAAGTAACATTACACATCAGATTTAGTAAGAATGCCTTTATCTGCAAAAAACTGTATTATAAAATATTTGACAGACATATTTAAATTAATTTGAATTTGAATATTATGTTTGCTGTGTTTACAAGGAATTCTGAAAGTCTGTGAATTTAACCAAGTCATACATATTCTCTCTCACTCTCTCATGATTAAATCTGGATTAGTTGTTCACCTTAGTAACAGCAATGTAAAAAGCAAAGTAAATAGTGTCAGCTTTGATTGTGTGATAACTTTCAAAAGTGGGCGTGCTGTGTAAAATCAATCATTAGCCACAGTAGTTTATTGAAGGAAATAAAAACTATTGTATACTACATCAGAGGCTTTTTACAAAAGGATTACAACAAACTTCTAAAATATTCAGAATAATAAGTTACTAATATATTAAAATAAACAAGTATATTTCTAATATGTAATTATGAAATAATAATAATATAAACAAATGTAAACTAAAATACACAAGATTGTTTCATTAGTTAATTTTAGCTTGAAATGCTCAAACTAGTATGTCTTATATTATATTAAAGTTCTTATATGTATAAAAAAATATAAAGTTCTTATGTAATATTAAAATTTTGATTAAAACAAGGTTGGGAATCACTGTATTAAGCTCATTTATTTGTACTGGAAATGTGTTCCCACTGTTCTGCTGTAGATAGGGTTTCAATTTACATTGCATTAACACTGTTTATGCAATTCATCCTTAACCCTAACACTGTTCCTTTGCATTAACTTTGTGTAGCATCTTGTACAGCCACAAAATTAGAATTAGACAATAACAAATTAAAGTCAATTTGTAGAGCTTTGTTTTAACTTTACATCGATAAAAGTGATTTAAATTGTCTCAGATTTTAAAATAGTGATTTTTACAGTACGTAATGTGGAAAAGGATGCCTAATCGTCCATACATATTATATTATGTAGTGGGTCACTGTTGAATACTTGTTATTTGCTGTATAATGACTATGGTTTGCTCATAAAATTACATATACTTATAGCAGTTGTACTTCTAAGCTTATAATGTGTTAAATGTGAGTTATGCGTGTTGAAAGAGCGGAATCTGAACCTGTGCATCACTTTTTTTCCCCCCACATGTATTCAGAGAGCTTCTAAACATTGCCTGCCACAGCGACTAGCAGATGAACAAAAATATCCACCATGTGTAAAAAAAGCAAGTGTGTTAGCCTGGTGTTCATTTCACACTTTGGAGAATATAAAAAGGCCATCATCTAACCACTTGCGTGTGGCGCTGTGGTTTAGTTTGATAATTTGGCTTTGTTTTTTCCAGAGTCAGCAGGAGATCAGTTGTGTAGGCTGCTAGATCAGCAGTGCTCATTGCCCAGGAAGAGTCCTAAGAGCCGAGCTAAGGGGAAACTGCTCTGAGTTCCTGTCATTACACACTCAAACAGTTGCTGGGCTCAGCTTACATTTGTGTTTTCATATCTTCCATCGATATAAGAAGCATATTTATAGTTTTCTCTTGAAGTCGCACCCTTGTACAAACGGCCACCTATAAGGTGAGACAACATGTTCCTCTCTTACCACTTTTACATTGTTTGAAGCAATATTATATGACATTGATTTTAAAGTTGTGTTCACACTTGCATGGTCTGGGCTGATTAAAATAAAGTGTGGAATGATTGCTCTTTTGGTGCTCTTTAAGATGTGAATGTTTATCTGAGGTTTAAGTGCACCTAACAAGAGACCTCTGAAAAATGGGGTTTCCATCAGCCTCCAATTGAGCTCATTTTGGCTGAAAGGTGTGAATGCAGCAAGAACCACAGAAATCTAAACAAACAAAAGCATGACATGATGTCTTAAGATGTGACCTTTAAAGTAGCAGAATGATCAAGCAATAGCTGGCTTTACAGTTCAGCACAGGCAGCTTGCAATAGATATAGTGTGTGATGGAGGAACTCCTGGAGCTGTTTATACTCCTTTACATGTTTATAAGCTCATTAAGGGCATACTCACAATAGGTACAGTTGCCTTGAAGAATGATTGTCCCCCCTCTCCTCTCCCCCGACGGCCTGCACTCACACTGCATTTTGCCTTCCGAACCTGAGCACACTTGCGTCATCGATGATGCGACTGCTCAGTTTAGCAGGAAGAGAAGCGCTCTCACTCAGCACAGTAGAGATCGCTTCAGTTATATTGTCAAATATTTTGCAGAACATATTTTGACACTCATAAATGAACATTAAAGTCCTTGAACTGCACATATTAGGATGTTTGCTGAAGGTGCAGCTGACGTGCTGCGAGGGGTTTGCGTCTTTACTGAACTATGACAGTTTGCTTTCATTGAAAAGTAATGATTAATAATAAATCCAAATGAAACCCTCCCTTAAAAGTGATGTCACATCTTCAGTTTTGACTCAGGCATGTTTTGCACTCACACTACAAGTGTACCGCGCTAAAGCCCAACTAAGCTGCGATATGGCACAACTCTTCCAACTGAGTCAGGGCTGGCTGTACCTGAACCGTGCCTGGGCCCAATTCTGAGCACTCATACTTTAACAAACAAACTGGCAAACGCGCCTGGGCACTATTCGAATAGCATAGTATAAGTGCACCCTATGAGTTCTCATCTGATATAGTCATATGCATGCATACAGCTAGCGTTCAGACCAGCACACAGCATTGTTTTGGAGTTTTGTCACAAAATATACATCATGATAGCCAGATTTTCATGGCTGATGTAATTGCATATGCCTTTGTAAGGTTTTCCATTTCAGGCACAAAATTGACAGTCTAATTTGCACTGCCTATGCACTGTGTATACATATGAAGAGTTTACTTGCAAAAAAAAGATAACAGTTTTTAGTGATTTTCATACATCTTGTTTTTCTATTATGTATTGAAGGATACAACTGCAAAAACATAATTTATGGATCTTCAAATTACTAAAGTTTTAGAAATCAGGATTTTACATTGAGTACTGAAGAGAAGTAATTCTGTAATAGTAAGATAAGTAATTCTGCAGCATCAGTGTTTTGGTCTTTTAATATTACAGCCTTATTATTTGTATAATATTACATTAATAAGTCAGATGATGCAGTGTTGTTTGGTTCACTTCTTTTTGGACCAAATAAAAGTTTAGTCCTGGTTTACTTAGGACCTATGGTGTAATTTTAAGACCTGAAGAAAACAACTACAACAAAAAGACTCATATGACACCCATTCTGTGACTAAACTTGCTGGACTTGCTTGTTGCATTCATTCATTTATTAATTTTTTATGAATAAATGAAATAACAATTTATTAATTCTTTGGCTTTGTCTGTTTATTGCCAACTTATTCAGCATATGTTTTATCAGCGACAACTGCAACCCAGTACTGGGAAACACCCATACACTCTCACATTCACACACACACATACATTACGAACAATTTAGTTTAGAATTTACAATTTAGAACACAATTCACCTACACCGCATGTGTCAAACTCAGTTCCAAAAGGGCCGCAGCTCTGCACAGTTTAGTTCCAACCCTAATTAAACACACCTGATCAAACTAATTGAGACCTTCAGGCTTGTTTGAAACCCACAGGTAAGTGTGTTGGAGCAGGGTTAGAACTAAACTGTCCAGGGCTTCGGCCCTCCAGGAATTGAGTTTGACACCCCTGACCTACACCGCATGTCTTTGGACTGTGGAGGAAACCCACTCTAACATAAGGGAGAACATGTAAACTCCACACAGAAATGCCAATTGACCCAGCTGGGGCTTGAACCAGCGACATTATTTCTTTGAGGGGACAGTGCTAACCACTAAGCCACCGTGTCGCTTGCTTGTTACAAACAAATGATATATAAATGAATGCATATGTTATTTGTATCAGGTAAAAACTCATAAAGAGCTTATTAAATGTGTAATGGAGTCAAAGCATCTTCTGAAAGGAGACAACTTTCTAACACTTGCACTGAACTTTAATGAGCAACATAGTGACTTTAAAGGGAAAATAACAGACATGCTTGCTTGAGCATTCTGTGCATATTATGGTCTTATTATCTTTGATTCCATGTCCTTTTTTTTGTTCATTTAAGCATCTATGATCTGTGGTTAATTTTAATTGATCTATTTAGTTTATTTAACTCATTGTTTTAGAAAGGTGATCTAATTATCAAACGCAACCTCATGGTAATTGGTTTAGTGGCTTATTTGTATTTATTTGCACAGTCTCATTTGTACATTTTTGTCTGAATTACTCATCCCCCAATAGTTTTTGGTTTTTGGGGCAAGCTTCATTTTAAAAATCTTACACATTTATACTAATTAAATCATATGAATTTTTACAAATCATCCACTTTACTGACAACATCCAAATAGTTATCTTTCCTCATGAGATCGTGCTGAATTATTCATGTCTTGAAACCGATTTTCTATCAATACCTTGCCCGACTCATGGTGGAAGATGTCACAGTAAAGTAAATCTTGGTTTCTTTTGACTTTGACCCAGCATGTTCAGTGTGGAAAGTCATGAAGGAGGGCAACTTTGTGTTGTCTCTTCATACTGTACGTGGGGTTGTGTGACCTCGTCTGAGATCTAGTGTGACTCAGAGTTGCTGAGGTATCTGTGGCCATGGCCTCCCACATGTTGTACGTTATCTGCACGCTGCATTTAGAAACCCAAGGGAAGTGCAATGCACACACTGCACTGTCATAAGACATACACGTGGGGTCATAGGAACTCGAGTTTGGTCACTAGGTGTTGACAGAGTAAACAGTTTGCCATTAGCATTATAATCACATGATGTCCATATTCGGTTGTTGGCAGTTTTGGGTTACATTACGATCATTGTTGTATAGAGGATCTAAAGATAGCGTAGTCTGAAATCTCTGGCAGAAAAGATCCTGTGGTTTGGATGTTGCATTTGGAGAATCGGAACTCTTACAGTGCTCTTTGTGGTTAGAACAGCGGGTTTGAAAGTGAATGAGACAACGGTAGTTGGTGAGATAATGACTTAAAATGAAACTCAGGGGAACTCCATATCCAATTCTCACGTCTAGTTTGTATGTCGCTTTCACTTTGTGCACCATGTCTTGACTTAGTCACATCGTGATATTATCACCAGTCATTGTGAATCAAGGTCATTTGAAATAATGTGTTTGGCTCTTTCAAAACATGTGTTGACCAATGTTCCCTTTCAGAAAAAAGAATGTTTTTTTTTAAATAGATTTAATCTAAATGTTTAAATATAATTAATTTGCAGTGATAATCCCTTTTACTCAGGACACAACAGTGTACACATCTTAAACATTTTAAACATCTTAAACCAGAATTTAGGTTTGACGGATATTCATTAACAGTATTATGATTATTAATAATAATATGAATTAGGTTGTTTATACCAATTGGCATTAAATTTTATCTCATCAAAAAGTCCAGTTATTTGACATTTTAAGCGGCTTGTTATTTTTGACACCTTGAGTCATGGGGAGTCTTCTAAAGTGATATCACTTCCTGTTTTGATTTCACCTGCATGTGTCTGTTTGATTTTGTTACAGAAAATAAATGTTCTGAATAGCACATATTTTATTTGAAATATTACACATTGTATTTAATATTGTAATGATATTAAAGTATTTAGTAATTATTTTATTTCCCCAGAGTTTACCATGAAACATGTTTCTTAAAAAAAGTTATTTATTTTTATATTATTAAATCAATGTGTGTATTTTTCTTAGACTATAGAAGCAGATACAGTAAACAATGGTTGCACAAGTCTATGCATCCTCATTTGTAGTGCATTGCTGAAAAAACAGTAGAATCACATTATTGATCCATGTAGTGAATCAGACTTTATTGGCCTACGGGGTGTCTGGACCACAAAGCTGCACCCTGCCCTTTTCTTGCTGCCCTTTACTAGTTTCTGGATTGGACAGGATTGACCTCACCACATTGTGGTCAGGCCTGTGGAAGAGCTGTCTGGTACTTATTTCTCAAGAGCTTGGGTAACTGGATGTTTATGTGTCTATGATGTGTTGGTGCTGCGTTGCACAATCCCCAGGCCTGACCCGATTGCTGAAGACCATTAGTTAAGCCTTGTTTAATCATATGAGGGTGGAGAACTGATGTTACGTCAGATAGGGGTTTGGATGAGATCTGTTGGTTGTAACAAAGTTGGTCAAGTCATGATTTTTTCTGTGAAGAGCTGTGCTTGTTGTTCTTTACTCATTAAGCACATTGCACTGGCTTCCTTGTCGTACATACTGGGTGGGTTTGTCTTTGGTTAGCACATGCTTAACATTCCTTCGAATCCCTGCATCCCCAGTTGGAAAGGAGCTTTGCTCTTGCTACCTCTCCTCCCAATCCGCAGAAAGTTCCGCCGGCTCCGCCAACCATTCCCAAGGTTCCACGTACTTTTCCTTCCGCCCCTGCGAAACAACAGGATTTTCCAGGAAACGTCAGTTTGGGAGGGTGTGATTCCCTGCCGATCGTCCTAGCTCTTACCAGTAAACAGCATGACTCACAGCTCTGCTATGCTCTCCATTTCCTTTACATAATATTCCTGCGAATGCGCCGCTGCGCTGTGGAAAAGAGTGGGCCAGGACCAAAGGAGACTGAGCTCTCCACCTCCCTGTGAAAAACAGAGTCTGAGCAAATCCTTCATCTGGCTCCCTCACGCAGGAACGTAGCAGCTGGCCATGCGCTGCTTGACTAGCTGAGCAAAAGAGGGAAAAACAAACAGCAAGTACAAGCCAGGCCTCCATTTATCATGGGAACACAAGCACACATGGCTTTGAAGTGGTGTTTGGTTTAGCCCAAGGCCTCGTCTCAATTCTCTACCTTTCATAAGTGGTCAAAACAAGAGAATCTCACATTCTCACATGTGTTAACATGGCAACACTGGCGTCAAATTCCAGAAGAGGGGAGGCCCTTTGTGTTGTTTCTGAGAAAGTTCACAATCTCAAGACTCAGATATGCGGTTATCCAGCCATATTGCTCAGGGAGCCTAGAAAAGACGTCATCCCTCTAACAGCCAAAGCACGCAATACTTGAGCAGACATTAGCCCTGCGGGCCAGAGGTTTAGTCAGTAATAATCTGCCCCGTTTGGTTTATTGAGATCAAATGTCATATAAGTAATTACTTGAAGCACAAGTTATGTGACGCAGAGGCCCATTGTAATTTACCTCATGGTTTACAATTCATGGAAAATTATTGCAATATTTGGCGTGGGACCTTAACTTCCATTGTAATTGAGAGTCACCAAATCATGTGTCAAGGCTAGTGTGAGACGGAGGCTGACCTTTGAAGTTGAACAGAAAAAGCCATGACAGACATCCACATGATTCCTGTGACATGTCTGAACAGCTTCACCTTGTGATTACTGAATAGTTTCAGTTCTGTTTGTGCTAACATATTACAGTATGTACAGCAATCAAATCAGGTATACCAGGCATGGTAAGCCAAGTGGAATTAAGCATAAGGGGAACTTGATGTGAAATGAAAAGAGCAACTTGTATAGAAAAATTGGTCTCTGTCAGAAAGCTTGGCAGGATTTTGCACAGTATTGTTATTGTTGACTCCTAGTTTGACTCACCGTAGGATGTGGATGCTGGGGCTTCCAGTTCTGTCCCTTACAATCCTCTGATGAGGTAATTGTTGCTTTCCCACAACAATGCATAAACAAGCCATTTTTACGCTGCACAACCAAAATGCTTCGCTTGCAGAAATTAAGCAAAGTTCTTATAAAAAGTATTTAGTGACACTCAATTAAGCCAAAACCAACTTAAACAGACTTGACCGACATAATTTAATGTTGCACATTTGTCTGAATCTGTTTTTACAATATGTGCCATCTTCCAAGCCATTTTGTATGCCTCATGTTGGGTGTCAACATCAAGAATTTTAACAGAACTCCAAATAATATAAGATATATCACTAGAAATCAAATATGCATTTTAATTGGCTTCCTTATATATATATATATATATATATATATATATATATACACACTTGTTTGATTTTACTACACTTTATTAATTAATACACAGTTAGTGCAGGCCCAATACTAATACTTGATGAACGCCATTGTCTAAAAACAACCAGACTGATAAAGACGCCTAAAAAGGGGTCTGAAAACAGGTTTGATGAATTTTTGCTGAGTTGGCGGCACATACTTTTATACACAGCTTTGTAAAGTAATTCCATGCATTGATGTCATTTCTATTTAATGCTACAGTGTTGTTGCTGCGAGTATACTGTAACAAGTGACTAAATATAACATGGAGTGGATCTGGTTATATTTAGATGATTATAGTCATGTAGTAAGATTATTATGCAGAGAATTAAGTATGCAGTTCTTTGAATGGAAAGTGGGGCCTCTTCGCTTTTTCACAATGCCAACATGTGTGGAATGTGTTTGTTATCCACACTTCACATACGCTTTGTGGCTTTCTTCATGCTGTAACATGGATTCATTGTTTCGTCCTGGCTTCAGAATCTATGATAAGAAGTCTAGTGTTCACAAGGAATATCAAATGTTCCGCATCAAAGGCGTTGTTCGGTCCTATAATTTATGTCCAGGAAACTATGAAAACCCGGCTCTGGCCTTGGGACATTAAGGCTTTTCCTCTCTGTGAGGGCTGAGCAGGAAAGAGGGGCCCCCTGTCACTTCACCCCAGTTCTCAGAGCAAATGGAAGAAGGGGGACCATGTGCTGAAGGAATTTCAAGGAAGTGTGTGTATGTGTGTGAAAGACGTGAAAGACTGGAGGCCCCATGAATAGAAAGGGAAGCATTTAAAAAAATGTGATTCCATGGTGCTTGTTGGAAAGAAAGACAGGGCCTCCCCTGTCACAGCCATTTTAAAATCAGCTATGGTAAGCCAATGTGATGTCTGTCTAGGAAAGCTGGTCAGAGCATTGCTTATTGTAAAGTTTTATACGTTTTCATAGTTAATTAATTGTTTTGCCATTACTTAATCTGCCATTTTAAACATGAAGGAATGTTGTATAGATTTCTTATTGGATTGTAGCTGAATTAGTTGAGAGGCCCTTAATGTAGCCCTCACATCAATGGCCAGATGGAATGAATCAACCATTCAGTTTTTTTTTTTTCATGGTGGTATTTGGTTTCAAGTGCGCAGTTCAAACCCAATCTATACTCTTTTTGTCCCGTCATAACCGAAACATTTAAACCCGCAAGTGATGCTCATCCGGTGTGGTTTACTTGGGCCAAATCAAAAGAATGACTCAGAATGAACCAAACATGCCACAGGCAGTGAATCTGCTCACTGCTCAGAGATACTTAATGTAACCCTTACTAAAGAATTCTCCTCAAGACAAAATAATCAGCTTAGAAATGATTGAGGCATTTAGAGGGTTAAAAAGGCCAGATGACTGGGCCGCTGGAATTCTGCGTAAATCTGTGCACCAAAAGAAACGTGTGCTTCATCCTAGAATAATACAGTAACATACCAAAGAAATAGTATCAGGTGAACGTAAATAGTTAACTTTGAGGATTGCACAATTATTTTACTTCCTAATGAGTCATTTCTAATATTTCTACTCAAAAATTGTGTCACTGGCAACTGGAGTTTAGTGTCAGCATGCTGAGCTAAATATAACAGGCACAGTTAAATAAGGACATGAAACGAGCCAGGAAAGCCTGGTGAAACAGGATCCAGTCTTTCAGCTACAGTTCTAAACCTGATAAAGAACATTGTCTAAAAGCACAAATATAACAGTGACTGTATAAGGGAAACTATTCCCATGTGACTGACGGCTTTCTGGAATGTTCCATTTACTGAATGGCGAAGGATAGACTTGACTTAATTAGAGCTCAGCATTGCATTCAAAGAGGTCCGTGTGTGGTCTGTTCAAGTTCTATATGTATGCATGTACTGTATGTCTGTATAACAGGATGAGATCATCAGATAGAACGATGGCCTGGGTATACATGTCTATCAGTCTGTCTATTGTTCCTTCTGTTTGCATGTTGATCTTTTCTAAATCTAGTCAATGTAAATATATACACAGTGGTGTGAAAAAGTGTTTGCCCCCTTACCGATTTCTTTTTTGTTGCATTTCAGTCACACTTTATTGTCTTAGATGATCAAACACATCAAATATTACTTAACGCAACATGAGCAAACACAACATGCAGTTTTAAAATGAAGTTTTTTTTTTTTATTAACAAGGGAAAACAAAATCCATAGCCCTATTTGAAATAATGTTTGCCCTACTGATTGGGCCATGCTTAGCAGCAACAACTGCAATCAAGCATTTTCAGTAACTTGCACTGAGTGTGTTACAGTGCTGTGGGGAATTTAGGCCCACTCATATTTGCAGAATTGTTGCAATTTAGCCACAATTTGAGTATGAACTGCCTTTTAAAGGTCATGCCATAGCATCTCGATTAGATTCAGTCAGGACTTTGACTAGGCTTCTCCAAAGTCTTCATTCAGTTTTTCTTCAGGTTTTCTTCAGCCATTCAGAAGTGGACATGTCTTCCAAAAAAAACCCCGACTTCAACCATTGTCTCATCAGTCCACAGAGTATTTTCCCAAAAGTCTTGTGCGTAATCAAGATGTTTTCTGACAAAGCCGAGATGAGCCTTTATGATCTTTTTGCTCAGAAGTGGTTTTTGTAATAGAACTCTGCCATGCAAACCAATTTTGCCCAATCTTTTTCTTATGGTGGAGTCATGAACACTCACCTTAACTGCTGTTGGATGAGCTGTCACTGTCCTCTGGTGGTTTTGGTCCATTTGTAAAAAAAAATGGCTCTTACTGTGGTCTGCTGCAGATCCAAAGCTTTATAAAAAAACTGATTTTTTAAAAAACTTTTTTCCAGATTGGTAGATCCCAATTATTTTCTTTCTTGCTTGTTTTTAATTTCTTTTGGCATGGTGGCTAGCTAATAGCCCTTTTTACACATACAAAACTTTCTGGAAAATTACCGGCAAATGTAATTGCAAATGTAACAAAGGTCTGTATGTGTGAACAGGTCCTTTTTGAAAATACAGGTAAAGTCATTCCGGCAATTTTCCAGGATAAGAAATTGTAACATTATCGATAATTTGCCGAAATGCTGCGCTGTGTGAACGCAGAAGGAAAATTGCTGGAAAGAGTGCCTTAATGATTAAAATGAGATGACATAAGGCATCCAACTCCAGTCAATGAGAACATTCAGGGCCTACTCACACTGTGCTATCTGAACCGTGCCCAGTCCCGTTTCCCGGATAGTTTGAGAAGTGTGAGTGCTCTGAATCCGGTTCAGGCATGGTTCACCTTGGCTTTGGAATGGTACGCTTGTGTGTGAGTGCAAAACGCACCTGAGCCCAAAACTGAAAGTGAGACATGACTTTTAATGGACTGTTTGATCTGGATTCATTATTCATTCTTACTGTTCAGTGAACGCAAACTGTCATAGTTTAGTAAAGACACAAACCCCTCACTGCACGACTGCTGCACACCTTCAGCAAACCTCCTAATTCCTGCAGCACGAGGACTTTATGATTGTTTATGAGCGTCAAAAGTGGCGGATCTGTTCAGCGAAATATTTGACTGCATGTCACTGCATCCCAAACGACTTAAACGATATAGCTAAAGAAATCTCCACTGTGCTGTGCGAAAGCGCTTACTGAACTGCGCATCGTCGATGATGTAAGCATGCTCAGGCCCGAATGTAATGTGAGTGCGGACCATCGGGGGAGACGGGAAGGGGGACAAACATGCTTTGGCCCAGTTCAAAGCAACTGTACATATGGTGAATGTGTGTGTGGATGATTCCCAGAGATGGGTTGCGGCTGGAAGGGCATCCGCTGCGTAAAAACTTGCTGGATAAGTTGGCGGTTCATTCTGCTGTGGCGACCACGGATTAATAAATGGACTAAGCCGACAAGAAAATGAATGAATAGATAGATAGATAGACAGACAGACAGGCAGACAGACAAACGGCTAGACAGACATGTTATTTCCTTTTGAATATCTATTATTATTTTTTTTGTTTGTTTCTCCCTTGTGCGTCGAGCTTATGAATGAAGCTTGTTTACCATTTTCTGGTCACGTGACACTCACTCCCACACCCTTTGAAGCGCGTCTCCATGGCTGCAGTCATGAGCAGAGTTCAGTTCACGCGCTCAGACGCTCCTGAAATGGAGCCCGCAAAAGCGCGTGTCTCGAGCTCAAACGCACACAGTGGACTCTTTTAAAAATAGCACAGTGGCCAAAATAGCCTCGCTTGAACCGCTAAGCAGAAAGATCAGACAAAGCCTCATGCCGAGCGCTGACCTGCTTCTATTATTGCCCTCCTGTAACGGTCTAGTGAGCCGCATCGTGAGAACGCGAGATCAGCAAGTAAACAGGGCAACCCTTGTCTGGCTGAGGTTGTGCAGTACTATACTGACCTCTGCTGCTCACTATAGGACACTTCATTCAACTCAGCAGTTTCATTGGAATGTTCTAACTAGTGCATTCACACAAAAGTGTTTCTCCGATTTTGTTAATTTTTTATTGCACATATAAGTGTTACATTTGATATATTTATTACGTTATTTTCTCTTTCTTTTAGACAGATTTTTGAAGAGTTCTGACAAGCTGCTTGTATGCAGGGCATGACGACTCATTTTAAAGCAGGCAAAGCTTTAAAGGTAAGAACACTTGTGTGTTGGGAAGATTAGATTTTTCATAAATGTAAGGCCTTAAAGGGTCTAAATTCAAAGCAAATCTTAAATTTATAGAACGATTAAATGTTGCAGATGCAAAGATTAACATATTGTTACAAATATCTACACATCTTTAAATCAACATGCATCTACTTAAGATGTAAAATTAATAAATTGTTTTTTTTTTGCGAAATCTTTTAAAAATCAATTTAGCATAAGACAAGATTTCTAATCACATGCCAATTTGCTTTAAAAGTGTGTCTTAATAACGAATCTAAACATTTACATTTTGAAACGAAATAAAAAGTAATTTAAAGTCATTGTTGTTGTTTTATTTATTTTTGGAAGATAGAATAAAGTTGATCTTAATATTTAGTGTTTATGATACCGCTTATTTTTTAAAAAGTACTTGAGCATATTACCATTTGACAGCATGCTAATATTTAATACATCTAAAATTTACCTTATTAAAACTTTCAGGAACCCGTATGAAATAGCTACTATTGCAATTTAAGCTGAATTTAAGATGCCATTTATTCTTGTGATGGTACAGCTGAATTTTCAGCATTACTCCAGTTTTCCGTGGTACGCAATTCCTCAGAAATTATTCATATTTGCTGATTTGAGGATCAAGTAACATTTTTGAAAGCCTTTGTATAATTAATTGCTTTTTTTGTTAAAATTGTGATCAGGTAATTTTGTTAAGGTACATGGTGATGGGTAAATTTTATGAATTTTTTTTTTTTTTTACGAACAGAAATTATAAATTAAAAGCATTTATCTGAAAATTGAAATAATTTTTGATGAAATTAATCTTTTATGAATAAAAAAAGTATTATTATTATTATTATTATTTAAAGTGCCATAGAACTGATACATGCTTAAATTGTTCCCTGAACTCTTCATAGAATGTATGTGGCTTAGGTAAGTACAAAATCTCCAGAAAAGTTTTTACAAGTCTATTTAAAACCCTACACTAAACAAAATTAGTTTCCCGTATTTTGTGCTTTGTGTTTTTATTTATAGATCTTTTCCCCACCCTTCTATTTATGCTTTTAAATTGCATGATGAGACTTTGATCTTTCTTCTTACAACTTTTAACCTTTTAAAAAAAGTGACTTTTATTAACATTTTGAATAGTTTAAAGTGATATATTGTCTGGTTTTGTTCTGTTATTTTACATGCTCATTTCTCTCTATATTATTTCTTATACAATATATAACTAAAATGTCAATAAAAGTCACTTTGTAAAACTGTAGAGTTGAATTTTCAGCGCAGAGATCAAGGTCCCATAATGCAATTCACAACCGTAAATAAACAGAAAACACTAATCCCTAAATACGGAAACTGTAAATGAACAGATCTTTTTAAAGCATAGGGATTTGTGCTACAATGAAAAGCTCAGTTTTCCCTTATTTGGAAAGATTATGAACATTAAAATATTCAGAATAAACTTATAATCTGATTTTACTCTATTGAGACTGTTGCATTAACTTACCCCAGAGCTAACGTCTGTCCCATTTTCAAAATATGAGTCCAACATAAGTTGTTTTAAACTGAGAACATAAGAAAACATTTCTATCTCACTAGGAAATGTTGTGTCCAATCAAAGGCTGCTGGGGTGCATATTGATTATCCCACATGTAACATCACAGTCTGTTATGTTCAGATTCACGTGTGGTCTTTTAGTCAAGTAAAATGTTTATGAGAAGAAGGAAACAGTGGTGTTTGACTCTTGTGGTTTGAATTATAATTCAACCATGCATATGCAATTTTTTTTCATTCTATGGAAGAGATTTCTGAGATTTAAAATTCTTAGCATGTTGATGTACTTGCGACTGAAACAGAATATTGAAAAAGGGCCAGAGCTGTCTTTTTACACATCATTCCCTTATAGCAAACTAAAGATAAAAGGGGCATGGTTAAGAATTTTGTGACTGAAGCCATCAAACTGACGTCAATAGACCCAAAGACCACCACTACAAACATGGATCAGGGTGGGGCCAAGCTGGAGCGCACGCTCTGATCCCCCTGGCTCTGCAATGGTTTGGGAAATTAGAAATTGAACCGAAAACAAACAATTACAGATGGCCTAAGATTGACAATGCAAATTTGGGAAATGTAACCAGCAGAAACTGGGAATTAAAAAAAAAACCGCATGGAATGGTCAGACTTTGATTAATGATTACCAAAACAAACATTTTTTTTCTCAATGAAATAACTTGCAGTTATTAGTTTAATCACCTAAACAATAACAGTGTATGCTAGCAATATAAACATTGTACTTTTTGATTGCTCATGTACAACTTTCCAAACTTTGTAAATTTACAGATTCCTAATTTTTTTTTTACATTTGACTTGATTATGAAAACTTTATCAAGCACAGTCTCTAATGTCTGTTTCTGTGCTATATTTCAGGTAAAGAAGGAGGCAGGTGAGAATGCTCCGGCGCTCAGCGACGATGAGCTGGTGGCCATGTCTGTGCGGGAGCTCAACCAGCACCTGCGCGGCTTGACCAAGGAAGACGTGGTGCGGCTGAAACAGCGGCGGCGCACGCTCAAGAACCGCGGATACGCTGCCAGCTGCCGCATCAAGCGCGTCACGCAGAAGGAGGAGCTTGAGCGGCAAAAGACGGAGCTGCAACACGAAGTGGACAAGCTGGCTCGAGAAAACGCCAGCATGCGACTGGAGCTGGACGCGCTTCGAGCTAAATACGAGGCCCTACAGTGCTTTGCCCGGACTGTCACCCGTGGGCCGCCCGGTAAAGTGGCTGCTACCAGTGTCATCACGATTGTCAAGTCTGCCAATCACAGCCCAAGCTCCGCCCCCTTTTCAGCACAATCGTAGTGCAGGCTGACAGTGCCAACCTGGTCCAATCTGGCTCTGAATCCAGACTGAATCTGAATCTGAGATGCTCGGGGTTCAGACTGACGGGATGGCGGACGCCTTCATCTACGCGACTACAACAGGCTGCATTCATTTTCTTTCATGTTTTTTTTTTTTTTTACTCATACACAAAATACATTTATATTGTCTGTGCACTGTGCTAGAAAGTCCGGCACCGGCAGGGCACGACGACCGCTATTTCCACAGGCTGAGCGTTAGCTGAGATGAGCACTTGTTGAAGAAGATACTTGATTTATGATATGGCAGCACTGGTCAGACAGCTGTGACATATTACATATGCATTGGAAATATTTTATATATCTTACGTAATAATTATTCCTATATATTACAAAAATATATAGTATAGCACTCAGATGGTTGAGGTCAGTAAGATATGATGCAATTTTGTTATATATAATATATTCAGCAGCAAATGTAGTTTTGTTGTCATTTAAATAAATTATAATTTAACGCATTCAAAGAGGAAACTTTTTAAACTATTCCATACAGTGGCAGAGAGAGCTTAATGTGCTGCAATTTAGGGGTGCTTTCACACCTGTAGATCGATTGTTTTGTTCCAAAACAGGGCTTATAACCATTACTGTGTTGCTCTTTGTTCTTGGTGTGGTTGGCTTTCACACAGCAAAGTTTCTAAATGGACCAAAATAGCTAAAACAAGTCACGTGCGAGTAAACTCTCCTTACATTTGTCAGAGTTCCACTGTTTATTTTTCGCGCTCGGCTGTCATGTGTCCTTATTTTAATTTATGACAATGATCAATAAGATATTATAAGCAAAAAAGCTGTGCTTTCATTTTGAATCGTGACACCCACAGACCTTGTCACCAAATATGAATCAGAGGAAAGACTTTCTCATACACTTGCTTAGAATTATGCATTATAGGATTTACATTATAGAGAAATATAACAGATAAACCTAGACTGCAGTTCTGTCAATTTTTCTAAAGGATAAAAAGCTGTCGTAAAGAGTTCAACGTGGCTTCACATTTGTATTTGACATGAAATGCATATTTACCAGTAGGAATGATGACATCCCGTCCTAATCATCATTTTCTCTTCATATAGCCATATATGCCTATTATATATCTACAATATACTGTAGTAAAGCCTGGTTTGTTAGGTTGTTGGATTGTTTTGCTTTCTCATTACAATCGATCGGCCCCAGAGTTCACTTCAGTTGAGCAAAGACCACCCCTCTTTCGAGCGATCTCGAACTAATTGATTTGGTGCAGACCTGAGCGCAATTGCTGGTTTCACATATGCCAAACCAACCACGCTAATGGGGGAAATGAGACCGGTTCCGAAACAAAAGTCTAGGTGTGAAAGCACCCTAAGAAAATATGTGTAATTACAAAAAAATGCCAGCCAATTGTCATCTGTTTGACAGCACACGTGCTGCAAATCGTCACAATGCAAACACATTTGTAAAAAAAATTTTCTGCATTTTCTTACAATACAAACAAATGAATAAAACGCGCAGCATGTTCTCAACACACAAAAAATAATAAATTGTGCTGGATTTCTTTTTTACAGTGCAAACAAATGACAAAAACGCCTGCAGAATGCAGCACGTTTTATTAATTTGTTTGCATTGTTAGGATTTGCAGCACGTGTGCTGTCAAACAGATTTTGCTGTTCTTTTTTTTTGTAATTGCTCTCTCGGCCACCATAATTCCATGATATTACTGTTTATAGGTTCGTAAGCAAAAATAATAATTAAAAACAATACAACTGACCTTTAACTTCTGAATATATTCATAAAGATTAAGTGACCACTTGAAAATTCACCATTTTCTGGATTTATTAGATATGGGTTTGAATGAAATGTTAATATTTGTTTTATTAGGTAAATGTCTGATAACATTGTCTAAAATTTCAAATAAGAAACATTGTAACTTAACTTTTTTTATTTAAAGATTTACAATGATTGGCTTGCGTATTCTAAAGTTAAAACTGGCGTTGTGTTCTCAATAAATAAATACAAACCAAAACATAACTATTCCAAACAGAACTTTCAAGTGGTCTATTAATTGTATTTTAAATTATATGTTATGCATATATAGATAGGTAGATAGATATGTGAATAAAACATGACATCATCATATGTCATCAAATGTGTTGGCGGAATCTCATAATACATCACTATAAACTGATATCAGTCATTGTAAAAGACCAGTGATTCTGATGAAGTCCAAAGTTGAAAATGATATCGACATCAAGGGCAAATCCTTATCCTGAAACATGACATTACTGATAAACAGAGAAAAAAAAAAAAAAATCCAATAGGAAATGAGCCAATCCTCACATAGTCAGCTTTTATAGACATAGCAATCCCAAATGGGAAAACGGCACTTACCTTTTACTGTTGAATTGCAGTACAATACTATGAAGCACTTGCAAAGCAGACTGACATATGTAAATATGCAAGACTGAAAGCACAGAGGGGCTGAGATTCTAAGGGCACTTCATGTTTTTTTCTTTTATGATACTTGTTTTACAAAAGGTTAGTTAGTATAAAGTTGATTATCCTCAACTTGGTGATAACATCTAAGCGGCACATCAGTGTTGTCAGTTATCTTGAAGATATATCGTTTTTTTCAGATCTGTCTCTATACGACACCATAAAAATGGTAGGTAATCCATATTGGATAGAGCGATAGCTGTCTTAAAACTAATGCAGTTCAATTCTAACCTGTATATTACAGAACTGAGTTAAGCTTAGCAAATAATGTTGAATTCAAGCTCCCAAACTTCATCTAGAAAATTCCGTCCGTTCAGAAATCATTCCTACCGCCAAGCCACGAAAAAGTGCCACTGCCGGTGTTGGTAACCCTGATGAAATGTACATAAAAATGCAAATATTTGATATTTCGACACAGACTCTTGGGTATAGGGAGAATTCTGGTGTAATGTAGATCTGAAAACATTAACATATCCTAAAACTGATCCTTCGTAACATTGAGATGGTTAAAATCAGGATTGTCTCTTACCTAAGTGGCTATGACCTTTTTTTATTTTGTGAGCCCTTCCACCAATGCAAGGAAGCATATTGGGGTTTATATCGCCACAAGTGTTTTTGTATGTCTTTATATCCCCCAACATGATCTAAATTCCTCATTGCCTCTATAGTTTATATCTATATCCAGGACTGGTGTGATTTGTCTTTAAGTGGTTTATTTAATTGTCGATGAGCAGCAGAAACACACACACAATATCTTTTGAACAATATGTACAATATTATGAATGCAACACACTATTAGTTTATTATGGGTGAAATGTGGTGTGTTTAGGTTTCATTTCAGTATTCATTGTTTATTTGGCATTGTTATGAAAGGTTTAACATGCAGTCAGCATTTCAAACCATGACCTTTGTATTCTAATATATAAATGTGACCACAGCTCTGGTTGGCAAATCCGCTTTTATAGACGAATGAGTTTTTAAATTGCTGTCTCCACTTCCCTTTTAGGCCACAAAAGCTTTTTAGTGAGAGAAAAAAACTCTGACATTTACCATTCGTCATTGTGGCCATTTATTTTGTTCCTCTGAGATTCCTAACACATTACGTAATATTGGAATTGATCCAGTTCCATTAAAAGTCACTTAATCCTCCTTTATGGAGTTATATACAGCTTTTTAATGTAAGAAAACTTGACAAAACAGCTCTTTCTGCGCTTTACACTGACACCTGGTGGCGAGTTGTATTTTCTCCTTCAAAATGCTGTGATCAAATGCTGATGACACCAAGATCTCCGTTCGTTTCTTGGACTTTTGAGGCATTTTTGTTTTGCTTTTTTGTTTGTGTGTGAGTTCAATTCAGCTGCCACCAAAGCCATAACTCATTTGTGTACATTCTTTAAAATTCACTCAATTTTCTTGGTATCGTGAGTGAGGGTGTGCGATATTTTCTTTGTTAATATCTGCCGTTTTTGAATGGTATGTGCGCTAACATTTATCGCTACGCTAAAAAAACAAACAAACATAGCTCGAGAGTTGACTGTAAATTAAAGGGTCAGTTCACTCAAAAATGAAAATTTACTCACCCTTAAGTTGATCCAAACCTTTAAGTTTCATGGGTGTCAAGCTTCCAGCCCTGCATCAACACCTATCTGTGGGTATCAAACAAGCCGAAAGCACTCAATTAGTTTGATCAGGTGTGTTTAATCAGGGTTGGAAGTAAACTGTGCAGCGATGTGACCCTTCTGGAACGGGGTTCGATAGCTGTGTTCTTCTGTTGAAGCCAAAGCTGTCAAAACTATGTAAATCTGTAACCATTGACTTCCATAAAAACAAATAGTATTGAAATCAATGGTTACAGATTTCGAGCATTCTTCAAAATATCTTCTTTTCTCTTCAACTGATGACAGAAACAGGTTTGGACCAAATAAAGGGCAAGTAAATGATGACAGATTATTCGATTTAGGGTGAACTATATGGGGTGGCTAACCCTGTTCCTGGAGAGCCACCTTCCTGCGGATTTCAGTTGCAACCCATATCAAACACACTTGCCTGTAATTATCATGTGGTGTTCAGGTTCTAATTAATTGGTTCAGGTGTGTTTGACATGGGTAGCAACTGAAATCTACAGGAAGGTGGCTCTCCAGGAACCGGTGTTAGCCACCCCTGATATAGACCATTTTGAGGGATGTAAACAATAACAATAGTCCTAATATATTTACTGTTATGCATTTTTAATTTTTATAGCTTCCAGGAATTCAAAAAATGACATATTATTAAATAATGTTATATATAATAGCTGTTATAATAGATGTTATAATGATAGCTGTTTTAACGTAAAGTTTGATTGAATTGCCTTTATTTACAGTTATGAAATAGTTTGACATTAAACAGGAAATGTAAACGGACTATAATTCACTTCATGAAAATGATTCGATGGACAGTCCAACAAACAAAAAGTTAATATTAAGTAAATTAATATTGAGCTTTTATATGCTTTCCAGCTAGTTTTTAGGTTCCAAAATATTCTCAAAGTGTTATATGTTGATTAGCCAGGACCATTTTCTATATGTAATTAAAACATTCCTTCTAGTTTAGGAGAACAAACTCTATGTCATCTGTAACGTGATACAATCTGGAAAGTTTAATGTTTGGTTAAAAAAAAAAACCTTCAAAGAACATCCTAAAAATTTCTTATTTGGTTTCTAAAACAAGCTTATTTTTTTATAGTTCTGAAGCTTACATTTCTGAATGAATTAAGTGAGTTAATGATTGATTCATTGTCATTTGATTAAATGAATCATTTGCTTGACATTAAAGGGATAGTTCATCATTAGTCATCACTATAAACCAGTTTGATTTGATTTCTTCTGTTAAGCACAAAATATTTGTTAAAGAAACCATTGACCTCCATAGTAGGAAAAACAAATACTGTAGTCTGTAGACTGTAGTCACAGGTTTTTAGCTTTCTTCAAAATATCTTCTTTTGAGTTTAAGAGAAGCTCATAAAATTTTATAACCACTTGAGGTAGAGTAAATAGTGAGTCAATTACTATCCCTTTAAGATACAGACTTTCCACCACCTTCTAGTTGTTTTGGTGTTATATTTATTCATCCTCAACAGGCCTAAACCGTACCAGGGTAAAAAAAAAAAAAACACACACACACACTAAGCAAACTGTTGTTTATTATTACTATGGGGCAACACAGTGGCTTAGTGGTTAGCACTGTTGCCTCACAGAAAGAAGGTGGCTGGATCAGTTGCCATTTCATTGTGGAGTTTGCATGTTCTCCCTGTGTTTGTGTGGGTTTCTTCCGGGTGCTCCGGTTTCCCCCACAGTCCAAAGACATGCGCTATAGGTGACTTGAATAAACTAAATCGTAAATGAGTGTTACCCATTACTGGGTTCCAGCTGGAAGGGCATCCGCTGAGTAAAACATATGCTGGATAAGTTGGCGGTTCATTCCACTGTGGGGACCCCTGATGAATAAATGAACTTCGAAAGAAAATGAAAATTCTTACTATAGATACCATTATTGCCAGTATCGCACACCCCTACTCCATCCTTCAGTAATGCCGTAATTCAAACTAATAAGAACCAAACATGCTGTCAAAGAAGCTGTATTCTGTAGCCTTACAAGGAAGCCAGTGTTTTTTGGCCAGTTGATCAGATTAAAAAACAAGATCTGTACTGACAGAGGCATTACAGGTCATCCTGTGAGCGAGGCCTGTAGACACTTCCCTTTATTTTCATGCGGTTTTGTGCAGTAAACGTTCCTCCTAACACAGTTAGATGGTGAAGATGGTCTTTAAACTAAGTGGGTACTTTTTCCTGTCTTTTTTATTTTTAATGTATGCTGTATGTGGCCTTTTGGGCTGAATATGATAAATTATTCTATATTTTACATATGAATATATCTATTTTTTAAAATATATATATATATAATATGTGCTCAGTCAGTCCTTAAAAGCTATTTACCATGAACGCACATAGGATTTTTTTTTTCACCAATGCTCTTTAATACACACTTGCCTATAAAAAAAAAAAACCTCCATGACGTATAAAGTATGCTGCTCCAAATTATTACTTTATATTTGTCAATGTTCAGATGAAACTGCAAGGTATTGGGGGAAAGTAGTCATGTTTGTAGTTAAAATAGTGCCTTTAACGTTGAGCTCGTCATCATTTAAGTACTGTATGAATGGGTTGTCATTTTGTTTTCCCGTGTTGGACAGATTTGCCTGTTTGATCGGTCTCATAGGCGTAATTCCTATACAAGTCGGCGATTGTAAATATGGAAAAAGGCAGCAAAAACTAGACGTAGATTAATCATATTCATGATTCTCATCATTAATCAGCTTGTATCACGTTAATCTTTGGTATTTATTTTATTTTCAACCTCTAAATTATTTTATTGACATTATTTTGTTTCCTTTTCAATGAACTACCCTCATGTACAAATGAAATCATTCTGTGTTTTTTATTTCGTTTTCTTTCATTCTGGCTAAATTTGAGGTGGTAAATTATTCCTGTACAAAGTCTGCAGTGTTTGTTTTGTACTTTTAAATAAAGCTTTTCTCATGTAATCTTGTTTGATTTGAAGTCTTTTTGGTTGGAGACGTCAACAAAAAGAAACAAGTTTCACTCTCATTCATTTATTTCCTATGAGAACAGATTTGTAAAACCAACTGTACAGGTAGCTTGTTTATAAGATATCATACTCGGAATCACACAATATATAAACACAACTTCCTTCATCCACATATATAAGGCAGCAATCATTGGCACAAGTTATACTCGTATAATGCTGCCTCCCGACATTCGTTTAATGGCTATTTTACAGACAAAATAGGCACCCTTATTTTGTCTATAAAGTAAAGAGAACACTTATTACATTCTCAAGTCTGTATATTTTCGAGAAATAATTAACAAAACAAGATCAAGACATATTAACAAACATACCGGCTAACATTTAAAAACAATTTTGTATTCAGACATAACAAGCGGTGTGCTCAGAAACTTCAAAAGGCAGGGTTTCAAAGACGTCAAATTCTGTTTGGAAAGTGATCAGGAGTTCACTTTGTGGTAACAAGCGGTAAATAAACATTTTCAATGGCTTTTTCATGACGCCTGAAGTATTTCATCTTGGACTGTTTACACATGTAAACCATAAAAAGAACGAATCACTCTTGAACGGAGAGCTAAACAACATCGTTTAACGTCAACAAATTAGCCCAGGTAACCGCCTGTTTTGTTGAACACTTAAAACATCATAGGTTAAAGCTTTACCCAACCAAACATTGGATGAATACGAATGATCTGCAATTAAAATACACAACAGTGGTGGAGACTCTCCTTTTTTTCGGCATCAGATCATATTCTCTTTGAAGACCTGGTGTGAAAATTAATGAACCTCCGAATCAAACAGGGGGGGCCAGTGCTCAGTCCCACACTTTGTCCGTGTGGTATGATTGATATGGAGGTTTCAAAGAGTCACATACAAATGTTTGAAGTGCCATCTCCAAAGCCAGGGCGTCTTTGGGAGCCGTTCAATTTGTCCTGGGAACCAGCAGAGGGATGCTGAGCAAATACTTCAAACGGACAGATGCAAGGATGGCTCTCTAACGTGTCGCTCCCTCATTCTTTCCATCCAAACACCCTCATGTTTATAAGACATTGGCTTGGTAGAAAAGTGGGACTCTTCATCACAGGGATCAACTGCAGCAACGGGATGAGCTCCGGACTACAGTGAGGAAAACAAAACAAGCCCTTCCTGACACCATCTCCTTTCATTCCTGGTGTGCTCAGATCCCTTTTTTAAGATCTCTTCATATATAGATATATAAAAACAAATCATGAGCTGATTTACATGATTAGCATTGGTATTAAAGTTAGAAAGAGTTAAATTAGTTTCAGATTCAATAAATAGAAGGGACAGGACAGATTCAAGCTAGAACTCATCATCTGTGTCGATCAGCATCACTTTGTCTGATTTTTTGGTGCTCTTGGAGGTGCTGATTCCCGGTTTGCCGTTTGCATTGGGCTGCACCACTTCCTGCGTGGACTGCTGGGTGTACTGCTGGTAAGCGGGAGAGAAGTTGTGGATTGCATCCTGAACCATGTCTCCAGGGTTAATGGTCTCCTTCAAGCCACTGGATATGCTGTGCATAGGTGCCACATTTTCTACAAAACAAAAACACGGTAGATTAAATTTAGGACATCCAAAACTTTTAATGAGCTATTCTAATTATTTTTAGACTATTAGAAGGGTGTGAAAATTGAGGATGAAGCAACCATAAGAGTCTACAGCAGAGCTGCTCAACCCTGTTTTTGGAGATCTACCTTGCTGTAAAGTTCAGCTCCAACCCTGATTGAACACACCTGAACCAATTAATTAGGACCCCGAACAGCACTTGATAATTACATACAGGTGTGTTTGATATGGGCTGCAACTGAAATCTGCAGGAAGGTAGATCTCCAGGAGCAGGGTTGAGCACCCCTGGTCTTCAGTAAGAAGCCATTAAAATACAGTCATCATCATTTAAAACTGGGTAAAGTCTAGATCGGATACGCGGCCGAATGTATGATGTGCTAGTGATTGTGAAATAAAGCTTTCTTAACCAGTGAAGCGCTCGACTTGATTGTATCAGAAAAAGGTTTGTTACTCGGAGCTTTCTAAATCAGAGCTCGATGAGGACCTCTTCTGGTTAAATTGTGGGAAAGCACGGCCTTGCAATATCAAATGTTCACAACTGACCAACTCATTCATGTAGTAACACAACAACAGTAATATAAACACAATTAATCAATTACTGTAGTTTTACACATAAGGTATGTTACATTATACCACCGATGACTAGTAAAATAATGTTCAAATAAATTTACATTTGTCGTATTCCAACTAGTCCTTCACCCACCCACTCATTCCAAGCGGAGATCGAACTGGCGACTACTGTATGGGAGGCGAATGCTCTAAGGAAGAGGCTTTGAGAGTTCAGACTGTATTCGCAAGCTGGCCTCTGCTAAACAGTATACTACGATATGCAGTGGTTTTCTTTAAAGATACTTGCAAAAAATACGCTTATACACTTTAGTACGTTTCAAAACCTTTTTACTATAAATTACTATTCTATTTTTGTTTAATTACTGGTGTGTGGAACCTGTGCAGTGCTTTGAAACAGTAGAAATGCATGTAATCGACACCTAACCTCTCGCTATACACCTTACTAACCCATGAGGGTGTTTGAACCTTTGAATCAAAATTTGAAGCAGTCACGAGGGTATAGGCAAAAATGAAGCTTCGGAAGTCACTGATCACATGATTATGGCAAAACGAAAATAGCTCCAGTACACTGCTTCATTGCGAGATGTAACTTTTTTGATAAATGCTTCGAAGCCTCGGCGCACAATGTCACATCACTACGATATGCATATCAATATAGCAGCATTTATGACATTGTATAACAATAATTAATATTTGTTACAGTACTGTGATGGTTGGGTTTAGGGTTAAGGTAGGAGTATGTGTTAAAAAATTCAGTTTATTGGGTAATTTAATAGATAGCATAAATAATACTCTGTACAACCAGGGCTTAATTTGTGCTGGAACATGCCGGATCCAAATCCGGAACCTCTAAAATCTGATCCAGCACCTCATTTTATATACCCCTCTCCTCATCCGCCCTCCTTCCTCGTCCGCTGTTCACTTTCACTGTCTTCCGTGACTCCCCAACACTCTTCACTTTCGTCCACGACACCTCTCCGCCATCCACCGTACCAACCAACAACCACCGCTCCTCCACGCTATCTACTTGTGAGCGCGACACTTCTCCATTTTCGGTGAACATGCCGGATTACGCACTGGGTACAACTTCTGTTTTTACATTACTGAGATGGTTGGGTTTAGGGTTTGGGGTGGGGGTAGACGCAGTAGGTAGTACTGTCGCCTCACAGCAAGAAGGTCGCTGGATTGCTGGTTCGAACCTCGGCTCAGTTGCCGTTTCTGTGTGGAGTTTGCATGTTCTCCCTTCCTTCGCGTGGGTTTCCTACTGGTGCTCCGGTTTCCCCCACAGTCCAAAGACATGCGGTACAGGTGAATTAGGTAGGCTAAATTGTCCGTAGTGTATGAGTGTGTGTGAATGTGTGTGTGGATGTTTCCCAGAGATGGGTTGCGGCTGGAAGGGCATCCGCTGTGTAAAACTTGTTGGATAAGTTGGCGACCCCAGATTAATAAAGGGACTAAGCTGACAAAAAAAATGAATGAATGAATGAACTAACTTCCAGCCATAACCATATCTGATCTAGCAACAACCTTAAACCTGACCTCACAACTACATGGCAGGTCAACAAATGATATGTAAGCTAGCGGTGTAACGATACACCAATGATTCAGTTCGATTCTTAGTATTGGACCACCATATGGTACATTTCTCTTTGGTTTGGTTCCGTTTGCTGCAACATTCAAAATGTCCAAATTCCGATCCTTCTAAAACCTTGTATCCAGAAGTCACTCGGGAACAATCACATTATCATTATGGAGCATGTCCAAAATTTGGTAGCCTTGGGGGTGGGTTGTACCTTGGTACTCAATGGAAGCATCACAATATAGGGTGTATCATGGTTTTTCAGTTCAGTTTGAATGTCGTCACACCCTTAACCGTAGGTTAGCTGAAGATATGGCACCACACAGACCCATCTTTACCTGACAAATCTAATGCATACTGCTGCTGGATCATGGTCATGTGGCATCAAAGTAGCGCAAGCACCAGCTGCCTGTGTCAGTTGCACCAAATCAGCTGCATGACCTCTGATGCCAGCACAGCTGTTCAACAATACTCGCAGGAAATCAACTGATTTATTAATAAAGTGTTGTAAACATGGTTTACTTTTGTTGTTGGGTTATTGGTTTGGGCATAAGGCTACTTCAATAAGCAGGTTGAACAAGGGCACTTATTGAGCAATGTTGCTTAGATACTTTATTACTAAGAAAGGGCAACAAAATGTGTATCTGGACCTGGTTGATCTAATTAGTTCGGTGTCTCACATGGCTGCCCAAAAAATAGCAAATTACTGGATATTTTCAAATATTGTATCTACTTACTCTTATAAGTAAACATATAAGGTATTTCTGACCTGTTTTTTAAGTCAGCCACAAGGAAAACAATCCTTGCTGTGACAAATGCAACAAGGTGATATTTGACATGTCTCATGTGGACAAAACTACCTATGTGCAGTGGTGTAAAGTGACATTACAAATGCTCAGATTACTGTAACTAGGTAGTCTTCCTCAGGAATTGTAATTTACGAAGTAGTTTTGAAAATGTGTACTTTTACTTTCTTTTGAGTACATTTTTAGTACTCTATCAGTACTTTTACTCTACTACTTTCCTTCAGCCTGCAGTCACTGCTTTATATTTTCTTGTCTGTGGGGATTAGAAATATCAGTCGCACATAGTAGGTCAATCGCATCATAATGAACTACTACCGCTAACTGTATTACAAAAAAATAAATAAATAAAATAAAACAAAACAAATTACTAATGTTTTGCTTCTTACACTTTACATACCTGAAACTTGCCTACAGTACTTATTTATTGTTGCTCTTACAGTTGTGTAAATTGCTTGTCCTCATTTGTAAGTCGCTTTAGATAAAAGCGTCTGCTAAATGACTAAATTTTTAATGTAAATGTAGATGAAAAGATGACAGATGTTTACTGTGCGATGACCGAAATGGCCTTAAACAACCAGCGGCCATAAGACATCAACATGACATCAAATTGACGTTGTACCCCAACGTTATGGGGATGTTGTATTTTGTTTGGAAATCAAAATTGGGTTGATGTCAGAAGCCTACGTTAGGCCGTCGTCAATATTAAACGTCCAACCTAAAATCAACATCTAATAATGTTAGAGCTTGATGTTGTGTGTATGTTACCACTGTGACGTCTATCAGAAGTTGGCTTTTGGTTGCCATACCTGACTAAAAAAATGTCAGTATTTGACGTCAATATCACTTTGGTTTTAGATGTTGGCTCGACGTTAGATTTTGGTCACTTTCACAAGCTAAAAATCAACCAAATATCAACGTCATTTGACGTCGTTATTGGACATCAAAATAATGTTGTCCTTAGACGCTGGCTAGACATTGAATTGTGGTCAACTGAAGTCACAAAATAAATCTGACAAAATATTAACATCTTATGACGTCGTGTGCCTGCTGGGCAATAACTAAATGCACTACAGAATGTTAAGTTTACAAAAATTTACAAATAACATGTAAACTCATCAGCTTTTTACAGCGTAGTACTCACTTCTTACTACTCTTGGGTACTTTTAAAGGGCTACTTTTTACTCATACTTTGAGTAATATTTACAACAGACACTTTTACTCTATTTGCACTACATTTTTAGACAGGTAATGGTTCTTTTCCTCAAGTATGAATTTTCAGTACTCTTTCCACCACTGCCTATATGAAGTAAAATGTGACTTGTCAAGTATGGTTTTACCCATACTCGAAATTGGTCTTCTGCTTTTAACCCCAATTTGAGCGGGGTTGAAGAGATATCACACACAAATAAACACACAGAGTGAGCATACACCTGGAGCACTGGGCAGCTATATAACCTTTGGATCACAAGTCCAATTCCCTAACTATTAGGCAAAAACTGGTACCTCTATGGAACTAGAGGTGAAGCAATCTTAGTCACACTGACTTCTGTTCTACCTGCAGGCTTTTTGGGCACTTGAGCTGGGCAAACCCTGAAAATTGTGGGTAATAGGAAAGGCAATAAGATAGATCTTTCTGGAATGCACATAAACACAATCCACCCCACGTAGATCTCTAATCTAATTCATCCAACCAATAAAGAGCCCAAGAACTGGGCAAAAAGACTTGCTGTAAATACAGACAAACTGTGAACATTCACCTTGGAGAATAATACACAGCCTGCCCAGATTGACTTAACACAACAGTCATATTCCACATTCTTTTTGCATTTTGTTTGTATTACACAATGCTTTAACAGCCGGTGACATTTCCACACAATGCAATCTTGCTATTATCCTCACCCTTGTGAGCACATCCCTGCTGGCGCTGCCAAGGTTCAACCCAGCTGTTCGCAAAATAGAAACCAGGATGAAAACACTAGCAATGCATTGCTCCGCTTCACTGATGGGGTTGCCAAATCACTCTTTTGCTTCATTTATCTACTACAGACTGAAGAGGCCCACAAAAGAAATTTACAAACCCCCCAGATTTTGGCTTAGCTGTGGATGTATTGAATGGGGTTACAGAGTACAGCCGTATACACTGGAAAATGATGAGTTCCAGCAAACTGCATTTTGCCTTGTGGCTGATGGATGAGAGCTCGGACAAAGGTGACGGCAGGCTGCCATGAGAGGGGTGGAAGTTTCTGACCTCCTGTTCAAGAAATACTTAAACTATGCTGGTAGATCTCCAGTGGCCTACACTGTGTGTGAACGGATGGACTATTGGGGATCTGGCCTCAAGAGCAGAGGGTAAAAACTGGACAAGCACACCATCCTGAGCATCTCAAAAGCTGGTCCACTTGGGAGAAAAGGCCGACCTGGAAAAGGTTTAACAGGTTTCACAACAGTCGTGACCTTTAAATCGACAGTGAACAGTGACTTCACCTTTCCCGCTCTGTGCTAAACTGTGGTTAAAACAAAAGCAGCTTTGACTTCATATGCCAGTAATATGAGTATATATATATATATATATATATATTATATATATTTTCTTTTTTTTTTCTTTATTGTCTACACTACCTGACAAAAGTCTTATCATCTATTCTAGTTTTAGTCACAACAAATAAAAACTTGACTTCTAGTTGATCATTTGGTATCAAAAGTGGCTTATATGAAAGGCAAAAGCCTCTAGATTACGTCTATTTGACCAAAATAAAATTTGATCATGTCTTGATTTTTTAATTGTTTAAATAGGACAGTAAGGTCTGAGTTGGGTTGGGAGCTGGGACTAGAGGTCTGCATTCCCGCGGCTGTCCCGCGGACGCCGCAGGACCCGACCAGATTTCTGCGGCGCGGGAATAAATTTCCGCAGTCGGTAACGGGTTTAATTTGGGACGGGAGCGGGCTGTCTAGCAATATCGTGGATATTGCTATGCGAAAGAAAGAGAGAGAGAGAGAGAGAGAGCTTTGCCTGTGTGTGTGCTTGGTGCTTGTGTGTGTGTGTATGTTAGTGCGCGCGCGCGCGAATGAGAGAGGGAGAGATTTCCCAGATAGCAAAATACACTCAGGCCAGTTCCGGCTAGATTCTCGCCTGCCGGAGACTTACCCCTCGGCCCGGCTCCGGCTGCCGGACTCCGGATGCTTGTGGACTCACTGCCCGATTCCGGCCCGAATCAATCGGGCCAGATGCGGCGGCCGTAAGCATGTCGATGCTGCTGCATCCGCGCCGGAATCGGCCCGAGAGTAATGTATATAAATGTAATGTATATAATTTATATAAAACCTTTTGGTATTATATTGGTACTTGATACATGGTATTACAAGCCTTTGAGTTGATATAACAGCAAACGCCTGTGTGTCTGCTTGATGCTTGTGTGTGTGTTAGTGCGCGCGTGCGCGTATGAGAGAGAGAGAGAGAGAGAGATTTGTCTGTGTGTGTGTGTGCTTGGTCAGCAGGATGACCTTTTGGATTTTTACTTAGTTCAAAGACACTACTGACTACGTTTACATGGACATCTGTAGTCTAGTTATTTGCCTTAACAGACAATAATATAATTAAGGTGTTTATGTGAAGTGCTTTCATGAAAGAGTTTTCTGTAATGTTGGGTGACTTTAACTGCAGTTCGGCACTTTCACTCATGAACATTTCATTCATGCCCCCATGACAAACTGGGGTATTAGACGCAAATAAGAAGGAAGGACTAGTGAGTGTGTTATGGAATTAAATAAGTCACACCAAATAGAAAGAAAAAAACTTTCGCATTTCGCGATGTGTGTGTGGTCCTTTACTGACAGCCATGTGTGTGGATCTCGTCAAATATGTGGCGAAACGTCCTACATGACGGTAATAGTTTGATTGTGGTGTTTACTTCAATAATGCCAATAATATATGCATACTCCATATGTCTTAATTCCATTTCTGTTTAGACTTTAGTCAGATTTAGGTAATCAAAAATCACTGTTTCGAGCTTATGTAGGCTTACAAAACAGTTCAAAATTCATGTTTAACTGAATAACCAGTTAGTAAACACAAGTACATCTTATTGAACATCATTTTTTTCATCACCAAGTTTAATAGTACAACAGTTTCTCAAGCAGTTTGTGATGCATTTTAGAAACAGGAGATGAGCCCCTGGTCTAATGCGCCACCTGGCTTGAGAAACCCGTTCTCAAAGACTTATATTTAGTCATTACTTGGGTAGCACACATATTCAGAATGCCTTCATTAGAAATTCAAACGAGCCATTTTATCTAGATTAATCTGGATTAATTCCAAGATTAAAAAAAAACATCTATGCCCACCTATAATATTATATATAATATATAATAATAATTTTTTTTTTTTTAATCCTAAGAAAGATTTGCTGAAGTTTGAAGTAAGATTGTAGTGAACCAATAACTGACTACTTTGCGGTTGCTAATACTTAAATAGGTAAGTCATTTTTGTGCTATATCAGCTGCTATGGTGACCCCTGATAAAGCAGGGAATAACCTGAAGAAAAGTGAGTGAGTGAGTAGTGTTAAATCCTTGTAGTTGGTATAGGTAAAATGAATTTGTTATGTATATTTATTGTGTTTTGTAAAGACTTATATTTGGATGTCTACACTCTATTTAATATAGGCAGAGTTTAAGTTTCGTACCTCGCTTAAATGATCTAAGATTATTTGGCAGATCCCGGATCTTTTAATCTTGATAACTGATCTCTCGCTAATTTGGTTCTTCAAACAAGTTCGCAAATCAGATTAGAATGTCTGGATAAACTGATCTGAGATCGCTGAATGTGTTGTGAAGGACAGATCTATCGATCCTCGAAATCATCATCAGCAATGCAACGATTGGCTGACGGCACAGCAGCGTAATGACATCATCTGATTAATATTCAATTATCCATGTGAGCAAAATTACATCAAATTAGCAGTAAACGGTTTGTTAAATATGACACGCAATAACCTTCCACATTTGTTGTGAGCTGCAGGCTTTACACTTTCATGTGTCAAGAGTATTCATCATGTATTTCAATGCAAATCAGTGTATTTAGTTCCACATTTAGAAAAGATTTTCTTTATTAAAGTAGCCGTTTTTTAATCGGTGTAAAAAATAACTGGTTGTTTACAAAAGCGTTTTCATATTGGTAAAGGCTCTGCAACTTTTGTGAAGCATCAAATCACCGGCATATTAACTATCAAAACATGTTCATGACTGCTGAAATGTATTATTGCTTTAAAAAAAGTCACATATTGTGCATTTCTATTATACACAATTTGTACTAAAGCGGTCTAAAAAGTTCATATCAATAGGTTTTCTTTTTGCACCACCAGGTGGCAATCTTTGTACTTTCATTTCGAGGGTGCAGATTGCATATGTTTTTTAATATGTATAACTTAATTTATTTTATTAATGACTATAACTTTATATATATACAGTTAAAAAATATGTACCATTTTCTCAAATGTATATAACTACTACTGTAAGAAAATATCAGAATTCGGAACATACTTTCTGTATTATCTCTGCTTGAACTGAGCCGATCTAATCCTGTTTATATGAATTGAACCTGCTCCCGATCAGGTTTGACCTAGCAGAACTGTTGCTATGACAACAACTCTCGGATCAGCTTTGAAGAACGAAACGATCCTGGATCGTGTCAAATCGTCAATATCCAAGTCCAGCTAACTGAGTAATCCACGTACGAAGAACGGACCCCTGGTGCCATTTTAGAAATGTAGCTTTTAGCACTAGTTCTACCAGGAAGACATAATGTCACATCGCTCATCACAATCATTTCCAACCGATAGCCACGAGACTCAAGAATTGTATAAGTTTTTCATTCATTTTTTTCATTTGATTGCAGATACTGATGCGGATGTTTACCCACCATCCTCCCCACTACCACCATATTGGCCCTGTCCAGGGGGGTAAGCTCCGCCCCTGCCTTTGTCCTCGGCAGCCATAGCTGGATCAACAAACTTTCGATTCAAGCTATGGATGGGGCCTCTGCCAAAGAAATCCATTCATTCATTCATTCATTCATTTTCTTTTCAGCTTAGTCCCTTTATTAATCAGGGGTCACCACAGCGGAATGAACTGCCAACTTATCCAGCATATGTTTTACGCAGCGGATGCCCTTCCATCTGCAAGCCATCACTGGGAAACAACCATACACTTTCATTTACACACATATACTACTGACAATTTAATTTACCCAATTTACTTATAGCGGATGTCTTTGGACTGTGGGGGAAACCGGAGCACACAGCAGAAACCCACATGAACACTGGGAGAACATGCAAACTCCGCACAGAAATGCTAACTGAACCAGCTGAGGCTCAAACCAGCGAACCAGCGGCCTTCTTGCTGTTAGGCGAACGTGCTACCCACTGCGCCACCGTGCTGCCCCAAAGAAATCCAATGATTTGTTAATATCAACTTTGTCAAACGATACTCATCAGATAAATGAAAATTAATATCATATTTATCTCCCTGGTCTTTCTGTTAGAAGTATTGATATGGCACCTTATACTAAAAAAACAACAACAACTAAAGATGAGCCAGAACACATTTGTAGGTCTTCTTACACATATGCCTACAACTGTTATCTAATATGCTTTAATATCCCTACAGCTTATCTAATAAGCTTCAGTATGCCTACAATAAAAAAACCTCACGCTCAGAATATTAACATTAACAATGACACAAGGCTTGAAGCGTGTACATCTGATTGACATTCAAGTTACATTTCATAGATGCCTCTTGAAGTCAGAATACAAATCTAATGCAGCTTTTAACATTCAGCGGCTGAACTGACATTACAGCTTAAATTGGTGAAAATTGAAACGGAACTCTTCCTCGCTACCCTGAAAAGCACAAGCGGCAGAATATGACTAATCCGTTATCCGAGAGGCTTTCAGAGCTTTAAGGATATGATCAGAAATACTACTAGCTTTTTCAGATAGAGTATGCTTCTTGATGGATAAAAATGGAAATATGTAATCACTAGTAATAGTGGCTCCCACAAATAATTATAAAAAACATCATCATTTAATTGTTTACTTAATTAACTGTATTCATTATATGACTTTCAGAACAGAAATTCAGAAGTCTTTCTGTGCATTTGTTTTTTAAATAATAACTTTAAAAGGAATTTTTCATTCAAAGTTTTTCAGTTTACATATTTTTTTTCATAAGCATTTTACATTGAAACTGCAGTTCTTGGTTATTCATTAAATGTTTGTAACAGCTGCCAGCATTGTGGTAAATAATAATAATAATAATAATAATAATAATAATAATAATAAACCTTCAGCATGCACTGAGGCAGTTTGCTGCAGAATGTGACATGACTGGGATGAGAATCAGCACCTCCAAGTCTGAGGCCATGGTGCTCCACCGGAAAAAGGTGGTTTGCTATTTCCAGGTTGGAGGAAAGTCCTTACCCCAGAGGGAAAAGCTCAAGTATCTTGGAGTTTTGTTCAGGAGTGAGGGAAGGATGAAAGGTGAGATTGACTGGCAGATTGGTGCAGCGGCAGTAATGCGGTTGATGTATCAGTTTGTCGTGGTGAAGAAGGAGCTGAGTCGAAAGGCAAAGCTTTCGATTTACCAGTCCATCTACGTTCCTACTCTCACCTATGGTCATGAGCTTTGGGTCATGACCGAAAGGACAAGATCTTGGATACAAGCAGCTGAAATGAGTTTCCTTCGCATGGTGGCAGGGTGCATCCTAATAGATAGGGTGAGGAGCTCTGATACACGGGAGGAGCTCGGAGTAGAGCAGCTGTTCCTCCACATTGAGTGAAGTCAGCTGAGGTGGCTCAGGAATCTGTTTCGGATGCCTCCTAGACGCCTACCTAGGGAGGTGTTCCAGGCATGTCCCATCGGGAGGAGGCCTCGGGGAAGACCTAGGACATGCTGGAGGAATTACATATCTAGGCTGGCCTGGGAATGCCTCTGGATCCCCTGGAGAAGCTGGAATAACTGTCTGAGGAGAGGGAAGTCTGGGGTTCTCTCCTAAGACTGCTGCCCCTGCGACCCGGCCCTGGATAAGCGGGCGAAAGTCAGAGCTTAGTCCCTTTATTCATCAGGGGTCGCCACAGCGGAATGAACCGCCAACTTATCCAGCATATGTTCTACGCAGTGGAAGCCCTTCCAGTCGCAACTCAATAAAGGGAACAACTTATTTAAGCAACTTATATAAACAAACTCTCATACACCACGGCCAATTTAGCTTATTCAATTCACTTATAGTGCATTTGGACTGTGGGGAAATCAGAAAACCTGGAGGAAACCCATGCAAACATGAGAAGAACATGCAAACTCCGCACAAAAATGCCAACTGGCCCAACTGGGACTCGAACCAGCGACTTTCTTGCTGTGAGGCGATAGTGCTAACCACTGAGCCAACTGTGCCGCCCTAAAACCCAAACTAAACTAAGTAAACTAAAAGGGAATTTATCAGCTAGTATTTCCCCACACTTTTTATTTTGACAGATAATCAGGACGTTTTTTGCTATTTCTGCGGTGAATTTTGGTAAAAATTCTGCGGAATTATTTTGGGAGTATCCAGCGGAAAATCATAACTAAAACCTTAATATATTAAATAAAAAGTAAAAAAAAATAACTGAATAAAAACTGAATAAATTCAGATTTACACATTTACTCGAGTAAACAAACAGAATTAATGATGGACTAAAAATCTGCAGAAATCTGCGGAATTCTGCGGAAAATCTGCAGAATTCTGCGCGCGCAGATACAATAATAATAATATCAATAATATCAAAATAATATCAATAATAATGTTATTTCATATTATTTTTGACACAATAACTGTGGATTAATATGCTTATATCGTGACAGCCCTAATAAAAAAGCTTTTGATAATTTTTTTTGATCAATGATTTTGTGATGCAAGTTAAATTCCTAATAGAAAGGATAACCTCTAGAAAAGCACCCACTGAAGACTGTTTTCTACTTTTTTTTGTTAAATGTCATCATTTGGCCTGCTACAGGTCTGTGTTTCTCACTACACAGGAGTTATTTGATGATCTGTGTCTATCTGACATGAGTGGAGCTTTCCAACAGTCCTCTGAACTGTGAGTCACAACCCTCTTGAGGAGAAAAACTTCCAGTTGCCTCATAAAGGTTTGACGAGACATGTTTTTATGAACCTCTAAACAACAAAGTTACTCTTTCTTTTTCCCCCAAGTGTCAGATTTTCGAGTGTCTAACCTGGTGCTTCGTTTTTCTTCTCGCGGTACACGCTGGAGGTGAAGGCGTAGCGGAGGGCGATGGAGGCGAAGAACATTTCGATGCAGATGATGAAGTTCTGCCAGCCGGCTGCTACTGTTCCAGCACCAACCTCATGACCATCAATGAACTGAGCTTCTGGGATCACACCACAGCGTTCCAGAATAGCCAAAACCATGCCTGATGAAAGACACACAAAAGAAATGTTTTCAAATGGCCCATGACTCCAATTTACCAGACAATTTGCAATTTAAAAAATACTTTTGCCCAATTTCTATATGAGTGTGGTGAAGTTATGGATAGATGGAGTTTTTTTAAATAACTTTTAAAGAAAAAAGTTAAATATTACATTTATTTTAATGTAATCTTTGTTAGGCCATTTTAACAGTTATGAATAAATGGCATATAGTTTCATTTACAAATTGTAGAACATTTTTGTTGCTATCTTATAGACTCCCGTTAGGCATGTGTCTAGATGCTAGATGATCATTTAAAATGATAAAACTCACTTAAAACATACTTAAAACTTAAAATTCATGCAAAACATATTAAACGCATGTTGACAACATGCTAACTTCACACTGGAAATATGTGAACTATGCTAGCAACATGTTAAACATGGTAACAATGAGCTAAACTAGGTAACAACATGCTAAATATTGCTCTTTTTTCTTTCTTTGAAAGCTGTATCAGACAAAGGATGATCTTTAGTAACTATGCTAGCTGCGACATGTTGAACATGGTAACAATGTGATAAATGAGGTAGCAACAATGTAAATCTTTCTCCTTTCTTTCTTTTTTTGAAAGCTGTATCAGACAAGGGATAATCTTTCTATGTTAACTATACTAGCAGAAACCATTTAAACATGATAATGATGTGCTAAGCTAGGTATCAACATGCTTAACCTTTCTCTTTTTTTCTTTCTTTCTTTGAAAGCTATATCAGATTAAGGATAATATAATTATATGTTTACTATGCTAGCAACCTGTTAAACATGATAACAATGTGCTAAGCTAGGTAACAGCATGCTAAATCTTTCTCTTTTTTCTTTCTTTCTTTGAAAGGTGTATCAGACTAAAGATAATCTTTAAATGTTAACTATGCTAGCAACCTGTTTAACATAACAATGTGCTAAGCTAGGTAACAAATTGCTAAGTTTTTTTCTTTTTCCCTTCTTTGAAAGCTGCATCAGACAAATGATAATCTATGTATGCTAACTATGCTGTCTGTCTGTCTGTCTTTAAAAGCTGTATCAGACAAAGCCTAACTGAAAAAAAAAACTGTTTAAACCAGCCTAAGCTAGTTAGCTGGTTTTAGCTGGTCGATCAGCCTGGTTTTAGATGGGTTTTGGCCATTTCCAGGCTGGTTTCCAGCCATTTCCAGCCTGGTCTTAGCTGGTCAGGCTCGGAGATGACCAGCTAAAACCAACTTGACCAGCCTAGCCAGACTGAAAGCCCAGCCAAAACCAGCTATGTCCAGTTTAATGTCCTGGTTTTAGCTGGTCATTTTTCAGCCTGACCAGCTAAGACCAGCCTGGAAATGACCAAAATCCCTCTAAAACTAGACTGGTCAACCAGCTAAAACCAGCCAACCAACCTAGGCTGGTTTAAGTTTTTTTATTTTAGCAGGGAGGATAATCTTTGCATATTAACTATGCTAGTAACATAGTAAACATGATAGCAATGTGTTAAACTTGGTAGCAACATGCTAAATCTTTCTTTATTTCTTTATAGGATGCATTATACATCAAGGCTAATCTTTCTAGTTTTTAATTTAGCTTTATAGTTACATGTTAACACAATTGAATACACATGCTCTCTCCGGTTTAGTCTTAGTTAACAATAATAATCCTGCAATAAAGACTAAGCAATAAGCTGGAATAAACATTATTATTATTAATATCATTATTAATAAACAATAAACATAGTCAAACAATATTCCGCTTGGACAGAAGTGTCAAGTAACAACAATGCCAAGTAATACGAAGCAAACTTCAGTTACCAACCTTGCCAAAACGAGAGGAAGATGACTGATTTGATGGTGAGGAACTTGAGCACAGGCTCAAAAGGTCTCAGAAGGTCACTGGTGGCGAAGTAGAAGAGAAAGAGGGCATAGAGAGCCAAACTGACAGAGAAGTTGTAGATGATGGTGATGTACAGGTAACCTCCTGTTACACTATATAAGGAAAAACAAAACGTCAGAAAAGTGAAACGCTTGATTTAAACAGCCAGATGTTAGGTAACTATGAGGGTGTTAATATGAGAATTAATGACAAGGCGGCTCACTTAAAATCTCCATCGTGATATTTGCCAAACGCCTGCAGAAGGATGGTGATGACAGCCATGATGGGTTTGACGACGCAGAACTGAAGTGTGGCCTAGATGACGATGACATTAGTAACAGATGAGTAACGGCAATGGTTTGACTTTTACTCCTCTTCTATTTAGTCAGCAAGAGCATCTCATATAGTCTGAGTGATAGAAAACTTCTAGTCCCCATCGCTTTTTCAAAGGCATGGTAATGCCGAATGCTTATTTTTGACAGGAGGTGCTTATTTCTTACATAATCAACACAACGCTCGACATGACTGACAAATCCACTCATTGAGAATGACACAAAGGAGAATTTCTCCCCAATATCTCTACAGGCAAATCAGAATCGACCACTTGAACCATCAACGTGGAACACAAGTTTTAAGTCGAAGCTGTCTGCGTGAAAAAGCCGTCTCCGAAATAATCAAAGCACACGCTCTGGTGTTTCGCAAGGTGGTGACGCTTTGAAAAATCCGTAAGGTCAGACAGATTTATGAGTTTTGAAATTCCACTTCCTATTAAAACAGAAAGTTGAATTCACATTCTTTTCAGTGTTTTTTAGGGACAGGGCTCTCAAATCCAATTTCCATCAGTATTATTTTCAAAGCGTGAGTTTCTCAGCTGTCACACAGACAACATCAGGCTGGCGGCTGTAGCTATTTTTTGTGTTTATTATCAAGCTACCTGCACCTGCTTCCTACTGTTTTTAATCCTACTTTAACCACTGAAGCTCCTCCGGAAAGACAATGGTGCACAGATAACAGCTGCCACTTCATGACAATTCAGGTAGAAAAGGTAGATAAAAGGCTGAGGAGGATAAGTCACAGGAATTCAGACCCACTTATTAATATATTCATGCTATTTAGACAAAAACGCTGTCCTCCTCATACAATTTCATAGCAAAACTTGGATTTGAGACACTAAGTGGAGTCCTAAAAAACACTGAAAAGTCTACATGTTTAAAACAAATAAATGTAAAATCTGGGATTGATGTTAAAGTCTCCATGAAATCACAATAAATCTTTTTAGATGCTAGTATTAGTTTGCTAGTTTTATAAGTAGCTAGTGTGCTCCAAAGCGATGACAATATTTGCATTAAAAAGACTTAAACATTGAACGCTTGTGGTTTGTTAGTCATGCTTAAATGAATCAACAATTTTTGACATCAACTCACTTCAGTTCCTTATCAAATCTTCTGACCAATCAAAAGCTCTCTAGGATCTTACATGCTCCGCCCCCTTCAAGACACTATAGTTACAGTATGTCACAAAAGTGAGTACACCCCTCACATTTCTGCAAATATTTATTTATATCTTTTCATAGGAGAACACTGCAGAAATGACTCTATCACAATGAAAAGTAGTCAGTGTAAAGTTTGTAAAGCAGTGTAAATTTATTGTCCCCTCAAAATAATTAAAATACAGCCAATAATAGCTAAACCCTTGGCAACAAAAGTGAGTACACCCCTAAGTAAAAATGTAAAATGTCTGTATTTTGTGTGGCGACCATCATTTTTCAGCACAGCTTTAATTCTCTTGGGCATGGAGTTGACCAGAGGTTGCCACTAGAATCTTTTTCCACTCATCCATCACAACATCAAGGAGGTGGTTGACATTTGACACCTTGTGCTCCTTAACCTTCTTTTTCTGCCCCAGAGGTGTTTTATGGGGTTTAGTTCAAGAGGCAAGCTTGGCCAGTCCATCACCTTTACCCCTCAGCCTCTTCAGCACTGCTCTGCTTCCCAGTTTCCTGAGATAGGGGATCATGTTCTTCTTCAGTATGTCACAGTACATGTTAGTTAGTAATTTCTTTCAATGACATTTAGCTCCCCAACGCCAGCAGCACTCATGCAGCCCCAGATTATTACACTCACACCGCCATGTTTGATGGTAGGCAAGATGCACTTGTCTTTGTACTCCTCACTTGGTTGCCGCCACACACGCTTGAGACCATCTGAACCAAATAGGTGTATCTTGGTCTCATCAGACCACAGGACATGGTTCCAGTAATCCTGGTCCTTACTTGCGAGCTTTCTTGTGCATCATCTTTAGAAGAGGCTTTCTTTTAGGACAACAACAATGCATATGGTCTGAGCACTGACACGCTGACCCCCCATTGCTTCAATTTCTGCAGCAATGCTGGAAGCACTCATCCGTCTGTTTTTCAAAGACAATCTTTGGATGTGACGCTGAGAACATGCACTCAGCTTCTTTGGCCGACCATGGTGAGGTCTGATCTGAGAAGAACCTGTCCTCTTAAAGCACTGAATGGCCTTGGCCACTATGCTGTAGCACAGTTTCAGAGTGTTGGCTTCTTATAGCATAGGCCATCTTTATGTAAAGCAACAATTGTTTTTTTTCAGGTCTTCTGAGAGTTGTTTGCCATGATGTGCCATGTTGAACCTTCAGTGGCCAGATTGAGAGAGTGGAGAAGCTTTTATACCAAATTTAACTCACCTGCTATCTGTGGATACCCGAGACAGTGTAACACTAATGAGTCACATGACACATGGGAAGGAAAATGACTAATTGTTCTCAATTTGTACATTTTTGCTTAGGGGTGCATTTACTTTTGTTACCAAGGGTTCAGATATTATGTGTTAATGTGTTTCTAAATACTGATTTATTTTATCTTTGCCATGATGAAAGTAAATAATATTTGACTAGATATTTTTGAAGACACTTCTAAACACAGTGTCATTTAAAGGCTTAACTAGGTTAATTAGGTTAACTATGCAGGATATGGTAATTAGGCAAGTCACAAAAAATATATAGCTTAAAGGGGCTAGTAATTAACCTTAAAAAGTTTATTAAAAAATTAAAAAACAGCCTTTATTCTAGCCGAAATAAAACAAATAAGACTTTCTACAGAAGACATAATATTATCAGACATACTGCGAAAATTTCCATGCTCTGTTCAACATCAATTGGAAAATATTTAAAAAAAGAAAATCAAAGGGTTTAATAATTCTGATTTCCACTGTATATTTTTGAGCAACTGTCCCCTCGATTATCACAAAAGCCCTCTCTGTTTTGTTGTATGTGATCAAATACTTAAGCTGTGTCAAAAGTATTTTTGATATCTGTATAATGCCTCCAGAGTCAGCACTTGATTGGACAGAGGCAATAAGTCAACAGCCTTAGTTTCAGACAGACAGTGACATTATGTCATAAATGAGAATGAGTATAATTTTATAACATTTGGTATAAAAGTTGATTGATAATCAGATAATGTACTGATGAATACAAGGTTATGAAGCCTGTCTCTGTGAGAGTTCTCATTTTATGTCATATGATATATCTTAACACAACCAAGACAATTAAAAATCTAACAAACCTTTCTTTTATATATTTAAAAGTATCATTGACTCTCCTAAAACATTTTCATATTTTGTGTAGTGCTTTATTTGTTTAACATTTGTAAACTAAAACTGGTTTAAAATCAGTTCATAACATTATTAATGCAACTGTACACTGCAAAAAATGCTTTTCTTTTTGTTTCCAGTCCAAATATCTAAAAACCATGAAGCGTTTTCTATACAAATAAAAATATTGTTTTGTTTTCAGAAATAAGGCAAAAATAAGTGGATTTTCCCTTAAAACAGGCAAAATAATAAGCAAATAAGCAAAATACTAATTTTTGCTTTGAAATAAGATTATTTTGCTTACTCCATTGGCAGATATTTTAAGAAAAGAAAAAAAAACTAACTTAATTTTAACATGTTTCTGAAAACAAGAAAATATGTTGTACTTGTCTAGAAAATGCTTCTTTATTAAAGAATTTTTAGATATTTGGACTAGAAATGACAAAAAAAAAAAAAAAAAAACAACAAGGAACAGCATAAAATTGCCTTAATAACGTTATGAACTTAGTGTTAACCATTTTCTGCAGTGACATTTTGCACTGTAAATTAATTCATGTAAATTATATGTAAATTAATGCATGTAAATGATAAATTACTCCATGTAAATGAAGCAAATCATGTTGATAAATTAATTAAATAAATCATGGTTCATTTGAGTTCATTATAGTGTAAATACATCTAATTGTCACCTCTGATGCTTCCATTTCTTGGAAGAATTGATTAAGAATATGAAATAAAAATGATTCATTTATTTTTAATAACATTAAGAAAACAATAGTCATTTATGTGGATGTAAAAAACATGGGAACAAACCTGCTTGCAGAATCTCAGGAAGCCAATAGAGTAGCTCATCCCTACCAAACAGCATGTGCCATACAGGCAACTAGACCTGTTGGAGACAAATGAAGAAGGACATTTGATATTGCGGTTTGTTGACTGGATCTCTTAGGGGAGAAATCTGAAACAGTGAATCAAAATCTCTGTCCAGGTGAAAGTTCACTTCAAGAATAACCACATTTTCTGTATGTGAATGCATCTTTCCATGTACACATTTGAGTTATTCCAGTCACATAATCATAATGACATTAAAACATCAAAAAATATATATATATATCATATAATATTTAAAACCCCAATAATCATGTCTACAAACCATATTGTGCATCCTTATCATGCTTTTAAAACGCTATATAAAAATAGCAATTATTTATATATAAAAAATAAACAGGCACACTCACTGAATGGGCTTTCCTCTTATTTCGGACATGATGGCACTTTCTCCTCCAAGGTACTCAAAAGACAGACTCAAGAAGTTGTATATCACAAATGCTAGAAGAATAAAAAGGAAAAATCTAATTTAGATGACAGGCAAACTATTTGCTGAGCTTGCAGTGAGTTTTAAATAAGCAGGCTGAACACGTTTGACATGAAAGAATATCTTTTTCACTTTGTGTGACAAAACAAGATTGCGGAATTCCAGGAAATCCTTCTTAACCTGAGAAGTTTATTTAAAGACAGATTAGATGGTTCGATCTTATTGTCTCTTGTCTGACTTAGAGCGTTTATACGAGAAATAACACAAGTTATGGCAAAGTTTCTGGACTTCTGGAGCTTTCGGTTAGAATTTTTTTTAATACTTTTGTAGTTGAATTAACAATTGGATCTTTAAATTTTGTTTGTTCATTTTGAGATTTTGTTTGCATCCACACATGGATAAGAATTGTTTCTTGAACAATACATAAACATATTGCATATTGTGCTATAAAAATATTGGCTTGTTTTAATTTGTGTTAAACACAGACAAACATAACAACTGGGTTAAAATGTCATAATTTTGGGCAAATATGAGCAGACATTAGGCTAAAGGTAACAATCAGAGTTGAATACATAGAACCCAAACTTTGGGTAAACATTTTATTCTAAATTAATTTAACCCAGTGGGTTCATATTAAACTCAAATTTGGGCTGAAATAACCAGTGTAAATTTACAGCTTTGTTTTTAACTGTATTTTTGGTCAAATAACTGCAGCCTTTTGAACTGAAGTATAACCGAGAACACAACAGATTGAACTTCAAAACTGTGACTGATGTGTACACGGTTACAATGATAGTTTAAATCAGTGGTCACAAGCTTGTTCCTGGAGGGCCAGTGTGCTGTAAAGTTGTAGCTCCAACCTAGAGTTGGGCCGATGGCTGATAGATATCACGATGCTGAGCCGGCATTGCGATCCTCCACATGCTCCCGTTGCAGCAGCAACCCGCCCCGTTTACACTAGTTGTAAAATGGCCTTTTAGAATGAAAATGATCCACGTCCACACTGGCATTTCACCTGGCATTTATGAACGGCTCTCTGTCCACACTATACCACTCAAAACACACATCACGTGACCACACACACACACTCTCTGTCATGCACTCTAGCATTTGCATAGAAGTCTGAGCTCCAGGCAGTCAGCGGGCGCTTTGAGCACAAAACCCCAGAGAGCAGTGCACGCCAGACAGTTTATCAAGGATGTACCACTGGATCGAGTCCCACTATAGTTTCTATAAACGTGAAATTTAATTAATGTTGTCTCTATCTTACGACCCTTCTGTCTTTTGAATCTTTTAAGTAATGCGTTACAGCGCCAGTACAATGCTTCAATCTTTCACTTTCACGCTTGTACTCTTAGTAATTATAGCAAAAACCTCAGATACTGTTGATTGGTTGCTGTTGATTGGGCACCTTTTTTTTACCAACCAAGATTGTCGATGCCATTATAATGACACAAATCACTCAGAGCCTATTCATGCCAGAGTCCTGCAAAAAAGTGATAGACAGGTGGTAATTTGGTTGTAACTTAACTTATTTATGATTTGGTTATGGGTAAAACATAGACCATGCGGGTCAGGAAATGGAAACTGTAGGCTACAAATAATTACTTCGTTATGAATTCCTTAGTTATTCATTAATGATTAATTCACCGCCACCTACGACGTATGATGCCAAATTGGTCGACATCGTCCAGCCCTAATCAAACACACTTGAACAAGCTAATCAAAATCTTAATAGACAAAACCAGTGCATGAGGAAGGAGACCAGAGACCTTTTGTTTGAATGGAAGTCAATAGAGGAGAGGTGTCACAACATTAAATAAACAGCTTTTGTAATAGCTTGTCATTTAATCAATCTAAAGCCTGGAAGCTGATCTTCAACATGTTTAACACTATACGACACATTCATGTTCAATCAAATGTATATAATAAAAAAGTATTTTTTAAGAGAAGGCAGGGTAAAGCTGCATCAGCAATGTGAGCGCTGTTAATGCTGTTACATGATTAGCGGAGGTGTCGTGTGGATTCAATGTTAGCCGTAACACTATTTTCAATAGCGAGTAATACACATATTTTCATCTCGACACAGTTTCGAAAATCTCTGGTATTAGGTATACTTAAAACTTCCAAGCAGATGTTTTGAGACAAGTTAGCGCTAAACTCTGCAGGGACAACGGCACTCCAGGACCAAGATATGTGACCCCAGGTTTAAACAAAACAGCACCAACACTATTATTTTCCCAGGTAACTCAAACACCGCCGGGAAAAGAGTGTTTCAAATCTTGATTGTCTAGGGATAGAGGATTAAGCCTGAAAAGATAATAACAGAGACAACTGGCCATCCTCCATTCTAGCACTAACAAGACAAACAGGTTTGTTCAGTTGCAATGTATCAGTTTCCCCGTCTATGAAACTTGCCACCCCCCAACGTCTACAAATCAAGCTCTCCTATCCTTACTATTCCAAACAACAGACACGTCATTCCGCCCGCTGTACTATTTGGCCTGAATAATGCTACGCCTGGGGGACAGGAGTAGATGTAAGGGCAGAGAGGAGCTCAGATTTACTGTACCTTCATAGCAGTCACGAACAGAGTCGAAATACACATAATACTGGTCATTAGTGATGAACAGCAGGCTGAGCCATGAGTCGAAGGCATAGATGGGGACGATAAAGAGGATGCGGATGATGTAGCGCTGCTCGTTTGGCACCGTGTACGACCTCAGGTGCAAGTAGATCTAGAAAGACATAAATGTGATAAAAAAAGCAACATAAATGCCAAGTATGGCAAGAAAACAAGTGTGTATTATCAGTGTATCATCAAGGTAGGAGGAAAAGGGAGTTGGGCAAACAGGAATATTTTAAGTGTTAGTTGCAGTGGTGTTGAAAAATAGTAATTATTAGTTAACTTTAAGAGTTTAGAGCAGACTAGCATGAGAAAAAAAAGGCAAGCAGAAGAAATAAAACAAACAATGGAACAAATAAAACTAAACTAACTAGGGAAGCAGGCTATGTCGAAAAATGATGGTTATTGTGATATACATTTATTATTGATTATCTGCATAGCAGAGAGGGGAGATAATTCCTATTTCATTTTGTGTGTCAACATGTTTGTGTTGCATGCATAGGTTGTTTATTCCAATTTAATCAATCAGTTGGGGGCTAGACTGAGCCCAAAGGTGAACCTATATTGCTTTAGAGAAGATAGCTGAAAGAAAAAATGATAATAATGAAATAAATGAATAAATAAATAAATGCACTAATGACTGGAGTAAAGACATGGAAGGAAAATGACAACAACAGTAAATAAGAATGAGAATATCTGCAAAATTTTCAGACTTTTCAGTTTTATAAAGTATAAATGTTTGCAGTTTGCTCCTTAACATAGCCTGAAAAAGATTTTATATTTGTTTATTTTGGTATAAACACAAATAAACGATTTTTAAAATGCTAATAAATCGATTTTTTTTTCTGTAGGGAATGTTATAAATATATGGTTATCGCAATACTCCAACACGATGATCGCACAATACATATTTTGCCAGTATCATGCAGCCCATCATTCTTCCAATTATATTCTTTAGTGTCAAGCATAAAGAAACTCCTAAATGGGGAGTGCATCTTCATATCTGGGTGAACTATCCCTCAAACTATCCCTACAAAAGTGGTAACTTTTGGTCTTCAAGATCCAGTCCTGCAGACTTTAACTTCTACCGGACAAAACAACCTGAACACTATAAAGAAGTGTGTCCTTATTCAAAGGCTGCATCCTAGTAAAATCCATATTTGATGACTGATTTGGTCACTGTTATCTGACAAAGGTGGTCCAATTTCAAAAGCAAGAATTAAAAAAAAAAAAGATTACATTTTAAAACAAGTACAGTATACTGTAGGCTGCAAATGGACTTAAACACTTTAAAATAATTCAGAGCTTCACATGTCTTTCTAAGATGCAATTTGTTGCAATTTTTGCTATTTGTTACATACATAACTGAATTTAATTAAATATATTGAGACAGGTTTTGAACTTCTTGTTTAGAAATTACAGTACAGAAAAATGACTGCTATTCTTTCATGGCAGCGGTCACTTCGAGAATGTTTCTTTTTTAGAACATCAAAGCCTGTACCAAACCTGTTTGTGCTTCACTCTTCTGTTGAACACAAACTCAAGAATGTTTTTATTTTATTGAATTATTGTATTTTTGTTCCAACTATAGATGTCAGTGGCTGCTTTTTCCAATATCCTTCAGAATATCTTGTTTTGTGTTCAACAGAAGAAAATCCTAAAAAAAAGTTAGAACCACTTGAGTGAGAGGAAATTTTCATTTTTGGCTGAAGCTTCCCTTTAAAATAGCAGTCAAATTGACTCATGAACATGGAAATCATTACAAAATGTGATCGGAAATCGTGCCTGATCATGTGTTTCAGACTCGATCGGAATCGGACGATACCTCCCGAACAGGACTCGAATACACACACACACACACACACACACACACACACACACACACACACACACACACACACACACACACACACACACACACACACACACACACACACACACACACACACACACACACACACACACACACACACACACACACACACACACACACACACACACACACACACACACACACACACACACACACACACACACACACACACACACACACACACACACACACACACATATATGTGCATCTATATATAGATTTTCTCAATATTTTTTAACACATCTATAGTTATGCGGTAGCACAGAGTTAGACCTATTTTTTGACTTTGAAACAACAACGTATGCGAATGACATCACTTTGTTGCAGAGATGTTATTGGTTAAATGCCAGCAAAGTAGAACACGGAAGCAGCTTGATGTGGAAAGCGAGAGTATGTCTATGGTCTGGAGGAATTATAAAGTTGATGATGACAATTTTGCCGAAGCAAACCTTAAGACATGTAAACTTGATATGCTGTTTGTTTTCATATTAGATTTTTTAGATTTACTTTTGAACTTTAGTGCTAAAAGTGTGGAATTTCTGTTATTTATTACTTCAAGCCACCTCACAGAAGTGTTCTGTTTGTTAACAGAGTTGTTGAATGTTAAAATAATGCAAATTGAATAAGAACACCATGGATCTGTTTCTTCACTCTTCTTTATTCTTTTTTTATGTATATAAAAGTATCGGAATGGGTTTCGGTAGATACTCAAAATCAAATGACTCGGACTCAAGGACTCAAAAAAAAAAAAGAAAACGGGATCTCTACAAAATGTACAATATGAATATATCCATTAATCAACCATTTTCCTTTTATGATTCCTGTGTGTTTTCCATGCATTTATTTACTCTTTTAATCTGATGAGATCTTGATCTCTGCTCCAACAACTTTTATATTGAAAAGTTTACCAAAGTAAATTTTGTGGGCATTTTAATAGTTTTAATCATTAACTGGCAGTACTTTTTCCTGTTACACACATACATTTTTACACATATTAAATATATTGCATTAAACTACAAATTTTGTTCAACTTCTCATTTAAAACAAAAATGATGGAGTCAAGACTAAGATCGCATAATTGGGGATAGGATGATAGGATGATGACCGTTATCAAGGTATACCACAATTTGGAAAAGTCAAGGTTTTAAAACCACCAAAATGTTCTGTTGTTTTTTTCTGTTCGGTAGATTATTTAAAATGTTTTTTTTATTTATTTATTTTTTTTTTTAGGACAACAGTATTTCCAGCAGAAAAGATATCCAAAGATGCTGTTTTAAATTGTAAAGTAATCAGTGCTTTTGAAACTACAGCAGAAGTCAATGATTCATTTGAATGAATTAGCCTGACATGTTCACTGCTCTAAAATATTTGAAATGTTCCTCAACATAATACATAGTGTTCAAAGGGGGGAAAAGTTTTAGTTTTTTACCCAGACATTTAAAAAGAGCCTATTTTAGAGCAGTAACCACAATACTGTAGTATTCCTATGCAAGGTTTTTTTTTTTTATTATTCGGTCAGAATCTTATACCAGCCCATGCATACCCATAATACAATTACACATGTGAATCCCAAGTAAACATTTGTATATTTATTGTATTTTATTTATTGTATAACAATTGTATATTTGTATATGTATATTTTTACAGAGTACATAATTACTTTGCACAGAATACAAAAGTCACACGTAGTTCGGCTATACAGATTTAAAGTCTAAATTTGACAAACACTGAATTATTTGAAGCCTATAAATGTCCTCAAAATCCCTTTGAACTTCACATTATTACTGATGGGGCTCAATATTCGCTGGGCTTTTTAAACTTTGGCACTCTCAATCATTTGAAATCAGATTATTTGAGGCCTTCATTCCACGGGTGCAGGCTTGATGTATTTGGGCTCTGGAAAAAGCGAGGGGAGTTGCTCTCTGAACTGATGTCCTCCATTTCACCTAGCCTGCAGGGGAAATAAGTTCATAGTCTCTCAGACTCCATAATCCACTGCTGACAGTGAGAGAGAGCTGCGCTCACAGTAATGGCTTTGGCCATTGACTGTCTGCTGGCTGTCGCAGAAACGCAGTCAAAGCTAATTACACCCTGTCTGAAGCAAAGAAAGGAACTGCCTGTGGAGCCTCAAAACAAGAGTCAGTGAATCACAAGGTGCAAAACCAACTTCAAGACTGTAACACTTATAAAATCTAGAGAACAGAGAAAGGGCCTACCCACGAGTGCTGCCGGCGCCTTGTCATTGCAACATTTCACTTAAGAAAGACTGGCCTAAAAGGTGCTCGTGTTCTAAATAGCTGGTCTTCAAAGACTCCTTTGATATCCTTGGGACTGATGGGAAAGTTATGCAGGCAAATCAGTGGCTTCAGAAGAGGGAACACAATCTCAATTCCTGCCTTTAGTAAGCAGAGCATAAGAGGCTCCGTCGGGAGAATCTTCTATAGCTGAGAAAAGGCAGTGAAATACTAAAACAATCCTGAGGGCTCCTTTAATCTCCTCAGGATTTACATGTGTTGCCTCACACAAACCTCCGCAGGCGATGGTTTGACTGCTTGGAAAGCCGCGGATGAGGTGGCGGTAGATGAGTCGTTCAGGGGGACCAAAAAACCAGACTGTTTTGACTTGATTATGACTTGAAGAGGAAAAGCACTACACAGGGACTCATTTCCAGGCTCTATATAGCATGTTTGGACGCTTCAAAACTGTCAGGTTCTCAGAGGTATTGGCTTTTGTATGGCACACAAGATGCTTTGGAGGCAATCAAATGCAAGTCCTCCGGGCACACTGCGGGCGCTGCAATTCAGAGCTGAAGAAATACCTTTCCTGACCTCTGCTCTCCATCACGACGTTCCCAGTGGTTCAATTACATAACAGATGCTTGAGAAACATATTCTATATTAAATTTCTTCATGGGTCATATAGGCTGCAATGGAGAGAGATTCAAACTATAGCAGCAAGAGCGGGGAAATTAGATTTCAGGCCTTCCTGAAACTGAACAATGTCTGCAAATATAATTGGTAATTCGACACACACAATATGGGTATATTCATACTGTGGCGCCACTTCACCTGACAATTACTTTTACACAAAACTCATCCACCACCAACTGATTTCATCTAGCTCTAGGCAACACGGCGAACTCATTCATATGCCGCAGAAATTGATATTCAGGTTTGATGTGCGCTTTTAGCTGTAATGAACGGAAAAATATAAAAGGACAAGGAAATATCCCAGCAAATTAGAAGAGCTCAGCATGTTTATATCTATGAACAAATGACAAGAAGACTTATTGAACGGTCTTATCTCTCTCTTTTACTGATACAGCTGGTGTAAAGGTTAGTGACTGATGGTCTTTCAACGAGCACAAAAGAACTTCCTCTATAAACAAAGGTTGGGTGCACAAATATTGCTCACGCTTTATTTTCTGCCTCAGACTAGAACAAATGCTAGCAGACGACCATGTGAACACATTTAGTCACTTTAATAGTACTATTTTCCACATTTACAATACATAATAAGGCTAAATGGCAAATGATGCTTTTCAAAATATCTTCTTTTGGGTTCAACAGAAGAGGGTAAATGATGATTTTTGGGTGAACTATGCCCTCAAAAGCATCGGCAAAGACTGATATGGTGCCTGATTTAACTTTCTGCCTTTCAAGGAACACAGATAAAATGCATCACAGCAAAAGTATTACACAGCACAACTGACACTGATAACCACTTTATTAGGTACACCTTGCACTCGGGTTGCACACTTATTTGTCTTCAGATGGTCAGCAACAATACTCAGTATGTGGCTTTTTAATGATGCTTAAATGGTACTAAAGGGAACAAAGTGTACCGAGAAAATATTGCCCAAAACATCACAACATCGGCAGCTTGAACTGCTGACACATGGCTGGATAGATTCATGTTATTTACGTTCAATTCTGACCCAACCATCTAAATTCAGACTCATTTTTTGTTCCACATTTTAAAAATATGTTGGTAAAAGAGCTTTTATGTTTAAGAGTCCAAACGATTGGAATAATTTACCTGCTAACATTTGATCCATTGCATCATTTAAAGTGTTTAGGCAAACTTTGCTGTCATATTTTACTTTGGACTGTTTTTTTGTTTTTTTTGGTGAGGATTTTGTCGTTTAACATTTTTTGTACTATGAATATGCATGTATAGTACTTCCCCTTTTGTTAAAGTTTAGGTTTTGTTGTTTGCTGTTGTTTTATGGATGTTATGTAATATATGTTTTGTTTCTTTCTTATTGTGTTATTATTATTATTATGTGCTTACAATTAATTGTGGGACTCCATCCTTATAAATAAATGTGGGGTTAATCCTAATAAATAAATAAAAAATACAAATCTTGCAGCAGACGAAATAAAAAAAACTTACATGACGATCAGGCAATTGTTTTTTTAATCTTAGTAGCTATTCTGCTCCTGTAGCTCACCTGCTTCAAGGTTTTTATGTGTTTTATTTTCAGAAATTTAGGCATCAACAAGGCATTCACCCACAGAACTGACACTCACTAGATTTTTTTAACTCTTAGATTTGCTAATATATTTATATGTAAAAAAAAAAAATAATAATATAGGTGATGCAGTGGCGCAGTAGGTAGTGCTGTCGCTTCACAGCAAGAAGGTTGCTGGTTCAAGCCTCGGCTGGGTCAGTTGGCGTTTCTGTGTGGAGTTTCATGTTCGCGTGGGTTTCCTCTGGGTGCTCCGGTTTCCTCCACAGACCAAAGACATGCGGGACAGGTGAATTGGGTAGGCTAAATTGTCCGCAGTGTATGTGTGTGAATGGGTGTGTGTGTATGTTTCCAAGTTATGGGTTGCGGCAGGAAGGGCATCCGATGCGTAAAAAAACATGCTGGATAAGTTGGCGGTTTATTGCGCTGTGGCAACCCCAGATAAATGTAGGGACTAAGCCGAAAAGAAAATGAATGAATGAAAAATAATATATGTATCTCAATAAAATGCCAGTATACCAGCGGTTTCTAATATCAGCCCACCTGGCACCAACAAATATGTTAAAGTCACTTAAATCCTCTCTCTTCTTCATTTTTATGCACAGTTTGAACTTTATCAGATCTTCCTAAACATGTCTACATGCCTAATGCTTTGAGTTGCGGCCATGTGTTTTGCTGATTAGATTTTTGTATCAACAAGCAGCTGAACAGGTGTACCTAATAAAGTGGCCAATGAGTGCATATTCTTTTAACCATTTAAACGGGTACTTTATATCATAACAATGTAACTCAATTTTGGACCAAACAAATTAGGTCCTGGTGAGCAGACATCTTTCAAAACATAAAAATATCCCTCTGTACCAAAACATTTGAATGGTGCCCTTTTATCTCTGTCTATTCAACACTAATTTTGAGCAAATCTGCTTATTAAATAACGAAAAACATATAATATAGAGTCTGATGTGTATGAGACGCTGTCATCAAAACTAAAATGTCAAATCTTAAACTGACGAGCAGGGTGCGTATTATTCAACAGACATCAGAAGGGGTCAACTTTTTTGGTAATGTTAGCTTGCGTAATACATGCTTTAGTTAACCAAATTTAGATATTTAAATCAATAACATCAAACTTTTTAACTCAAGTCTTCAGTGTTTTGAAGGATATTAAGTGTATTCTGACATACAGTAAACTGTGATTGTCTATTTCAGCAGATGTATGATTCTCAACGACAATCTATTTTTGATTAAAAAAACAAACAGTAAATAGTTAGCATTCCTGTGCCAATAAATGAATAACCATGAAAGTGTGAGTAGGTGTCTATTAAAACACAAACTATGCATTTATTTTGACTAAAGTTTTAGGCTACATATAGATATAAACATCTATTTTACAATAAGAATGTCTTGTGAACACTTACGGTGTTTATTGTGCTCTAGATATGACGAATTCAGACTAGGGCTTCACAATATATCGTTTCAGTATCGATATCGCAATGTGATCATTCGCTATAATCACGTCACAGAATATGCAATGTTGAGTCTGGATTATAACTGATCATTTTGTAAGTGTTTTTTGAGGGCTGTGACTGTACGGGGATTTTAAAGCATTTAGGAATGAGAAATTGTACCATGTGCAATTTTGAAAAATGAATACCGATTCATTTTATTGAATTATTTATTTAAAGACTATGGAGTGTTATTTTATATTAAATTTGTGTATACCTGAATACAGTTTGACTCCTCTGAAAACAATAAAATGCTGTTTGTTTAATTATGTTGTTCTTTATTGAATTTTTAAATGTTTTTTTTTATTATATTTTATGCAGATACACTCCCTTATAGAATCATACCAATCAATCTAAATTTATAAATTATTTCCAAATAGTTTTTCATGTCGTCTAGTGAAATCGTACACATATTGCAACATATTGCGGAATAAAAAAATGTGATTTTTCCAATATTGTGCAGCCCTAATTCAGACTGCTGAATGAATTTTTCTTGCATATACTGCATGGGACGATTCTGCATTTACAACGGTATGAACCATTTTAGGGGAGGTCAAAATGTATATGTTTATCTAAAATAAAATTTTTTCATTCATTTATTTTCTTTTCAACTTAATCCTTTTACTAATCTGGGATCACCACAGTGGAATGAACCCCCAACCTATCCAGCACATGTTTTATGCAGCGGATGCCCTTACAACCTATCACTGGGACACATCCTCACACACTTACTCATACATACACTACGATCAATTTTAGCATACCGAATTCACCTATGCCACATGTCTTTGGAATTGTGGGGTGAAACCGGAGCACCCGGAGAAAACCCACACCAACACGGGGAGAACATGCAAACTCCATTCTTGCTGCTTACCCACAGTGCCAACACGTCGCCCATATTTTAATTATTAATGTTTTTATTTAAGATACGGATATGACCGAATATAAATATTTGACCACCTAGCTATTAATGGAAAAATTATTAAAATTGACATTCAGAACGTATAATTGATCAAATTTTTCCAGGTAAATTTTTTTCAATTACTTTTCCTACTGCATGTGGAGTCATGTGATCCCGCTTTATTTATACTTCTACATCAAGCAAACCCCTCACCGTGGCTGACGTGCACCTCTCAAAATTTATTTTGAAATGACAAGAAGCACAAACTCTGCGATTTAGATTTTAGGCCAAATTGCCCAGCCCTATGACCACCCTATACATTTTGTTTGTATGTCCTTCATGGGGGCATACCGGTCAACCCTCCCATTTTCCATGGGATTTGCCTGTATTTTACAGTTCCATTTCCCTATCATCCCGTAAAGGTATTTTGCTGTATTTCTCTAATTTTTTTAAGTCTTTCTGTGAAGCTTGGGAATAAACATTAAAGAGCTGAGCCTCCCTATACACAACCCATAGCGCCAAACCACCAGGGGCCGCCACTTGCTCTTAAATGTGAATCTGTTGTTTTTCCTTTTTATTTAGTCATGAAAACACTAAAAAAATAAATAAATTTGAAAAAAACAATGGATTCCTATTCTTTTCATGACAGGTGCCGTTGTGTCGTCCCTCCTGTGCAATTATCAAAACAGCCATTAGGTGCGTTCGACATAAAGCTCAGCTGCAGCCGGTGATCAACGAGATTAGCCGAGCGCAGGCGGGGCGGAGTTGAAAACGGAGCCGTCAAGACGGACAGCTGGACACTTCGGGACTTAAAGTTGCTGCAGTCATGATGACCGATAACATGGCGTCATCATATTTTTTTGTTATTTTTATTTATAACAACAAAACATTTACAAATAAAACAGAATACAGTTTCTACAAACTGTAGTTCTTTTTTAAACAATAAGAGAGAATTATGAATAAAATATCTAACAAATGCATGAGAGAAATAAGAGGAAATGAGAGGTTAATATAAACATAAAAACGAACAGGTCTATTAAATACAAAGCATAAATTCTAGGAGTTAAACATCAATCTTTGGGCTAATACTTCTTGTTTGAATATGCTAAAAAAGGGTTTACATATATGTACATTTATAGATAGAAGACTTATTTAGGTTATTCACTAAAATATACACTAAATATATCATTTAAATCGTTCATGAATGCAGTAAATAGTCTGTATAAAAAGTTAAAATTAAAAATAAACCTGTGCAAACAAGCTAACCTTTATAACCAGACTATTTAACAAAAGATGATTACTGCAGTAAAATATTGGTAGTCTTTTAATAAGCAAGATGTGTACAGGATAGAGAGGGTGTGAAAAGTGAATTGTTTGTTTTGAAACTTTTGAATCGGAATTTGTCCAATTATAAACCCGAAATACACGTGTTTGTTGTCATGTGGTGAACTCGGCCAATCGTGTAATATCGGTGTCGTCATCAAAGCTCCTGCAGTCGCTCTTCAGAAGCTGCATGGTCTGAGTTTGCCGTCTGATCTCGGAGCGCTGTCGCGGTACTTTGATGCCACATGTGACAGTCACGTGGCATCGGCGCAGCATCAATCCGGACAAGATTTCTAACCAGAATGCACCGCTTTAAGACAGATTTCGATCGATCTGCGCAGCGCTGCATGAAGTCGAACGCACCTATTAGGCGGTGCTTGACTGTCAGCTGACACGCTCCATAGACGCTGTTTCCCAAACGGATTCTGTACACGCGATTTGAAGTGGAGCAAAAGTCTGGATTTTGGGTGCATGTTTAAACAGACATATACACATTAACAATAATAATACCATCTAAAGATCTGTCTATCTTGGTGTTTTCTTTTTTTAAACACAACTAATTTTGTCCTAAATGAGCATAAACAGTTAGGAAAGCAATCGAATGCTTCCAATTTTAATGTTAGATGTGTGCATTTTTAAAGTGACACCTGTTAATGTAATCAAACAAAAAATCCAAATAAATGAGATTCATTCGTTGCTCTTTAATCAGAATGTGTAAGTTATACATTGAAGAAAAGATTAATGAGATTTGATAACTTGATTCTATTTCTTTATATTAGCTATATTAGCTATTAATTTTAATAAAGCTAAACTGTTTGCTAATTTATTTGCAGCTAATGTATACTATTTTTTATACTATTAATTTAAGGCGAGCACATCCTTTTTTTCACATCCCAATGATGTGAAATGCATAGGGGATGTAAATGTATTACACAGACACACTAATATTCTTTAATTGAAAAAATAAAAAACCCACCTTACTGTAGATAACTACATAAAATGTCCACTGCAGATAGCACATCAGTGCACATACATTATTGGTTACGTATCTTCGCATTACAAACCCCAGAGTACACTAAACCATATTCGATGTTTACTCAGCAGTCTTATCTGCTCTGGGAACAGGTACCACTCGCCTCCAAAGTTAACTTGGATTGGTCAAAGATGACTAACAGCACACTAAATGGATCGTTTAAAAGGAAAGAAAACATGGATGACTGTCCAGAACAAACAGGCAAGTATTTATTGATCCTTGATGATCGATAAACCTGCCTGCACTGGTTAGTTATTGCTGCAGTTTTTTAATGACTGCTGGCATAGATTAACCTTCTAAAATTACACAGTGTTATCAAGATCTGCTGGCGATAATGAGCCTGTGGTTAGATATGAAGGAGGAGACAGTAGGAAACAGCTGTGCGTATTCCCCGCCTAGGCTATTTGCTTTTATTTGTGTGAGCTCTGAATGAACCACGGCTATTAGCGCCTCCAGTTTTCCCTGGGCCATGATAGCACTCCATTTAATGCTGAGATTTGTTTATCACCTCATGGCCCATATTGGCGTACTGGTTTAAAAGCAACAGAGCGACGCCTTTCTGTTTCTAAATAAGCCATTCTGGGGATTAGAAACTGTGCTGCATGTGTGAGTGCCTGGCTGTAAGAGGAAACCTGCGAATTATCCATCCTCAAACACATTAGTGACATTTAGTTTCGGTAAATTAGCCTACCTGATGACAGGTGAGGATGAGCGCGGACCATACAAAAATGCCTGATAGGGCTTGAGCTGTGGCCGTGCTGAGGAAGATCTGGTCGTCTGCCACAACTTCAGTTCCATTAGCAGACCTGATCACGGTCTTGTTCAACAAGTCTGTGTTATTTGACAGCAGGGAGTATGAAGGCAAAGGAACATTGTCCATGTTTTTATCTGAACTCGCTGACAGAATTCTGAGAGTAGTTTCATTCATCTGCAGAGGAGAACACAAGCAAAGAAAGCATTTTTAATGTATTTCTATACTCAAATATTGATATAAATTACATAATCTAATTAATTACAAGTTTACATGTTTTAATATCTTTCATTTTACATCAGGCTGGGGTCAGCAAGCATATATATATATATATATATATATATATATATATATATATATATATATATATATATATATATATATATATATATATATATATATATATTATAGCAATTCCAGTGTTATGGATGTGAACCTTAAATGTTCTGTTGAACTGTTAACTGTTAACATTAAATCAAAACTTCTGTTTATATTTTTCAGAAAAACTAACCACAATTAAACTGCTCAAGTAAAAAAAAAAAAACTAATCATAAGTTTGAGAGAGAGTAAACATGTTTGATTTTAATTTTATTTAATAGTTTTGCATTTATGATAAAAAAAAACTTTGTTATGGATGTAAGAGATGTGAAATTGCCACTCGTGTGACTTTAATAAATCAAACATAATTGTTTAAGAAACATAAACAGAGACATTTTTGAGTATTTTTAAAGTACAATAAAATACTTGCTTACAGAAAAAAAACATAGCAACAGTTTCGGTATTTTGGTGAAAACATTTTCTTGGAAAAGTTAACATTTGCATGGAATTTCTCAATAATAATTCCGATCTACTACTTTATATTCCAGTATAACATGCGTAGAATTAATAACATACTTTCAATAAAGTGTATTACATAATTAATTTATTATTTTAAATGATTTATTATTTTCAAATCAGAAAGCATTTTATTATATTATTGAATTATTTTTTTATTCAGTATGAAGCAATAAATGAAAATATATATTATTTTATTGAAAAAATATATATATATATAAATTATAATCACCCCAAACTACTAAATTCTTGTGTGTATAAATATTCTATACAACAATATGAAATCTATTTATAAATACCCAACTACTTCTTTGTCTACCATGCATTTTTATTCATGGTAAAAAATACACATGAAAAATATCATTACTTATTATTTCTTCTTTAAACAGTTTCCTTATTAAATAAAACCCATATATTAGTCATCAAAACAAAGACAACGTCATTCGAAATAACATGTTTTATGGGTATTAAAATGCCCTTGACTATAATATTTTGAGCGAAACTGGATGGCATGTTAATAATAATAATTATATATATATATATATATATATATATATATATATATATATATATATATATATATATAATATGTTTCTTTTAAAACCACGATAAACAGAGATTAACCATCGTTTTGCTATTCTAGTACATGGTATTTGTAATAAAACGTTAGTAACAGTTACAGTTTTGCTATAATAAAACCATGGTTAATTACGAGTTTGCGTTAAACCTAAAAAACTGACTCATTATTTAAGTCAGATATATATAAAACTGTTTAAGTCAAACGGTTTACTGTAACAGAAGACAATATGTGTATATAGACACTTACCCTGATACTGTATCAACACGTGAAGAGATGATTGTGATCAAACGTAAATGGCTTAAAAGTCAAATAAACGTCACTTTTACTCTAAACATCGCTGTGGGACTAAAATACTTCATATATTGCATATATTTTAGTCTATGCAAGTATCAGAACACGACATGCAAGTTAGCCATAGGTAGAGTCGGCCCGCGACGACACTTCCTCGTTGAACTATTGACAGACAGGTCTGACGGACGTCACTCAGCTCGATGGAAACAGACGGAAACAGATGACCTGGCGGATGGTGATGAAAATCCCAAAGCGAAGGTGTACAGGATCGGTTTTTCCAAAAGCCTTTTCGCGATTCCACACAAAAGAAGCTCACAAGTCGGTTTCAAATTAGGGCAGGTGTACGTACTTAGCAACAACACAACAGCACACCCAGGTCATGTGACCTTGAGACTTTAGTCTTTTGGTCACGTGACGTGACAGTCAGAGGCTGCACCTGTTGCTCAAAGGTACGCGCAGTGTCTCTTTAAACGCTTACGCATTACAAAATCTATTCAAAACTATGTAGATTTAGTTCAGGTAAATCAGTGGGTCACTTTTAAACTTGGACAGAAATAGCACCCGGATATCACTTTAAACAAACACAGGGGCGAATTTAGTGATTTTGGGGGCCCTAAGCAATTCCAGCCATGGGGCTGAACAGTCCTGTAGACCCTTTATATTTTTATTCATTTCGTCACCTTAGAATTATCAGGTTCTATCTGACATTTTTGTCAAAATTGAGTGATTGACATATTCTTATTAAACGACAACTTGTTTACATTATGGGATGTTAAAGTTGTTTACATTTTAAGACTTAAAAAAACAAATGCTACACACATACTGTTTCCTATATGGAAGGCAAAAAGTTTGAAGCTCAATATCTCCAAATCATTCAGAAATCAGATAGAGCCTTATAATTCCAAGGTGACGATTTGTTTAACTGTGTTTTTTATATATATAAGAGAATCTTCTTTCCTACAACTTCACAAAATATGAAATAAACTTTCTTATTTTAAAACTAAACCTTCATCTGATTTGACTGCTGGACACAAATGTAACAATTACACTAACATTTTATTTTAGTTAAACCCTCACCATACAAAATATGATAGAAAACTAGAAACTTGAAAGGTATTTATTGGAGGCCCCAGATGGGTTGTTGGATAAACTCACCCCTGAATATACAGTATTGATTAGTTTTAAATAAATAAATACTGATAAGTAAAATTGTAATCATGAGTTAATAAGCCTTGATCTGTCGGGAGGTTAATTTATGGTTTAAGGTTTTAAAGCTATTTTCCTGCTTTCACCCCCAACTAATTAAATTAATTTATTTTTTAAATAATGTTAAAGAGATAATGAAATAGAAAAAAAGTCATCTTTCCATGTTTAGTTTGAGTTTTAATTCTGGTATAAAAAAGGTAAACCCAAAAATGACCAATCTGGTGTGAGTAAAATGACATGTATATTATCCACTGTAACAAAGCCACTCCCAGTCCCAGAGCATCTTTTTACCTCTAAATTAAAGCCTTTACGCTAAAGTTAGTCAAAATTGCCTTTTGATGCTAATTAATTTAAATTATAGGAATTTAAATGATTTGTACATTATATTATGTAATCAAGTAGTTTCAAATGGTCAATTTATAACTGCTTCAGATTAAAATTTACATTAAAAATATTCATATACAAATTTGCTTCAATATGTAAATCTTTTGAGCTGTTTGTGAACCTGCATTATAAAAATCAATTGATTTAACTGCATTGATATTAGTTAACAGACAATGTTTATATAAAGTTTTGTAAAACCACTTAACCTGATATAAACCAGATTAACTGGCTAGTTAGTTTCACTGTAGTTTGCAACCGCTCTGGGGTTTAAGTACCATGAATGTAGCTCACCTCAGCTCAGCTGCTCCATAATACCGTGGCAACAAAGAGACAAGCTGCCTTTGTGTTAGCTAAAACCAAGGATTGGTGCAAAATAAACTGAAATTAAACTGGCTATCCAGCTAATCAAGCTTTATGGGCCTGTTTAATCTGTTTTGGCAACCTGGAGTTTGTTCATTTTTGTGATATTTCAGTACTTTTGAGATAATATTGAAGTTGCTGTAAATAATACATTTGGAAAAATGAATAAATAAACAAAATACAATTTTAATAATTACTTAACAGACTTAGACCTAGTTCATTTAAGTTTTACGGTTTTAAAGCCATTATCCTGCTTTTTCCCCAACTTAATTTTTAAATTTGTTTTTAAAACAAAATGTTTGAAGGGATAGTGAAATTAAAATAAATAAATAAATAAAAAGAGTTTTTTCTTTTTAGCACAAAAATTATATATTTTAAAAATATTGAAAACTATTTACTTCAGAGGTGTTTTTCTTTATACAGTGGAGTTTGGGTAGCCAGCTAATCCAGCTTCCTGGGGCCGTTTGGATTTGGCAACTTTTTTTTGTTCAGCTCTTTTTTGTGATATTTTAGTAACTTTGAGAAAATATTGTATTTGCTGGTAATAGTTGATTTGCAAAAATGACAAAAAAAGAGCTATAAACAGTTCAAGTCAGAAATATTAGCCCCCTTTGATTTTTTTTTTTTCTTGTTGAAATATTTCCCAAAATAAGTTTAACAAAGCAAGGACATTTTCACAGTATGTCTGATAATATCTTTTTCTTCTGGAGAAAGTCTTATTTGTTTTATTTCGGCTAGAATAAATAAAAATAAATCAGTTATTAAAACTGTTATGTTTAGAAATGTGTTGAAAAAAAAATCCTCTCTCCGTTAAACAGAAATTGGGAGAAAAATAAACAGGGGGGCTAATGATTCAGGAGGGCTAATAATAATAACTTCAACTGTATGTGCATTAAGCTGACAATGGCACGGTGTAGAAACACTAAACATACACGCCTGTGCACATCCAGCTGTGTAAGCCACCACTGTTGTTTTGGTTGTCAAGTAATATGCAAGGCCTCATCGTATTCATAAATCTCCACTTCAAAAATTTGTTTTCAGGCCCTCAAAATGTAAAATAGCCCTCTGTGTAGAAGAATGACAGAAATGAACAAAATGATTTCAGTTTGTATATTTATACTCAGTTTATAAACTTAATTTTAGCTTATATTTATTTCAAATAAAAAAGTCAACTCTGGATTGTAACTAAATTAAAATCATATGGGGAAAATATGGATTAAAGTAGCTGAACATTTCAGTGAACACTGAATTCAATAACTGTTTAGCAGACAGTATATGTGAGGCTAACATTGCAGGTCCTTTTCCAAATGTTTTAGAACTGGTATGAATCATTTAAATGAGCACCAAAAATAACCAAAGATAAGAAAATATAAATTTATTCTTGTGACAACTTAAAGACATCCATTATTATCTGGAAAAATAGAAGTGAAACTGAACAATTCTCTCACGTTTTTATATTAAGAATCAAGTGCTGAGTAGTGTTCAAGTATAGCATGAGCACTTAAGATCACCATCTGCTCAAGCATCCTGTAAACTCACCAAAGACAAGTAAAGATTTATGATGTATAAATCACACAGATACTCCAAAACAAAAATAGTGTGCTCGCCATGTGACCTTCTGTTTACCAAACCTGGCAGCTTTTGATCATATCTTTAACAGTTTTCATAGTTTCAGCACTGTTGTCTTTCAGTGAAAGGCCCAACAGGATTGGTCGGTTGCCTGATTCCTGTGAGACAAACGTTGCAACATTCTTGGCGTAGACGTGTGTAAGAGGCTGCAAAGGAGACAGAAATGACAAGGTGAATCACAAACACGACTTTATCTGTTATGCTGATAGTTATCAAACAGAAAGCACACTTCAGTACCTCATCTTTCCCCAGCAGGACTTTGCTAGTGTACATTGGTACACTGATGTCACCGGACCTCGTGTCAGGCGTTATAGACACAAGTGTTCCAATTTTACCATACTGTGTCAGAACGATAAATATGTAGTTGCTGAATTCCGTGCAAACAACTTGAGTTTGGTTTCCGTTTATTGTTTTTTCTGCCTGTTTTGATCGGATGACTGGTTGAGGGGCCATTATTTAATTTCACCTGAAAATAAATAAGAGTAAGAGCCACCAAGCATAATAATCATGAGATTCATATGATAATACTTATTAACAATCGAATTACTGGAAGTTATAAGCAAACAGAAAGCTCTGCGGAAAGATTTAGTCTTGATGCTAATTCGGTGCTAAAGCGAGACTAGGCCGCATGACGTCGCGGCGTTCGGCTTATCAAACGCGGTGTGTAATCCAGGAAACACCGAGGCTCATAGTCTCTATAAGTTAGCCTTACAGAATGCTAAAAACAGCACACAGTTTCTTAGACAGAACAGCGTACAGTTAACAGCAATTTCTCACCTGTAACTTATTGACGGGGGCTAGTAAACTATCCTGTTAAGTCGATGGAATTCAGTTTATGAACATCCCTCGGCGAACACTGAAACGTGGGTGATCTTCTTCTACGCATACAATGACAAAGGGGAAAGATGTTGAACGAGAGGAGGAGAGAGACAGAGAGGAACGGTCCGTTGACTTTTGTTGCATGGATGACAGTTTTATGTCATTGTATATTTATATTTTATCAACATTAAATCGTAGTTATTTTAGCATTATATTTATGGCAATCAAACATAAAGGGAAACGTACACATTTGTTCAGATAAGCAATACAATGATCAAACATGCATGGCAGGACTTTTATTGTTACAAAGTTATTTATAATTTGTTTTTACTTCAAAATAAATGCTGTTCTTTTGAACAGTTTATTCATCAAGAAAAGTAAAACAAATTCCTCAAAAATAGTTTACTTAATTATGTTAAATAATGTTTTCTGAGTACCAATACGTGATGTAATAGGAGGATCATTTGACACTGGCTGCTGAAAATTCAACTTTATCATTAAAGGGAGTTTTTTATTTTATTTATAATGACTATTTCTGTAATACTATGTCTGTTTGAATTTGTATTTAATAAAACAGTCAGCATCAGTGACTTAAAAATCTATACTTTTAAATGCAATTGATTATATTTTAAATAAAAAAAGTATAGATGAGTGAGACAAGAAAAAAATACTGAATTTTGTATGACATTTTTAACAGTCACTGGCAACTGTATTAGGTATGTTTCTAATACCGGGTTGGACCCACTTTCACCTTCAGAACTGCTTTAATCCTTCATGGCACAGATTCAGCAAGCTTCTGGAAATATTTCTCAGAGTTTTTGGTCTATATTGGCATGATTGCATCACGCAGTTGCTGCAGATTTGTCATCCATGATGCAAATCTCCCGTTCCACCACATTTCAAAGGTGCTCTATTGGATTGAGATATGGTGACTGTGGAGGTCAGTGGAGTACAGTGAATTCATTATCATGTTCAAGAAACCAGTCTGAGATGATTCGCACTTTATGACATGGCACCATATAAGTAGCCATCAGAAGATGGGTACACTGTGTTCATAAAAAGATGAACATGGTCAGCAACAATAACCAGGTAGGCTGTGGCATTGACACAATGCTCAATTGGTACCTTTGGGCCCAAAGTGTGCCAAAAAACATTCCCCACACCATTACACCAGCAGCACCTGCCTGAACCGTTGATGCAAGGCAGGATGGATCTATGCTTTCATGTTGTTGATGCTAAATTCTGACCCTACCATCCGAATGTCGCAGCATAAATCGGGACTCATCAGACCAGGCAACATTTTTCCAATCTTCTATTGTCCAATTTTGGTGAACCTGTGTGAATTGTAGCCTCAGTTTCCTGTTCTTAGCTGACTGTAGTGTCACTCGGTGTGGTCTTCTGCTGCTGTAACTCATCTGCCTCAAGGTTGGAAGTGTTGTGCGTTCAGAGATGCTCTTCTGCGTACCTCGGTTATAACGAGTGGTTATTTGAGTTACTGTTACCTTTCTATCAGCTCGAACCAGTCTGGCATCAGTCCTTTGACCTCTGGCATCAACAAGGCCACAGAACTGCCGCTCACTGGATGTTTTATCTTTTTCACACCATTCTCTGTAAACCCTAGACATGGTTGTGCTTGAAAATCCCAGTAGATTAACAGTTTCTGAAATACTCAGACCAGCCTGTCTGGCACCAACAACCATGACACATTTAAAGTCACTTAAATCACCTTTCTTCCGCTTTTTGATGCTTAGTTTGAACTGCAGCAGATCGTCTTGACCATGTCTACATGCCTAAATGCATTGAGTTGCTGCCATGTTGATTGGCTGATTAGAAATTTGCGTTAACGAGCAGTTGGACAGATAATGAGTGTATATAATGATTATTTCTTCATTTGCTTCAAATTGCTTAAAATATCAATAACACTTTCTTAAACTGTCAAATTAAACCTTAAGCATCTAAAATCATTGGAGCAGAGATCAAGCTTAAATAAACGTCAATAGTTTGTAAATATTTTGTCTTTATCATTTTAATAATGTTTCTTTTTCGTGGAAATATTGGCATAACAAGTTAGGCCTAAATTATGTCTGACTTATTGTTCACTCTAAAACAACACACATGTATAGGTGAAATAATTGCTGCAAGAGTAAATATTTTGATTTAGAAACAAGTCCAGACAAACGAACAGACATGTAAATCTATTTGGAAATGTTCTGCGTTATCCTCTCTGTCCACCTGGGGCTGCCTGATTGCGCATGGTTTTGTCTGGATAACTTTATCCTCTGGCTGCCTCGCCCCTGTCAGTGGATCTGGAGTGGATGTGTCATGCTTTTGCTGAGTCTAGTTCGTTTGACAGTGTGTGCCATGTTCACTGAGGCTGCGCTTTGTGTTCCAGACTGTAGCGACTCTGGCAGACTTATCCTGAAGCCTTTGAGCCTTACATCTGCCTGAAAGAAGTTGCCATCTTTGCACTTTCGTCACAAGGTTGACTGGAAGTGCCAAAGCTCTCTCTCTCTCTCTCGCTCTCTCGCTCTCTGTCTCTCTCTCTCAAACAGACCATCTGGATAGAACAGGTGAATGGAGGATTAGTTTTGTGAAATGTCATTTTAAATGTCACCAATTCACATCAACATACTCGCTTGTTTTAGAATTAAATCTTCAATGCAGTGTTGGGTCTGTTTTTATAGAGTCATTTTCAGCAGCTATGCATAGTTTTGGTCTGTTATTGAAACCAAGACTAAATTCAGAATCAGGGGTGAAGTAGCACAGAATTTTGGATTCAGATTAGTTTACTTATCTTATACCGCTTTGGGGAGGATTGGAAACTTAATTTGAAACTGATATCCATGCAAAGGCAATTAATGAGCCTCTGAATCTGTAACATCAACATTGGGCACACGGGCAAACACAAAATCTGACACACACAAATCTGAAAAAGACAAAATCAACAGGCAAATTACTGCTCATTCATGTTAGTGATGATTGCTTAATGCTGGGATCCCCATGCACAATTTTGAGTCTTGAGATCTCTGTTCTATGACTGTGATACTATTTAGCTCCTGTTGTGCATGCTCTACACAATCAATCGGCCTATGATGAAAGACAAGAAAAGGAAACAAGATTATTTGTGAGAAAGTAGTCAAGAATGGGAGCTCTGGAACCATCAAGAAGCTTACGAAGTTGTCTATGCTAATCTTTGGTAAATATTAAGTTTTAGGTCTATAACTATAATCTTTCTGTTGCCGTCTTGCTTTGGGTTGGCTTTGGGACATCACTGATACTGTAATTAAACACATTAGACAGTGCAGTGTACACTTGAGTCCTTGACAGGTCCAGATAAATAGCATACTATATCTCACAGGCATAGTCAGAATACATCTTTAATAATGCAGACTACACAATTGTCCCTCAGATGAACAAGCATGATTTGCACAAAACTGTTGACAAGTGAAAACTGTGGTGTGTAGATGGCACAAGGAAAGTATACATAATGTGCCATTTGCTGTACACACTACACAAATTTATTTGACAGATTTCGTAAATCAGTATCAATAACCCAAGATCACTGACAAAGTAGGGCTTTTTGTGGTCGCTAATGCTTATGTAGAATTTGATAAAATCCAGCCAATCACAGTAAAGAGAGTATGAAATGAATAATCTTGTAATTATTTGTAATATATATATATATATATATATATATATATATATATATATATATATATATATATATATATATATATATATATATATATATATATATAATATTTTTTATTTTATTTTTTTATGTGTTGTGTATATGACCATGTTGTGGGTGAGTTCCAAAGTGTTTCAGGCAGGGGTTGGTCAACGAAACTGAAACATTGGCCAATTTAGTATTGGAGGTTTCATGGCTAAATTTGACCAGCCTAGTGGCCAATCTCTTCATTAATTCCACATTCCTCTAGTAAGAGCAGAGTGTAAGGGTTTAATTAGCAAAGTGATAACACAGTTTTGCTTAAAATATTTCAATGCACACAGTATTATGGGTGACGTATCAGAGTTCAAAGAAGAACAAATTGTTGGTGTGCATCTCACTGGTGCATTTGTACCCAAGACAGCAAGTGTTTGGGATGTATCAAGAACCATGATATCCAGGGTAATGTCAGCACACCACCAAAAGGGACAAACCACATTCAACAGGAGTAACTGTGAATGCAAGAGGAACTCAATGCAGATATAAAAGTGCACCTCAAATCTTCTCTTTTCACCAAAACTGTTCACTGTCCAGTGGGGGAAACTGTTTGTTTGCTCCACAGGATCAGTATAAACATTGTTAGGCTAATATAGCCAAAACTTTGGTCACACGGGTGGGTTATGGTGTGGAGAAGCCCCAAAGAAGCATACCACTATGTTACCTGCCCTGACTGAAGCATAGGGGTGGATCAGTCATGGTTTGGACTGCAATATCATTGCACACATATGTGTGTTAGATGAGTACATTGCTGCCAAGGACTATCAAAGCATTCTGAAGGACCATGTGCAAACATTGTATCCTGAAGGCAGTGGTGTGTATCAGGATGATAATGCACCAATAAACACAGCAAGACTGGTGACAAAGTGGTTTGATGAACATGAAAGAGAAGTTGAACATCTTCCATGGTCTGCACAGTCACCAGGGCTATGTATTTCTGAGCCACTTTGGGGTGTTTTGGAGGAGCGAGTCAGGAAATGTTTTCCTCTACCAGCATCACATAGTGACCTGGCAACAATTTTGTAAGAAGAATGGCTCAACGTCCCTATGGCCACAGTGCAGGGCTTGTATCTGAGCTTGTATCTGTCCTTTTCAAAACGAATTGATGCTGTATTGGCTGCAAAAAGAGGCCCTAAACCATACTAATGAATTGTTGGGGTCTAAACCAAGTGTTTCAGTTTCATTGCCCAACCTCTGTGATTATTATAACTTAACAGTGCAGTAAGTGATTTTTGAGAAATGCTTTTGACTACAGTGTTGGATTGACACCCAAAATACACTTGCAGCCAATCAGAAATAAGGGGGTCTATCTAGTAGCAATGAGGAGAAATCTAAAAGCAGAGGGGTCCTGTTAAGTTTTGGGTTTTTTTTTTTTTGTACTTTCAAATACCAACATCATTTGGCAAAATTAGTTTAGTACACCTTTAATCATTTTGTTTTGCTATACATATTTTTTCATCTAGCAGTTTCTAGCTAGATGTATATGGAATTGCCTTAAGAGAATAATATGCTGACAATTGTTGTAATTTTAAGAGTTTTAATTAAACAAAAAGGCTTGTTAAGAGTTTTATTGTCACATATTTTGGACATTTAGAAAAGTTTCAATCAGTTCGAGATTTAATATTACTACTGTGCAAAAGAGTAGCAGACATGTGTTGCTGGCCCTTTTACTATTACAAAGAATGCTTGCTGCTTTACTCAGTGAGCAATAACTGTGCTAATAGCAGTTCTGAGATCAGCCACTTCTTACTTACCCAGTTTATATGTTACAAATAAAGTCAGTGCACAACATTATATGAGAATGCTAACAAGCTTTTTGCTTTTTTAAAATTGCTTTTTAAATTTAACACAGGGATAGATTTTGTTAACTAAGATCGACAACGCTTTATTAGTTTTAGTTAAATAATTGTATTGAACAGTTTTCTTTAGTTTAAGTTCAAGGATTTTGCTATTTAGTGAATCAAATGAACTGAATTAAAGGTGCAGTATATTAGTTTGACACCCAGTGGTTGAACTAGGTATTGAACGCCTGGTTCAAAACATCAATAGTATCTGGATGCAGCCTTTATAATGCAAGCTGAGACTGCATCACTTTGCGATGCAATGTCAGACTCAATGCACTCAATGGAGTGAGTGACGTCATTGTGATGGGCAGGGTTAGGGGTGGGGTTAGGTGAGCGCATTAAAAAGCATTGGATGCAGCTCAGATTGCACCGCACCAAGTCTGCAGCCAGACCCTTCTCCAAAACACTCAAGTGCAGATTGCCTGATTGACAACATCAAAAGACGTGTATAGTGAGCCTAAAAGCTGATTTAAGACTGATAATATAAGTTTGAACACTTTTACATGGTATTTAATATTGCCATACTAATGAAAGCAGCAGCAGATAGTTCACCTCAGATCTTGAAAATAAAACTTTAGAACTGTGACTCAACAAACCAACAAATATTGGCCATTCAGCATGTACATTTAATAATGATAAAGAGGTTTATTATGTATTAATTAAATGATAATCCTTATCAGTTGTTGGAGTGCAGTAAGTGCACTATTCTGTGCTTCTGAATGGCTGTATTTAAATTTCTGTCACGTTTCATCTGGTGCAAACAGCCAAATTGATTTTGGGTTACAATGTAACCTGCTCACCTAATGTTTACGTCTGTAATATTTATATGATTTGCTAATTGATAACCTCATGTGGAACTCTTTAATCTGCTTCTCATTTGCTATTGTCAACCGGAGGTCGCATTTTGGTCATGAACTTTATACTTTGAGAGCCTTCCTGACTGAATGAATGAAATTCGCAAGGCTACTCTGAAGTATAACTACTAAAAAATAATTGGCTAAATTCTCATTGGCAGGCTTAAAGGGACCATAGCGTTCCAGCATGCAACTCGCATTTTCAAAGCAGAATATCTGATTTTAGCATTGATTTTCAGATAAACAAGAATGTTCACTTAGCATGTTTCTTAAATATCTGTAAACATATCAAGGTATTTTTTAAATATTTTAGAAGAGTCAAAAACGTACATACAGCACCTTTAACAGAGATAGTTTTAATCTCACCCATTCTACCAAATGTAAACATATCCTTAATATCCCATCAGGCAAAAGAGAATTTGTATCAGTTTCAATGAAGTGACACAACTGATGCATATGCTGTAAAATGGCAGATGGGGTGGACTATTTTAATGTGGCTATGTCACTTACCCATGAACAATTCCTGTTTGTTATCAAAATATTTCATAACTGAAACAAGAGGCCTCTCAATCATAACTTATTTTAAGGCAGCTGTTACATAATTATTTATCAATATGTGTCTCTTTTTGGATTCTCAGAAGCTATAGAAATTAAAAATGAGGAACAGGAAATACATTGGGACCATTGGTTTTGTTTACGTCCCTTGAAATGGTCTTGATAACATAGAACATTCTAGAGACATTTTAAAGGAACACTTTTGTATTTATTTTTTTTTTTGACAATAGGCTCATTTTACAACTCCTATAAACAACAGTGATCAACTATTTTTAAATTGATTCAGCTGATCTTTGGGTCTGAGTTGAAGCACTTTTAACTTAACTTATCTTAGCTTAGCATAAATAGTTGAATCAGATTAGACCATTAGCATCTCACTCAAAAAAATAAAAAAAATAAAAATAAAATAAAAACTTGGCTTTTGTGTTGTTACATGCCAAGACCAACTGAAAATAAAAATGAGTTGTGGATAGCCAGCAGCACAAGCACTGATTTTACTCTGTAATGAAACCTTTCATGATCCCTGCAAGGTCTCTGATTTTCTCAGCATGGTCTTGTACTGCATGGATATAACAAATGGATCATCAATTGTTCTGTCCTAAAACAAACAGTCTCGAGCGATGTTTATATTATATATTTCATGATATTTTGCAATCATGTAAAGTGAAACCTTTTTTCCAAAACAAATGTCAAATGTAGCATTTTTCCTCTAAAGCACCATTAAGTAATCACTCTCAGCTGTTAACATTAGGTAAAATGGGCACGCATGCTATAAACATGCTGAGAAGTGATTTGCTCTTCAAAGTGCTATAAAGAGGCGCCAATCAGAAGCATGATGGGCTTTTTTGTGCTCCGGAGGTAGAGGGAGAAATGAGGATGGAGCGGCAAAATGCCTATCATGGCTGATAAAAGAAAAGAACAAGCAGGTTCATTGTTCATGAACACCTCCCACAGAAGAGGACTATCGTTTTAATATCTTTTTAATGTTCTGCAGGAAATATGCATGTCATTTGGGTTCTTTTTGTTCCCGGAGCAGGAAGATAAGTCTGATTGGCTGGCGCAGAATTTAATTAGAGGTTCATTTTATCCTCGGTGTAAGTCCACACATTTTGCCACATACCTATACTCTTTTGTTCCCAATCCCTTTCATTTTAATTGTGGCTTCTAATGAGGACAGGATTATACAGATTTGATGGACATCCATTATTCAGGTTGGGAGACTTGACTTCAGTTGTGATGATTAGGGTTTTTGTTTTCATTCATGTCATGAGTAATTATTCACATTGATTTGACACAAAAACTCCTTACAGTTATCAAATGAAGTAGTAGAGCAGTTCAAACGAAAATGAAAATTCTGACGTTACTTATTCACTTTTATTATATTGTTTCAAATTCAAATGCTGTGTGCACGTGGCAACTTATGTGGATATACAATGGAGAGCAACTTTCAAGAAGTCTACAATTTCCTTGGTTTTTAAAGTTACTGCTTAATCCTATTTGGAATTACCTGTAAGCATATTTCATGAGTTACATATATTGCACCATATAAAATTCTTAAAGGGCACTAGTGATGAAAATTATCAAATGTAAGCTTTTTGGACAGAACTGTGTGTAGCTATAGTGTGTCCACAGTCATATTGAGGTGATATAAAGACAATAAGTCTCTTTTAAAATTTCCTGACGTTAAAATAGGATCCAATTCCCTCTCATTTTGAGGTCCACTGCAACATGATGTAGGAGTGTGGTTTCCCTGCCCACTGAATTTGGTTGACAGTCGCATATTAACATGTCTAATAGTAACGTGGATAATCATTTCAACAAGACAGGATGTGTGCAAAGCAACTGGGATTAAAAGATCTGTTCAGCTCTCTGTGATCATCAATCATCATCAAATGTGATCAAGAAAGAGTTTTACAAGTTTAAAACGTTTTAAAACAGTGTATGTTTGTAATGAATTACAGCGATTTTACCGTCTTTATCACCACAGCCTCATGTCAGTACAATTACAAAAGAAGATACTTCAATCTCGGATTGGTAGGTGGTTTGCTAAAATGCTGTGGAGGACCAAAAAAAAAAAAACCTCAGGTTTTATATTCATTCAAAAGCATAACATTATTGGTGAGAAATGTCTTTTTTTTTAAAGACAAATTTAAATCATATTTCAATAATTTTTCTTCATGTATTTTGCAAAAAGTACACATATGAGATAAATCACAATATTGAGTAATTTTAGAATTTGTATAGGATATACATTATGCAAAATCTTAAAATGTGTCATTCTTATTTTCTTGGATATGCTGAACTTTTCCAGCAATATCCATCCTCTCTTCAATTGAATGCTGTCAGAAAAATTGGTCCAGAAAAATGTAAATTTTGGGGAGGTATATACAGAGTAATGTAACAGTCATCTGAGATGTCTGTTGTCACATTTTTTTTTTTTTAATTTAAAAAAAAGACACTACATCCAAAACAAGTTTGGGCATAATTGTTTTCCTTTCATTAAAGTAAAAAAAAAAAATGTTTTAAGTAAATGCACAAAACTTAGTGACAAACTCTTTATAACACAATTGAAGGATTTGGCTGGCAGAGGAACTTTATGCAATGTCATAAATTCTTCACATTCCAGAATATTGCCATAATTTTAAATAAGTCCAAAACAAAAACAATCCCTCTTTCAAACCACCAATCAAAACAAAAGAAAAAAAAGAGAAAGAAATCCAAGCAGGTAAAACTTGTTTGTGAAAGTTAGAGAGGGAAATTGTCAATTTAGAAGGGATAAAATGACATTTTAAAAGAAAGTCTAAGCCACCTATTTTGTCAAATATAACATAATATAGTACCAAATTAGTTGTAGAGAAATCTTTGTAACCAATCAATTTTAAATGAGCTAATTAAATCTTTGAAATATAAAATCTCCAATCCACCCTCTGAGGTCCTGTTAGATAAGACTGATTTTCTAATTTTATGTGATTTATTCTTCCATATAAAATACTTTCAAGAGTTCCCACTTAGATATGCTTGGCACTTATCAGGTTTGGCATGCTGTCCCGGGAGAGAACCCTGAGCTCGGAGATATTTGAGCCCAGGGCTCCCGCCCGGTCTAGAAGCATATCAGGAGAACCGAGATCAGGTAGGTCTCGATCGCTCCCCCTTTAGAAGGGGAGAAAAAGGAGGAGATGGGGTGGAAGGGGGGATTCTTCCAAAATGAAGATAGTGCAATGGGGAGAAAGTGATCCATTTATACTAAGGTAGGATCATTCTGATTGGATTATTACTGATTACGGATGAGTGGCCAGCAGTGCACAATCATATCACGTGCTCCTCTCGAAATTAGTTTATGAAACTTCACTTCAAGAGTTCCCACTTAGATATGCTTGGCACTTATAGCAGGTTTGGCATGCTGTCCCGGGAGAGAACCCTGAGCTCGGAGATATTTGAGCCCAGGGCTCCCGCCCGGTCTAGAAGCATATCAGGAGAACCGAGATCAGGTAGGTCTCGATCGCTCCCCAAAAAATGCCTCTAGCTCGGGACAGCAGCCGAGTATTTCAAAGAATTTCCCCCAAAAAGCTAGAAAGTTTTTACTATATCCGGCTGCTGGATATAGTAATTAAGGAATGAAGAAAGAGTAGGGGGCTCCAGTTGGAGCAAAGTTTGAAACTGACTCCTGTGGAAGCCAGAGCGGGGGAGGGGGTTGGGTGGAGACTAGTGAAGGGGGGCCAAAAGGGGTGGGCGGGGTTGGCTCATTAAGAGTCAAAAATGCTCGAGGAACACTCCAAACGGAGATAGAGCAGGGAAGTGGCAGCGCTATATATAAATATATATGTATATATGAGAGAGTATATAAATATATATATATATATAAAATGGGATAATCTAAGGCCTGGGGGGGGTGATCAGGAGACTTCTGAGTCAGAATGGGCGCTGCGGGAGTTGGGTGCAGCAATTTTTTATTTTGCCATCTCTAGCAGAAATCGTGAAGTGTGATTTGGGCGGTGGAGATTTCTGCTAGAGGGTGAGTGGCAAGTTTGGCCAGACTCTTGCTGGAGTCGATGCTCGTGGAACACTCCGACTGGAGATGGAGCGGGGAGTGACAGCGCTCTATATAAATATATATCTATAAACGAAAGTCCATAGATATACATATATAATGAGTTTCAGTGGCCTGGGGGGGGCAGTGACGCCCGGGGAACAGGGCAAGCTGGCCTACTCTAGCAGGAGTCTGGGAAAAGGGATTTGGACAGTGAAGACTCCTGTTAGAGGGTGACGGGATAAGTTAGGTGCTCGAGGAACACTCCGTTAGGAGATGGAGCGGGGGAGTGACAGCGCTATTATAAATATATATCTATGTACAGGTGTATATAGATATATATATATAAATAAAGATTGCTAAGGCCTGGAAGGGGGACGGTGAGACGACCCCTGCGGGGGTCGTAGCTCGGGGTCACACTTCTGCGGAAGTCAGAGCTTTAGTGGGGGCGGGGTCCGGCAGGAGTCGGGAAATGGGAGGGGGCTGTGAAGACTCCAGCGGAAACGGCCAGGGTGGCGAGGTGACGGGGGGCTTGGATGAAACTCCAATTACCTATGTGGCTGGGGGAGGAAACTGAGTGTTACTCAGGCTAGAAGGAAGAAAAAGAAGAAGGTGGCTGGGTCACACCCTCGCCCTTGAGTGGATGTGGGATTATGGCTGACAAGAGCCATCTGGGCTTCTTTGGGGGGCCAGTGGCTAGGACGCATGTCTTGAAGGCATCAGGTGACCACCTTTCTAGGATCTGGATTTGTTGCTGCCCTTTGTACTTCTGTGATGGCTGCTCATATTCTGAAACATAGTATACAGGAATAAGAGAAGTAATTCAACACCTTTAATACTTTTCCCACACATTTAGAGACATTATCACCATTTTCAATCAAAAAAGCTGGCGAGATTTATCTTACGGAATATTTACTAAATATTAAAATGTAACAAATGAATCCAACTAAACATTCGAATACAGACACATGTATATTAAAATCTAGCCGATTCGACAGGTTGTCACCTATAGAGCTGCAGACTGATAGTGTTGCAGTAAACAAGCGGCAAGCTGTCAAACCTCAGTAGAATTTTACTGATTACGTAACTACCTAGTATCCTGATATTCACGGCTTGAATACAGTCAAACTTTAGCATACGATGATACCTTGTTCAACAATAAATGTATTACCTTGTAAAGGAATCTAAGACTTTCTAATACTTTAAGCCCTCAAACTCCTCTATATTGACTTAATTGACTTATCAGCCCCCAACACCTTCTGATACTCCGGAGACACCCTGTGTAAGAGTGACTGAGAGTTGATCTGGGGGATACCTGTGGAGCAAAGAACTGCTATAAGCATCTCTTAAATCAGAATCGTGTGACAGGGCGGTTGTGTCATCTATAAATGGGAAGAAGGGGGGGGGGGGTGCAGAAGGAGAATGAGGCTCGGCGGAGCGACTCTGCTATAGCGGAAGTACAAATGATAGTCAGCATTGGAGCGTTATGAGTGCTAAATATTGTCAATAGTGATATGAAGAGTAAATGGGGGAGGGGGGGGTGGTATATGTGAATATGGTATCAAGGGTGTGGGTTGTACAGGCAGAAAGTATCTTTGCGAAGAGTGTAAATGCATTAGGAATGGATGAAGAGTGTGATGGGTTGAATGAGGGCAGTTTCAGGAGCTGGCAGTCTTGAACTCTAAAATGGAAAACAAGAGAGAATTAGAAATGAAATCTTAGCAACATGGCACATGTACAGCAGACATGATTAATTGTATTGGCTGATATTCGTGGGAGAAGTCTTCATAAGTGTATGGATGATTGTGAATGGAGGCGCCTTTGTTAATGCATGTTCCAATACTTAATATCACAATGTGCCAGGGTTGTAGAAGTGGGCATTTGTCCTCCTGCAGGGTGGTAATTAGAAGGAGAACTGAGCGTATGGGGCGTTTCTATGCTGGAAGTCCAGGAAACCTCTTGGAGAGCTGGTGAGATGATGATGGAGTGGAGTTTAAACCCCTTACTGATATAGAAGTTTTTAAAACTCAAATGTATTTAACACAAAGTATAAGTATGAAAAGCTACTCCATGGCCAGAAATGTCCTCCTCTTGTTTGTTGCAGTCGAGCAGGAAATTGTTTTCTTACTGTCATTATAAACTGACTGACATTCAGGTGTATTGATATGAGAGTCACAATTGGCGTGATACAAAAGGGTTTCTGCTTGATGTGTAGGTTGTCTATCACTTGCTGGGTAATATTCATTTCAGATTTTTTTTTTTTTTTTTTTTTAAATATATGTATATATAATTATTAATAAAATGTAAATATATTAACTGCCTACATCAGTGGTTCTCAAACTGTGGTACGCGTACCACTAGTGGTACGCGGGCTTCCTTCTAGTGGTACGCGGAGGAATCGCCAAATAATGAAATAAACAATTAACACTTTTAATCCTTTGATGCGTACTATAACATCGATGTGATCAGCATTTTCTGTTTAGTGAAGCGTACGATCACAGCTCTGTGCTTAGTGTTTATTTAAGTGCATTGTGTCATAAACTTCGGAAACTGATATTCAGCAGCTTAAGAATTGATTCTGAAGCGTAATTTGACTGACATGAAAAGTAGCCAATCACAGTCGACCTTGTCTAGTTTTGCGTGAAACGTAAGGGCGGGACAAAGGCTTTCTGTGTTGCAGAGAAAGAGAAAACAACTTAAAAACAAATGTTTTGTGGGAATAATGCTTCTCGGATGTTTTCACTATAGAAATGTCTAGCATAGTTATTAAACCGCGGACATATTTCCTGCCTATTTTATGATCTTCATACACGTTTCGCCCTACGACAGCGAGTCGACTCGCCTCTGACCTGTCACTCCTCTATACAGTCTGAATGGCGGCGCGGGAATGGAGGTATTGCGCAATAACTAATTTCTGCAAATGTGGCGAGTGCTTTATTTTATCACGAGAGCGCATTCATGTACGCAAATCGCTAAAACAGACATGCGAGCTCTTAAATATGCTTTTTTCAAATGAACTGCAAGTCCTCTCATGATCGCCTGCGTGCTCAGATTGAATACAATCGCGATCTTTCCACTATTAAAGTAGACATTATTTATCTTTGCTCCTTGACTAAATTTACTCAAAAGTATTCAAAGTTATCAAGTATTTAGAAATAGATTGATGCATAATCGATTACAATGCTAATGGTCTTCTTGTTTGGCTGTGTTGTGAAGTGAAACTTACTTTTAGCAAGGTGGTATTTTTTTATTTCTTTACGACAAAAGAATTATGCTGGAAATGTTTCTGGATGAGGTATTTGTGTGATTTATACATTAAGCTGTATTCTGATCTGTCTTAAGGCATTACAGGTCAAAGCAATCCGTTGTTAATACTTATTGTTTATTTATCAAAATGAACAATAAGGCTCTTAAAGCACTGCTTTGATAAATGTAGTGTTGTCATATTTCAAATACCTCATGTAAAATGAAGTCATTTGTTTTATTTTTTTAACTGACAGTGTACTTGTATTTTTTTTAAGTTTGTATTTTAGATTAAGATCAAGTGTAAAATAAAATCTCCATGTGATGTACAGCTATTTAAGAAAATAAATTTGCCATATTGTAAAGAAAAATAGTGTAAAATATGCAAATAAAAGGCTAAATTTAAATCTTTTTACCATATACTTTAATTTAACCTTTCAAAGCTTGAAAATATTGTTTAAAAATGGGCAAAAACTGTCTTGATGGCCTTAAAGTTTATGTGGTAGTTTTGCCAATGCTATTGAAAAAGATTAATTGTCATGAAAGAAAAAATCGGTCACACTTCCTTTGTTAGTGCAAGTTCCTATACATGTAGCTTTGGGATTTAAGCAATTAAACCATTCAATCAAGTTTACACTTAAAAAAATGATTTCATAATGAAAATCAGATTTTTTTAACTAGTACTTATTAAAAGAGTACTTTGTACTTTTACCTAATATTAGTTTTATTTACTAAAATTTGTTATTTTAGCAGTGTAATAGTATTTTTACTTGAGTACAAAAAAGATTTTACAAGCATTTAGTGCAGGTTTATTTTATTAATATATGGTTAATAAATATTATTATTATTATTATTATTATTATTAATAATAATGGTTTTTATTTGTATCTATTCCTATATAATGTTTTATGGGTTGCTGACAATACATTTCAGGTCTTCAATACATAGCATGTCAGTCTTGAAAAAAATAGGTGCTGGAATTGATTTTCATTAGGCTGTCCCTGTATGAACCCTGTCATATGTACATTTAACATATATTTCAAGATTTGTCTGAAAGTGTATGAATATGACATTTAGCCTATATTTATGAGATCCAAGCAACATTTCCAACTTTTGATAAATAGGCTACTATGAAAACTTTAGATTTAAGTACAGCAGTTTTCTTTTTACTTTTTAAGAACAGCGCCATTTTTTAATGAACTTTTAAAAGCACATTTTAACTAAAACGTTTTTTTTTTTTACCTGCAAGCACAGTTAATGTTCAGACTATTTAAAATGTTTAAAGTGACTGACAATAATACATATTCTTAATAATAGAAATTAATCTGCATCGTTTTTAACAATGTGCACACCTGTAGCTGCTTAATTAGGCCTACGTCGCTATTTTTTTAATACTGGTTAAAAAATAGCGTCGTAAGGTGGTACTTGGAGAGACAACTTTTTTTCTAAGGTGGTACTTGGTGAAAAAAGTTTGAGAACCACTGGCCTACATCAAACTTAAAAAACGATGTAGCCACTTAATAGGAACTGTGTGAATGTAATGTTTATCATGGCTTTACTCCATCCATGATAAGTAACATGTCTATAATCTCAACATGATTATTTGGCCGGAATCAAAGTCTCTGCACGCAGTCCATTCATGAATTTGTCGGGAGAGAAGGCGGGACCGTCTCCAGTTTTGGAAAGCTCATTGGATGGTGATACTTCCCCTTTAAGCTATTGGCTCCTTGGAGTCACGGTCAAGAGTTCAGAGTGCAAAGGCCGGCGGCCATTTTGTAGATCAGATCGCTACAATGTTTATGCGTGAAAGTATGGCTCCACTTTCACCAGCGGCTGGTTTGGATATCAGTGCACCTTTCATGGATGTATATCGACGAATGAAGGTGTTGTGGAATGATGTTTATGGATTAGATTGCCTGGTCATTTGCCTTCGAACTATTTCAGCTGTCAGAATGTTATGGATCTGCTGACCAGCGGGAGGCTGAGAGGTGAGTTCTTCATTTAAAGCGTTCTATTCACGCTGATCTCGCCAGACTTCCCTTTAAAGCATGCACGTTACCGAAAGTGGACCGTTAACGTTAGGTGATCTGTGAGTTCGGCTCCTCTCCGGTGGCTTGAATCGCCGGCGTCATAAGTTTAGACGAAGTTGTGGCTTGTGTAGTGAGGTGCAGATGAAGTAGAAGATGGAAGAGTTGATATGCCGGCTTCTTGCGGGGGTTCTGGCTCGATTGCTGGCGAGGCAGCTGCTGGAGTTTTGGGGAGAGCGGGGTTCTGGTTGGAGAAGTTGTTGTTGTTGATTGTTTGTTCTTCCATGCCAGAAGGTTGAATGATGCTGAAGCGTAGTTTAAATGCTGGAGCGTTTGTAGCGGGAAGCATTCTTCCAAAATGAAGATAGTGCAATGGGGAGAAAGTGATCCATTTATACTAAGGTAGGATCATTCTGATTGGATTATTACTGATTACGGATGAGTGGCCAGCAGTGCACAATCATATCACGTGCTCCTCTCGAAATTAGTTTATGAAACTTCACTTATTTACATCATCAACAATTTCGTCTCTGACATCGCAGAGACATCACTGGATAAATACTATGAGACAGCCCTTTAGATTTGGATATAAGTACCCTGCCATAAATTAATAAGTCACATTGAAGCCATGGATTAAAGATAATTCTAGTTTTTTAAATTTTAGATTACAAAAATTCAGATTTTGACGAGATTTTTCTTTAGTACGGAAAATCCCCAGGTACTGATGTCCTCTGACTGACTAGTGATATCTGTGAGCGTCTAGTTATGTCCTGTGAGTCTAGTGTTGACTTTGAGAGACTACTGATGTCCTCTGATATTCTAGTGATATCCGTAAGAGTCTAGTTATGTTCTGTGAGAGTCTATCCATCTTAAATAGTTTTCTAAATAGAATTAGTTATGTTCCAAACCATATGCTAAAAAGAGTTTTCCAAAGTTTCGCAGATTATTTACTATTTCCAGTAAAAGTGTAGAAGTGTCCATACTCTAACTGCTAATATTGCCCACAGTTCATTGTGCGTTGGAATTAAAATTGATTGGAACTACAAATGTGGGTGAAACAAACTACAAACATGCTGAACGCGCAAGACCAACTGGCAAGTAGAGAGGTATCAGTAAAGTTTAAATGACTGTTAATCAATACCTAGCCAACTAGAACATATTTAAGCTGCGTTTTCCGTGTTGTATTACATCTGCAACAACAATCCCGAATGGCAGATTGACCTGCTGCTGCTTCTCCAGTAAGGTAGGAAATTAAATATGACAGAAATATGGATGATGTGTGGATGATTGACAGGGGACGTAACTAAGCAACATATTGATTGTTAACAAAGAAGTTCTTTTCCTTCACAAATAAGTGCATAGTTCTAGGGCGTAGTATGAGTATGTGAATTGGGACACAGCATCTGGCTACAGGTTTGACTAGTGATGTCCTGTGAGAGACCAGTGATTTCCTGTAAAAGACTATTTCCTGTTGCTGTAGATGTGTTAAAGCCTGTACACTTCCTATTCATATTGCTCTTTCCACCAACAAATATAGCTGTATCTTTCTTTGTGCTGCCATCATTGCTGCTCTAATTTTAATCACTGTGCTATCCAAAACAAAGAAAGGGTTTTTGTTAAACTGTTTTGTTTGTTTTGTAAAACATTGTTCTACTAGCATGTTAGCCACAACTAAAACTCCTTCAAATTATGTCATAGCTGTCAACATCGGGATGTGAAAATAAGGGATATATCCTAAATGCATTTTATAGTTCTTTAAGACAAATTAAAAAAAATTTACACCAAGATAGACATTTAGTTATTATTATTATTATTATTATTAATATTATTATTATTATGTGTATATGTCTGTTCAAGCACACACAGAAAACCCAGGGTGTCCACTGTTGCTCTTCTACAAACCGCGTGTACAGAATCTGTTTGGGAAACAGCGTCTATGGAGCACGTCTGACAGTCACGCACCGGTACATGAACTGACTGTTTTGGGGATTGCATAGGAGGACCAATGCCGCCTGTATTGGAATGAATGAAATCCTGCTGTTTTTATATTTATTTCAAAGTGTTTTCATGCCTAAATAAAATGAGCACACAGAACAGATTCACATTTAAGAGCAAGGGGCGTCCTCTGGTGGTTTGGCGGTATGGGTTGCGTATAGGGAGGATTGGCTCTTTGATATTTATTGCCACCCTTCATACAAAGACTAAAATATGGGAAAATACATTTACGGGATGATAGCGGGATAGAATTGTAAAATAGAGGAGAATCCCAGAAAAAAAAACTGGGGAATTGACAGGTATGAAACATGTATGATGAAGATTATTTTTTCTTCTCAAAGAAGGAGAAGAAGTAGAATACAATATTTATAAACGTTTCTCTTATTTTCAATCTTCACTGTATGTTCTGGACATTTCTTTATGTCTTCATATGTGTGGAGAGCAGATTTGTGTCAGAATGGTGCAGTTTCAGAGGGTCTGAGTTTGGGCTTGGGGCGCAGTGCAGACCCACATAACCCTGAATGAGTGCACTCAGCAGGGGTTAATGAGAGCTGCCATGGGTCGGTTACCTCAATGAATACTTTCTGCTCCATTGATATGACAACCCACCTCTGGCAACAGTCATCTGTGTCTGTCCTACACACGCATAAAGCATGTAATAGTGCATGGAAGAATATATATAGACTGAGGTCAAAGACAATGCATCCACAATTACTTCCACTTATTCTGTCTTTTAGACTGGATATACAATAAGAATATGTTAATTAATTTATTTATTTTTTTAAAATTTTTTATCAGGTAGTTGAGTGGTTTGTTAAGGCAAGGCAAGTTTATTTATGTAGCACATTTCATACACACTGGCAATTTAAATTTAAAATGATAACTATTGAAACAGATTAAAATGTGTCAAAAGAGGTTTTAATGGTGCAATAGTTCAATCCTTCGGCCGTAGCACAGACCTGTTAAATTTGTGTTCAGTGAGCAAACCCAGCAAGCATTTTTTTTTTTTAAAAGATGTCTAATAGATGTCTAATAGACGTCTAAACATAGTCGTCTTGGGTAAAACAAGGCTAAATTTAGGCTGTCAGTGAAAATCTAATAGATATCTGAGAATACACCAAAACTAGACTAGTCATCAAAACTGAAATGAATAACTACACATTTAAAATCTGTCTAATCTGTTTGACAACTAGTCTAGTTTTGGGCTAGACTAAAAGTGTCTATGTTTAGATGTCTGTTTGATGTCTATTAAACACAAAATTGTTTGCTGGGTTTCTGTAATGTATTGAGTTCATTGACCATTGCTTGCCACGGCTACAGTTTCTCATTCAAATCCTTCAGTTGTTGCTTTTTTTATAGCTGGTTATTATTGCACCAAAATGTATTAAAATGTAAGTAAATTATAACAGAGCAAACTTTTCTGTATTCGTAGTTATTAGTAGTGCATTATTTGTTTAACCCCTAAAGGCTACATGCTGACTGACTGACAGGGCTGTGTGATGAGGCAAGCAAACATGACATAGCTTTCAGTTATGATGAACACAGTTTCCATAATTATACTTAATTTATCCGCTTGTTAAGTGTGACGTCATGCAAAGCGGCTTCTGGGTCCAAATGCTTTATCAAACTGATTGGGAAGACTCATCAAATGGTAATAATAAATGTTTACAAAACAATGTAATACTTTCGAAATCACGATCAAAATATATATAACCATGCCTGATATCTGATGGCCAGAAAGTGATTAATATTTTACAATGAATAATATTTTATTAGGTACACCATAATGTTAAATAAAATTCACTTTATTGTGTGATAGGACTAAAAAGTGGTCAAAAACAAATATTTTCTCAATTCAAATGAGTACGGCTTGGACCCAGAAACAGTATTTATACGTTACGACTTAACAAGTAGATAGATAAAGGTCTATAGCTCTGCATACAATTACTTTATCTTGCTGGAGTTTATGACCGTTTCACTTTACTTTAGGACACATACTTTAGGATACATTACTGCTGCTCTGTAGGTCTATTGGAGACATTCATAAATATTCCTAGCAAGTGTAATAAATGTTGGAGACATACTTGCTACATAAGCACACAAAAATTGCACTTCAGCAGTGTTTATTTGAGAAAATCAGCAGTGTATATTTGAGGCTGTGCAGGAAGTTTTGTGCACAAACGGAGGAAATCGGCACTCAAGCAAAGGAATTTGCATGTTCGTATTAAGTAAATTCGATCTTGACTTGTAATACTGCTTACAACATTTGTCATTGAAATAATGCCATAGGTAGTTGGAAAATCTGTGTAAAAGGCCTGCCACCACAGTTGGAAAATCCTAGAGGAAACACTACAAGACATAACATCTAAGAAATCTGTTCTAAATGTAACTGGGAACCAGTGTAAAGATTTGAGGACAGGTGTGATGTGCTCGGATTTTCTGATTTTGGTCAGAATCCTGGCAGCAGCATTCTGGATGAGCTGCAACTGTCTGACTGTCTTTTTTTGGGAAGGCCAGTGAGGAGTCTATTACAGTAATCCACCTTGCTGCTGATAAAAGCATGAACAAGTTCTAAGTTCTATGATCTAACTTCTCGCTGGAAGCAAAGCATCTAATTCTTTTAATGTTTTTGAGATGATAGTATACTGATTTACTAAAGGCTTTGACATGACTATTGAAACTCAGATTCAACTCCAGAATTACACCAAGATTCTTGACCTTATTTTATGTTGTTTGACCCTTCGAGCCAAGGTACACATTCACCTCATCTCTCCTCACAAACGCAATGACCAGAGTTTTCTCTGTTTAACTGAAGAAAGTTTTGGCACATCCAACTTTTAATTTCAACATTGCATTAGCAGCTTTCAATGCATTAGCATGTATTGGTTAAAGTGGTTAGAATAGTTATTACCAGTTCCCCCCAATCTTGAAGTCAGAATTATTAAAACCCCTTTGAATGTTTTTTTTTCGATTTTAAATATTTCCCAAATGATGTTTAGAGCAGGGAAATCTTTACATTATGTCTGATAATGTTTTATTTATTTGTTTATTTTGGCTAGAATAAAAGCAGTTATTAATAATAATAATAATAATAATAAGAAAAAAGCATTTTAAGGTCAGAATTAATTGCCCCTTTAGGCTATATATTTTTTTCTCTATAGTCTACAGAACAAACCATCATTATGCAATAACTTGACCCTAACCTGCCTAGTTAACCTAATTAACCTAGTTAAGTCTGTAAATGTCTTTAAGCTGTATAGAAATGTCTTGAAAAATATTTAGTCAAATATTATTTACTGTCATCAAAGATCAAATAAATCAGTTATTAGGAATGAGTTATATTTTTAATAATAATAATTAATAATTCTGACTTCTTCTGTATATATGTATTTTTTTTTAATTAATAAAGTTTGGTTTGTTTATGAAATTTTAAGAATTGGGGAGGTATGGTGGCTCAGTCCTTAGTACTGTTGCCTCACAACAAGAAGGTTGCTGGTTCAAACCCCCGGCAGGGCCTGTTGGCATTTCTGTGTGGAGTTTGCATGTTCTCCCCATGTTCATGTGGGTTTTCTCTGGGTGCTCTGGTAAAATAATTTGGCTGTAGAGTGTTTCCCAGTACTGGGTTGCAGCTGGAAGGGCATCCTATGCATAAAACATATGCCGGAATAGTAGTTCGCTTCGGCAATCTCTGAGATTCAAAAATGTTGTTGTAATTTATTGTCATTTGTTTTAAATGTGTATATATTTATTAATTTTATAATACGGTTATTATTTAGTTCAATGTTATGATAAAGCGAAATGAGTAATTTGTCATGGCTAGTTGTAATAAAGTATGTTTTCTTGAATCTGCATTTATGATTATTTTTCAGTTTAACATTTCCAATTGCACAGATTATTTTAGCGTTAATTGATTGCTTTTTATTTCAGATAACTGCCGTGCAGCGTTTCAAGGCGATTGTTAAAGGAACGGTCATGTAATTAGAATCATTTGTTCAAATCAGAAATGGTTTGTGGCACTTTGATGAAAAATGAAATTGTTTTAAATTTCATGCAATTTTCATCCCCTTTAATGATGGCAGCTGGAACTGAAATGTTTTTTTTCCCCCAGCTGCTGAGGGATTTTGATTACAACTGATAATGATTTATTTTTCCCTCTTTTTTGCACCAACTCACAGACAAGAAGACCAGGAACGTGCATTAAAAAAGTAAATAGACTTGATTTTGATCTGATGTTGACTTTAAATATCCGACAATTATCGGAGTTACTTCCTTCCTCCTCCATTCAGCGTGATCGTAAATGGCCTTATGCATATTCATGGACGTCTACGTCACATGAAATCCATCATCAGCACTCTTTGAGAGAGTCTGAATGCAGCGGTTCATCCGCAGCATTGGCGTCTCAGTCTCTTAACATCTGATTCATGTTGATCTGTAAGGCTAGATTCATGATGTGAGTGGAAGTCAACAATACATGTAATGAAAATTGCTCTTCTACCATCTGGAGCCTTATGTCAGAGGCTCATTCATGAAACAAGAGTACCAACAAAGACACAAACGCACACACACCGCAGAAGGAAATGCATACATTCCCCAAGTGACCACTAGAGTGCTGTGCAGCATTACGGATTGCATGCATATAATGTTGGGAGAGTTAAACGCACTGACTATATTAGAGTTGTGGCTTTTTAAAAGCAGGCTTTACAATATGGATTTCCCATACAGTCCAATAAATACTGAATCACTCCTAATTAAACGGCTGACATTTAAAGAAGTGTTTTTCTCCATCAATTTTCTTTGATATTTAATGGTACATATACTGTGAAGAAAAGTAAATCATTTTTCCAGGAATCATTTTTGTTGTTATTGTTGTTGATTCACAATTGTCTTATAGAAATAACACCAAAGGCAAACCGATAGATTCAAGACACTAATTGAGATTCATCCCAACACAAAACCAGGGATTGTAATCCAAATTGTATCCCTTATATAAGCAACATACTGTAGATTAATTTATAATTACAGACAGCTGGAGAGAGGCAGTTTAGATGTACTGTTAGTAGACCATAACTTAAAATGCAAGAAACAGTATGGCATATTAAATAAACCTATTTTAAATGAACATATTTAAAAACAGTTTTGAGCATGAAGGGCTAAAACATTCCAGCATCTGAATTACAGATCTGAATTAGTTTTAGTCTATCTATCTATCTATCTATCTATCTATCTATCTATCTATCTATCTATCTATCTATCTATCTATCTATCTATATCTGTCTGTCTGTCTGTCTGTCTGTCTGTCTGTCTGTCTGTCTGTCTGTCTGTCTGTCTGTCTGTCTGTCTGTCTTGATGCCATCCATCAAGTTAGTTAGTGTCTAAAACCAAATGTAAAAAAACAAATATAAACATTTCTGAAAACATGGCACCTTGTTTTGTTATTCCTACTGGTTCTAAATTCATGTGACATTTTTTTAAATTTTATATTAAATTTGGATTAAATATCATAAGTAGTTTAGAGAGTAAAGAAATACATACATATTGTATTAAATAATGTTCTGTCTAGCTGATATATTTATTTGAAGCAACATACATATTCTAACATGTACTTAATAAAATATGTAAAATAAAAAATATATATTAAAAATGTTATAATAATTTAAATGATTTAAAACATTTTGCTGACAAATGGGTCAAACCTAATGGTTTAAATACATAAATACATTGTAAATACACAGTACTAATTAATATGTGGGACTGTATTTTGATGGTCTTTTAAAATGTCACCATATATATATATATATATATATAAAATAACAGCACTCCTACATCCTCTTCACCTTTTACTCCACCCACATACAGCAACAAGCACTCTACAGTATGACAAATATTCCTCCTGTTGGACAACATAATGTACTTTTGAGTTTTATCAGTCAAGAATGTTGTTTAGATTGACACCATGCAGTTTATTTATAAGGATAGTGCCTATTTTTAATTATTTATAATTTCAGAGCATCAGATTCAATGCATCGGCTGCCATCAGCCTTCTGAGCAGACCAAATAAAGTGACAGTTGACGTTCTGCCACAAGATGGCGACAGAGACCGCATAACAAGTCCTTAGGGAAAAAAAAACAGCCTTTAATCAGCATAGGTTCCAAACTACAGCTGAACAAATCTTTGTAAATCAGGTAAGTGACTTTTTAAGTCAGTCTCCCTCTTATTTTGTAGTGCGGTATTTATACCTCATAAACTGGAAGTGTTTGCTTTGCCCTGGCTTTTTCTGGGATAATCATAGTAATCTCCCGATTGCAACAGAGAAATACTCGGAAACCGCTGTAGACTGATGGCATTTCATGCCGTTCAGCCTTATAAACTTGTCAGCAAAATTACCTGTTTTGTCATCACTTTAGACATTGCGCTAGAGAATCAGCCAAATACTAGCTCTAAAGGGACGTTTGTGAATTAGTAATAGCTTCTGCTGTTGTGACATTAATAATGGAAGAAAGTAGTTTCTCATATAAAAAGATTTTTCAGACTATCCGTGTTTGATTTTCTTTTTTATACACACGATTATGCCTCAAACTGTTGTATAAACGCAACATCACACCCGTAGCACTGCAACATGGCTGTATATCAGCACTGGTGGGGCACTAAGGCACTCGGCCTGTGGCCTTGATATATATATATATATATATATATATATATATATATATATATATATATATATATATATATATATATATATATATATATATGAAATAACTAAATAATCGGACAATAAACAAATAATCCAATTGTAAAAACACTTTTATTGTTCTGTTGCTTGAAATCCCCCTTTAATTTTTTAACTTTATTTTTCTCAGTTTACCTATTCATTCATCATATTTCACATTTCCCCATTGTTTTGTCAGTAAATGCAATGCACTGCAGGTCCTTCCCTAACCCTCAGATGTATTGCGGTGGTTGTGTTCATTGGTGTGAGGTGACTGTAACTCAAGGCAGGACTGCTGGAGGTGGATGTAGACACACGGAGGAGAGAGGCTGATTAAGAACCTCCGCAGTGTGAGAGCAGGGCTTTCTGCCCCCGTGCTACCGGCTGACCTTGCACAATTCAGCTCCATGAAGCCAAGTCACAGCCGTCCCACTGAATAAAAGCTTGCTGGCCATATGGGTCATGCCTAAAAACACTGCTTTCCTTCCTGTCATACAAAGTGCCCCCACCTACAAAAAATGCACACGCAGCATTTAATGCCCTGTAGCACCAGCTCATAAATGCTTTGAGCCATTGGGAGAACATTGAATCTGACATCACTATTACCGGATTCTAAACTAGCCTCGAGGAAGAAGAAAAGTCTGTTATGATTCGCTCACCTTTTTGTTGTTTCCAAACTTGAATGCTGTTATTTTTTTCAGTTCAAAGTGTGACCCTGAACCATGAAAAGCAGGGATACGGGTCATTTTATTTTGTAATCGAGATTACATCATCTAAACGCTGAATAAATATAACAAAATACTGGCAGATATACTCTTATTTGAAAATATGGGATCTGAGGGTTTAATAAGAATCAAATTATTGAGAAATTGTACAAGTTGTACGAAATAAGTTCAATGCACATTACTGATTAAACAATAAGATTTGATATGTTTCCAGTTGGAAATGTCTTCATGGAGCTTGATCTTTACTTAAAATTAACAATTATTTTTGGGTCAAAGTAAATTGATAATTTAGACTAATACATTGCATTGATGGCTAATTCCTTTAAATATACCCATGTGACTATTTAGAAATAGGGATAATTCACTCAAAAATAATATAAAAAGTTGTTAATTTACTCACCCTGAAACAATCACACATATAGATGACTTCTTCTTTGTTGAACAAACACTATTTGTTGCTGAAAATGTGCTCTTTGGTGATCCATAAAATGCTATTCAATGGCTATCATCACTTTAAGAGTCAGATTCATTCTGAAAGCCTCTATATACATTTCTGGAGAGCACCAAATACGTCTTAGGTGGTCCTTTATTTTTGCGTTTTTTCTTTTCATGAATCCACAAGAGGCCGCTGTGTACACTTTTGAGATGTCAAATTTCTCTTACAAGTGCCATTTGTGCATGCTCTTCCAAAGGCTGCTGTCGACTTACAGACCAACCGACCGATACCCCCTCCCACACCCTTCCTAAACCCAACCAATAGTGTTTTCAACAGCACTGATTGACCAGTGCCTACCCATTTTTTAAAACCCAATCAACACATTACATTTTCGAATTTTACCACATTCTCACCCTGCTATTTACTTGTTTATTTTATTTTTTTTCGGCTTTTGTTTTTGTCTTACCTGTTTTCTGAAACCATTTTTCACTAGAATTGAACCCTGTCATTGCGGTCAACTCCTCTCTGCATCTCAAATCTGCTGACGTACACTATAAGCCACTGGAAAAACTGGTAAAAGCAGAAAAGCTGTCAACACATGTGGTAAGCAGTCAGCAGCTAGCGTGAAAAGGTGCTAATACCGAAAAGGTGCGAATAAGTTTAATACTGCCTCATAGCTTTTGTTTTAAAGATGAAATGCAGCCATACATACTTCTGGCTACATAATTTGCAATCTCCAGAAATGGATAAAGGGCTATGTTTTCAGAATGAGCCTATGTTGCAACAAGCATACACAGATAAAAAACATTAATACAATACACACATAAAAGAAGAAAAAATGTGTTTAATGGAGCCACTTTTACCAATTCAACTGCTAGAGTACATAGAACCTATAAAGAAGAACCTGTAATTCTCTGGTGGTTAATTTGCTATAGCACAATAGGTACTATCATTAAAAGTGTTTTGTTTTGTTGTTGTAATCATAAGGGAACCATGTCAAATGTTTTTTGTTGTAAACATGAGGGTAACGTAAGTAAAATTTAGCACAGTTCTTTTGTGTTTGTAGTGTAATATTGTGCTTAAAAAACCCCAAAGACCTGCTGGAGAACAAATTATTACAGGTTCTTTATAGGTTGCATATAATCATCCTATGATTATTCAATTCAGTTCATGTTTATTTCTATAGCGCTTTTACAATGTAGATTGTGTCAAAGCAGCTTAACATAGAAGTTCTAGTGAATTGGAACAGTCAGTCTAGTTTTCCAAGTTCAGTTTAGTTTAGTTCAGTGTGGTATAAATGTCACTGCTGAAAGTCCAAACACTGACTAGCAAATCCTTGCATGCTTGGCTTTACAAGTCCACAGGTGATCAGGCTGGTACATGGGATCAATGCGAAGACTTGTCTGTCACTGTGTTCTTTCTGGAATCAGTCCCATGCTTTCCACTCCTTCATGACCGCCACAGTGTCTGCTCAGGATTTTAGCCTCTTTATGGTTGATTATGGGCCAAAGAACCACTGAAGAACCTTTTTTTGTAGTTGATTGTTATAGATTATTCGTAGAATTTGTATTGTGTCGCTATAACTTTGATTAATAAATGCTGTAAAATATTTTCCATTTATTCTGATAATTTGCAAAGATTTAGACCAGTGGTCACCAAACTTGTTCCTGGAGGGCCGGTGTCCTGCAGATTTTAGCTCCAACCCTAATCAAACACACCTGAACAAGCTAATCAAGATCTAACTTGGTATACTTGAAACATCCAGGCAGGTGTGTTGAGGCAAGTTGGAGCTAAACCCTGCAGGGACACCGGCCCTCCAGGACCAGGATTGGTGACCCCTGATTTAGACACTCTAGTCTGCAATTAGGCATGGGCCAGTATTAGTTTCTGGCACTATGAAAACCTTAAAAATACCACAGTATTGTGACTACTTTTGTAGTCTGCTCAGTTATTTTTAAATGCCTTAATGAAAAACAACAACAATAACAACTTGTACACAATATATTTTAGTTATAGGAAAGATTAAATTTTTGTTTATAAGAGTAAACATTACAGGCTAAAAAAATTAAAATGAATTTTCGACTTCTGCTTCTTCATCATTAGTTTCAAAACCACAGATTTCTTTCTCTTTTTTTTTTGCATCTTTTTATTAACATTTTAACTATTAATTACAAAACACATTGAAGCACACCAACAGACTATGCCCATTTATAACAATGCAAAGCTAAATAAATAAAAAAAAATAAAAAAAAATAAATGAATAAAAAATAAAAAAATAGTAATAAAAATGATTTATTTATTAGTTATTATTAATTAATAAATAATTAGAATATGTACATATATGCATAATAAAATTACAATATATATATATAAAAAAAAAAAAATATATATATATATATATATATATATATATATATATATATATATATATATATATATATATATACACACACACACACACACACACACACACACACACACATACATACACACATGTACACACATACATACATATATACACACATATATATATATATATATATATATATATATATATATATATATATACATACACATACACATACACACATGCATACATATACACATACAAATATAAAGATAAAATAATAATAAAATAAAACACATAAATTCAATTATGACATACCATAACTCAAAATGCAGCTTAAAGAAACATCAATAAGTTCTCATATTAAGCCTCAGTAGACATATGAATGACACAGGTAAGAAATTCTGAGGGAATCATTTCCCTAATAATACTGTGCCACCCTTTCAAAGATGGGGGTTTGTCACTGACCCAGTTTATCAGTATATTTTTCCTGGCAGCGAAGGCTAAAATGTCAAATAAACGATTACTGAATTTGTCAGGCAAACGTCCAACCGGGAGACCTAAAATTAAAGATAAAACCACAGATTTCTTAACACATAAACAAACATAAATCTTAGGAATGGTATAGCAGATCATTTTAGCGGTCCTAAAACCTTGACTTTTCCAATCCGCGGTAAACAATACTGAGCATTTTATTCACAAACCAGTTTGATCCAATTCCAGACTTTGACTCGATGTAATCCATGCAGAATTTTCATGGGTTGTCGCTTACAAGCAACACCGATTTGTTTTGTGCTTCAGCATAACTTTTCAGAAAGCCTATCCTCACAGCATGATTGTTCAGGGTGAATATAAATAGATATATTGATTTGTGCATGGGGTTGTATTAGTGTGGATGGTAACGGCAGACACAACAACTTGGCTGATTAGTTTGTTGGTCAGAGTACGAGAGGAAACCAGTGGAAGTCTGAATAATCAAAGCTTGCATCCCTGTGTGCTGTCTGCCAATAGACCCCCTCATTACTGGGATGTTGACAATCAGCTACAGCAACGCTGACACTATTTCCCAGTCCTCGGAGGCCGGATCCTTTGAGTGTCATGGGAGGGGGGAGAAGGCTTCGAAAAGCACTTGTATGATAGAGAGAGATGCTTTGTATAACAACAACAGCTTGTTTCTTCCATCCTTTTCACATGTATGAGTTCCTGGCATATCCAGTGTGCTGTCCTGCAATGTTCCTTTCTGTTCCCTTTCTCTCGTGGCACTAATTACACGGTTACACTAAGCTATTATTAGGCATCCTCTTTGTTTACTTAATGCCGTATTCGTGTGCGTGTGTGTTTTATGTAGCCTTGGTTTCCAGGCGAGTATAATCGGCACTTATAATATGCGAAACTGAAAATAACTTGGAGATACTAGCAGCATTGCTCAGATGCGTAATGGAATTGAGGATCAGAATGGATAGAACTGTACGGCGTTTAAGAACGGCGTGTGATTGGACTGAAGCAATGAGTCATTGTGTGATCATAATGACTCAAATCAAAATTACTTATTTATAGAGCCAGCGATTTGCACTCCTGCCTCCTCCATTATGAACAACGACGTAACTTGAGAGATGAAGCTATTGCATAATGTTTGAAAGGTTTGGAGAACTGAAAGAGATTTCACATGAATAAAATTCCCATTTGGCCGCATTAATTGTCCGGTGTCATTTAGATTGGACTTGGTTTGATTAATTTGTGACAGCCGCTGTCAGTTTGTCCGTCTCATGAAATTCAGATCATCCCTTCAATGTTTTTGTTTTTCATCATTCAATTGAAACGTCATTAAACATTTAATTTAATTCATATGGACCATGAAGTAACCTGCTGCGCGTCTGCTCTATTATTGATCAATTAGACTGTAATTTAATCAGAACGTTTATTTATTTACGTTTATAATGGCGAAGATTCATCCAGGGTGCTATGTAAGTGACATGCTTTAATGGAACCATTTCATATCCATTATGACCAGTGCTTTGTTCTAATTTAAAATAGAGACACAAGACTTTTAAAGATGATTTCATTATTATTACCTGCACCATTAGGGGACTTTACCATTATGAGTGTATTTGCAGCGAGGGAGCTAAAGCATGACAACATTAAGCATACTATAAACTGCTGGGGTGTCAAACGCCGGTGTATTCATACAGAAAATGACATCATTAAAATTGATCAAGTGTAAGAGGAAATAACAGGAGCCGTGGAGTGAACTCCACTTTCAAACAAAACCTTCATACGCAGCCTAATGTATCTGCATCAAGCCCCTGTTGTCATCCAACTGCTATGCATTAGCCATATATAAATGATCAGCTATAAATGAAATGAGAAGTGCTGATGAAATTTGGGGAGCTTGATGTGAACTGCAGCACAGATTAGGCTTGGAGGATTGATTCCTTCTAAAAATGTCAATGAGATGAAAAGTAATTTGGTAACTATTAGAATGACCACAGCGATCATTCTGATCATTCATATAAGACTGTAAGTTAAGTTTTATGAAGTCATTACCCTAAAAATACAATCTTAAAAAAAGGGTCACACTTTACTATAAGGTTTTATCTGGTAATGTATTTACATGTATTAATCATATATTACATGTATTTAAATGTATTATAATGTATTTAACATCAGCTAAGTATGAACAGTACTTGTACAGCATTTAGTAGTTCAACATGTACTAATGCATTATTAACATCCAAAGCCATGCTTGTTAACATTAATGCACCATGAGTTAACATGAACTAACGATGAACAATACTTCAATTGACTAGCGTAAAGGCGGAGTCCTGGCTTGGCCAGTTAGAGTTTGCATGTTCTCCAATGTTCGTGTGGGCTTTCTCCAGGTTTTCTGCTTTCCCCCACAGTCCAAACACGGTTCATTCTGCTGTGGCAACCTTTGAAATAGACACTAAGCTAAATGAAAATGAATGAACTAACGTTAAGTAAAACTGACAAATACTGTTATAAATGTATTGTTCAAATACATGAACTAATACACACTTATTCTCACACATGCACTATGGCCAATAGAGTTAATTTAATTCACCTATACCACATCGTCACCTTAGAATTATAAGGTTTTATTTGACATTTTTGTCAAAACTGAGTTATTGACATATTCTTATTAAATGACAAATTATTTACATTATGGGATGTTTTTTTAGAAGTTGTTTACATTTTAAGATATTTTATTTAAAAAACAAATATGTAATGCAAAAACTTTTAAGCTCAATATCTCAAAATCATTCATAGAACCTTATAATTCCACGGTGACGACATGTCTTTGGACTGTAGGGGAAACCGGAGAACCCAGAGGAAACCCACGCGAACACAGGGAGAACATGCAAACTCCACACAGATATGCCAACTGACCCAGCCAGGACTCAAACCAGCGACCTTTATGGATATAGTATAATGTTGCAGGTACATTATTTGAGAAGTGTATTTCCATTAGTTAGCCTATATTGACATTCAACGAATATTATATACTACACAACACCATCAAATTTAAATGTATTAAAATGTTTTGTGTGGTTTTATTCATTCATTTATTTTTCTTCTGACTTAATCCCTGATTTATCAGGGGTTGCCACAGTGGAATGAACCGCTAACTATTTTAACATATGTTTACCTATACGCTATATGGCCAATTTTGTTCATTCAATTCACCAATACCACATCTGTGGGGGAAACTGAAGCCCCCCGGAGGAAACACATGAGTACACGCACACACAAATGTTAACTGAACCAGCTGGGACTCAAATCTGCAACCCTCTTGCTTTGAGGCAACAGTGCTAACCACTGAGCCACCATGGTGCCTGTGTGTTTTTATTGTTGACAATGATTTTATAATGGCAATTTATAATGCAGGTATTTGTGTTATATCATGCCACCAGAAAGGATCAAGGAGCATCATTCCTTTCACTTTGAAAGCATTGCAAAAGATGCAAGACGTGATGCAATATGTTACTGAAATGTCATTGTGGGATTGAGCCTGGTTTGACTTCTTTTGACTGGCACAAGAAAACAATTAAAGCTTTGTCTCCAAGAGAAACACAGGAGGAATCCTCCGAAACTCGCTGTTCGGCAGTCTCAAGGTGACTGCACTTTGAATGACTTCTGATTTTTAATTGAACACGGCGAGACATTCACAAGACCCTGGAGAATCCACGGTTCAATTGAGTGTGAATGCGTGGCGCTATGCAAATGGCTTCACTCCTCCTCTCACAATAATTAGGATGGGTTCCCTAATTCCACAGAACTTGTTCCTGACTCGCAGTGGCTTCCTCTCTAATGCAAATGCAGCTACCAAAGTTGAGAGTGGCTCATCAGTCAAATCATGCGAGACTGAAGATCAGAACACGTATGAACTGGATCATGCATACTTCATTGGGCGTATCCTTCAAAACTCATGTGCTGCTACTACTTCGAGATGAGCTTTAAGATTGCATCCCATTGAAGAATGCATTTCTTCAGGATCCCATTATGGAAGCTACGGTGCTCACAGAGATTTTAATGGCAGGGTAAGCTCAGCCAACGAAAGTGAAGCTCTAAATCAATCAATGATTAAAACAACACTGCTGGCTTCTCGATGGCTGGCTGCTTTTAATTTCCAGCTTAAACCAGCCTCCGTGCTCGTTTCAATTTTTCAGCGATCCCTCGAAGTTGCAGCATAGCCAGCAAGTCTCCAGAGAATCTCTGCTGTTGTCTCGCTCGTCCCACCACCTGACAGGAAAGTGGCTGGAGGGGCTTCTCCTGATGATGCCAGTGGAAAAAAAGCCCCTATTAATTACTGATGTGGTCTCAGAGCAGGGACATGACAGCAGGTAAATGAGATTCAGGAAGAACAGCTGCAGCTCCTCATCTCCTGTGCTGGCTATTCTTAGAAGATAAAGAACAGGCCGGATGGCCACTTGCCGAACGAGCCAAAGAAATGAATGGTTTTGAAATGTCTTCAGATAATGGGACTTTCAGTCTGTTAAGTGGTACGATTCTGTGATTTTTTTTTTTTTTTTTACACAAAAGTGGGTGACTGCATAGAGACAGCTAGGTCAGAGAAATCTGAAGAACAACCTGTCTTGCAGGCTTTAAATCAAGCGTTCTCCATCAGTCTAAAAGTTTCTAGTGAGTCTGAAAAGAGATCTTCCTCTGCAAATTTTCATTATGTATCCCAAAATGTGAGCATTTTGAGTGGCATCAGATGGCGGCTGCGGTATAGACCATTTACCATGTTTGTAAACATTCAGGATGCGCGCGCAGGGAGGTGGCAGAAAGCAACTGGGAGCCCTAGCATTTACAGCCAGGGAATGACATTAGATGCGGTGCAGAGTTTGTTGTTGGCTTAGAAATAAGATATATTACTTACATATTATATATATTATTTACATAATGCTTACAGCATATTATAACAGCTCGTCACCCAGTGACAAGCACAGTGATTCTGCAAAATTAACGTTAATGTGAGCGGCGTTCATCTGACAGGTCTATTTGTGATAGCTCCCTCCCAATGGATATTCGATAAGACGAAGTGACCAAGCATCCAGCCCGAAATATACAAACTCATTGAAGTTCCGAGTGATTTTACAAGAGAGGAGTTAAAGGTCTACAAGTCTTTAGATGCCAACAATTTTGTTCTTTGTGGTCATGTGCAAGAAATAATGCTCCATGATGACCAGATTCAAGAGCTAAACACAGAGATTCTGCCTAGCCAAAGACAAGGAAACAAGACGGAGCTAACGTTATACAAGGCCTGGGTAATTAATCACCAACACGCAAAACAACTGCATTCTGACAGTGAACTTCACCTGTACGGCAGGGTATTTGTACCTACACATAGAGGTAAAGTTGGTTTTATATTCGCACATTCAGACTTTCTCCTTAATAATATAATTTCATAAAAATATTATTTGCAAACTCTAAATAGCAAAATCATATTAGCAGCAGCCAATGACTATCAATATAGAACATGTTCACAGTGAAATAAACAGTGTTAATGTTTTCAAGTCACACTTGCAGGTTATTTCAGACCGAATATTCAAAGTGCCGTGGTAAACAATATAGGGAGTTTGTCACAAGTTGTCACTGAATGAATGTGTGAATATAAAACTAAGTTTACCTTAATAAACGTAACTTTCACATTTCATTCTTAGCATTCAGTGTCCGCAGTTTAATTCACCATATGTAACTGTTTTTGCTGAAATCATTTCAGCAATCAAAAACGAGTGATGTGTAGGATTCAGCATAGTGAGCTTACCTAATATGACATGAGAACTGCAGAGTCCAGCATTTCTAATTAGCTCCTTACTTCATTCAGCTCCCATTTAGCCAAAGACGTCTGCAGTCGGTATTAAAGCAGTGTGTGGTGTATGGAAAAAGTTAAGTTTTCTATTTTTGGACTCGAATTCGGCATCCTACCGCAAAACATGACATCTTTCCCATTGCAGCCTGTCTGTTTTTTGCAACCGGGGACCCGTGTGACGTCATGTGTGACGTAGGTTGGTAATTGATCTATAGGTCACTAACCCCGCCCTCTTCTTGTAAACTCATGGGAAATTCATTTGGCGTGTTTTGGACTTTATGAAGATTTTGATTCCATGGATTCAGCTCAAACTCACTACTGTGGAGGCACCATCGTCATCATTACTCAAAAGATGACAGCAGCCAGTCAAGTTTTGACTTGACTTTTCTAGAGTGTAACTGTGGATTCACACCAAAAGCAGTGAAGGCGTTTAAGTAGCTAGAAGTCATTCATTTTCAATGGGAGCCGGTGGTGATAAGCAGCAATTAGCAGTGCGGTGTGGGCATCGAGGAGAGTTGAAATCAAGTCAACTTTATGGTAATGAACTATGACGCACTTCGGCAGCAAGCGTTCGGAATTTTGAAGTCCAACGCTTGAGAAGATTCCAGAGAACACAGTCACTGTAAACTTTGATTCCGACCACAGTTGTTCCCAAGGGTTTGATTATTGCCGTCGTCTAATTTCCAGTTATTTACAATGTTTTTTTGCAGCGATGTTTATTAAAAACAAGTTAGAGGCAAATTACTGATGTGCATTAATCCCATATATACTTTTTTCCTAAAAAAAGCGGGAATCTTATGCTAACTATTAGAGGTGTGAATCTACACTGGTCTAACGTTACGGTCCAGATAATATTATCATGCCATCAATAACGTTCAATTTGATATCTCGGTGCATCACTTTGCATTGACGATGCTTTCCATACACAGTTTTATATTTGTTTCACAGCACAGCAATTCTTGTAATAAAATGTATAAATATATTTGAATTTATATACTATTTGTAATACAATTTTGTCCTTTAATACAGTCAGATATATAAACTGTACCTTTAAACAGCACAAGAATTTATAGCAAATAACCAAACATAAATATCCTGCTCACTTTCTGAGCCGTCTAGCAAGATCTTTCTTACAGCCCTATGATTGGTCACATGCACAACAGAAAGGGCAGCGATTGGCTCTTACGAGCAGCATTTTCACAGATGAGTGACACTAATAAATGGCAGCGATTTTTAGCTGATCTATGATAGATGCGGTAAAGAAAACTCTGCAGACACACGCTTGTGTCTGGATCCAGAAGTATTGATGTAACAGCCGAGGAGAGGAAAAGTCATGCCAGCAGGTCAAATGGGTCAAACAGTGATAAAAGGAGAGAGAGAGAGAGAGAGAGAGAATTGGAGTTTACTTTCATTCTCTAAATCGCAGGGAAATAGGGGCTTCTGCTGTAAGTGTCAGTGAAAGACTGACCAGCAAACACACAAACACACACGAAGTGAAATTGTGCCCAGTTTCTGTGTTTTTAAGTAGTTGGAGCGTTGTAAATACTCGCGCTCGCTTTCCTCGCCATAGTAAGCTATGGCTAGAGAGCGTATATGATATAAATGACTTCAGTACACAATAAACCAGTTATTGTGTACTGACATCATTTATATCATATGATTATTACTGAATCGATACAGAATTGTGCGCGTCTGCATCACGGTGCATTGAAGAAACAATTCATTTTGACACCCCTACTACACAGTAAATTTTGCTGTGTTAAAGAAACTCTTAAAGAGTTAAATTTAACACTGCACGTGAGTGTATTTGGTCCCACTCAGAATTGGTGTTAAATTAACACTTTTCATTGTGTTATATTTTCAGAGTAAAATTAACTCGATTTTGAGTTAAAATTTAACACTGGTAAACACTGAAAATTGTTAAGTTGTTTTACTCTATTTAGAAATGACTCTGACTGGTGTTCCTTAATTTAACGCCACACAGAAATGAACTCAGGTTAAATGTTAATACATCACTAATAAAGAGTCGATTTTCAAACCATATGGTGTTGCATTAACTGTCATTATTTCAATCTGGTGCATTTTTTAATGCTACTGAACATACTAAAATACATTAAACAAAAAAAACAAAAAAAACAAAAAAAACCCCAACTCAATATCAGTTAAATCTTTTAAACGAAAGAATTGTTTAAGAATGACCCATCACTACATGTCACCACTGTTTACAGGGTGCAAACACAGATACACGCAACTTGATCGTTTTAAAGCTGTGAAGATGAGCTGGCGTGTCTATGGACACAATCAAGATTAAAATTCACTGTTGTTGATCCTGGACCATCAAGATTAAAATTCAGTGATGTTGATCCTGGACCATCAAGTGTAAAATTCACTAATTATATCCTGTACCATCAAGATGGAAATTCACTGATGTTGATAATGGACCATCAAGATTAAAATTAACTGATGTTGTTCCTGGACCATCAAGATTCTAAATCAGTGATGTTGATCCTGGACCATCTAAAGTAAAATTCACTAATGATATCCTGGACCATCAAGATTGAAATTTACAGATGTTGATCCTGGACCATCAAGATTCAAATTCACTGATTGTGATCCTGGACCATCAAGATTCAAATTCACTCATGTTGATCCTGGACAATCAAGATTCAAATTCACTGATGTTGATCCTGGACCATCAAGATTCAAATTCACTGATGTTGATCCTGGACCATCAAGATTCAAATTCACTTATTTTGATCCTGGACAATCAAGATTCAAATTCATTGATGTTGATCCTGGACCATCAAGATTAAAATTCGTTGATGTTGATCCAGGACCATCAAGATCAATAATCATTGATGTTGATCCTGGACCATCAAGAATTAAATTCACCGATGTTGATCCTGGACCATCAAGATTCAAATTCACTGATAATGATGCTGGACTATCAAGATTAAAATTCAGTGATGTTGATCCTGGACCATCAAGACTTAAAGTTCACTGATGTTCACTGATCTTTAAGATTCAAATTCATTGATGTTGATTCTGGACCATAAAAATTCAAAGTCATTGATGATGATCCTGGACCATCAAGAATTAAATTCACCGATGTTGATCCTGGACCATCAAGATTAAAATTTACTGATGTTGATCCTGGACAATCAAGATTCTAATTTACATATGGTGATCCTGGACCATCAAGATTAAAATGTACTGATGTTGATCCTGGACCATCAAAATTAAAATTCAGTGATGTTGATCCTGGACCATCAAGACTCAAATTCACTGATGTTGATCCTGGACCATCAAGATTCAAATTCAGTGATGTTGATCCTGGACCATCAAGACTCAAATTCACTGATGTTGATCCTGGACCATCAAGATTTAAATTCAGTGATGTTAATTCTGGACCATCAAGATAAATATTCGTTGATGTTGATCCTGGACCATCAAGATTCAAATTCAGTGATGTTGAACCTGGACCATCAAGATTCAAATTCATTGATGTTAATCCTGGACCATCAAGATTCAAATTCAGTGATGTTGAACCTGGACCATCAAGATTCAAATTCATTGATGTTAATCCTGGACCATCAAGATTAAAATTCAGTGGTGTTGATCCTGGAAAATCAACATAAATATTCGTTGATGTTGATCCTGGACCATCAAGACTATTATACAATGATGTTGTTCCTGGACCATCAAGATTCAAATTCACTGATGTTGATCCTGAACCATCAAGATTCAATAAAGATTCAATTTCAGTGATGTTAATCCTGGACCATCAAGATTAAAATTTACTGTTGTTGATCCTGGACCATCAAAATTAAAATTCACTGATGTTGATCCTGGACCATCAAGACTAAAATTCATTGATGTTGATACTGGATTATCAAGATTCAAATTCAGTAATGTTAATCCTGGACCATCAAGATTAAAATTCTGTGGTGTTGATCCTGGACCATCAACATAAATATTCGTTGATGTTGATCCTGGACCATCAAGACTATTATACAATGATGTTGTTCCTGGACCATCAAGATTCAAATTCACTGATGTTGATCCTGAACCATCAAGATTCAATCAAGATTCAATTTCAGTGATGTTAATCCTGGACCATCAAGATTAAAATTTACTGTTGTTGATCCTGGACCATCAAGACTAAAATTCATTGATGTTGATACTGGATTATCAAGATTCAAATTCAGTAATGTTGATCCTGGACCATCAAGATTCAAATTCAGTGATGTTGATCCAGGACCATCAAAATTAAAATTCAGTGGTGTTGATCTTGGAACATATAGATTCAAATTCACTGATGTTGATCCTGGACCATCAAAATTCAATTTCACTGATGTTGATCCTGGACCATAAAGATTCAAATTCACTGATGTTGATCCTGGACCATCAAGATTCAAATTCACTGATGTTGATAATGGACCATCAAGATTAATATTAACTGATGTTGTTCCTGGACCATCAAGATTCAAATTCAGTGATGTTGATCCTGGATCATCAAGATTCAAATTCAGTGATGTTGATCCTGGACCATCAAGATTCAAATTCATTGATGTTGATCCTGGACCATCAAGACTCATTTTCACTGATGTTGATCCTGGACCATCAAGATTCAAATTCACTGATGTTGATCCTGGACCATAAAGATTCAAATTCACTGATGTTGATCCTGGACCATCAAGATTTAAATTCACTGATGTTGATGCTGGACCATCAAGATAAATATTCATTGATGTTGATCCTGGACCATCAAGATTCAAATTCATTGATGTTGATCCTGGACCATAAAGATTCAATTTCACTGATGTTGATCCTGGACCATCAAGAATAAAATTTATTGATGTTGATCCTGGACCATCAAGATTCAAATTCACTGATGTTGATCCTGGACCATCAAGATTCAAATTCACTGATGTTGATCCTGGACCATCAAAATTAAATTCACTGATGTTGATCCTGGACCATCAAGATTCAAATTCAGTAACGTTAATCCTGGACCATAAAAATTTATATTCACTGATGTTGTTAATGGATCATCAAGATTCAAATTCATTGATGTTGATCCTGGACCATCAAGATTAAAATTCCTTGATGTTGATCCTGGACCATAAAAATTCAAAGTCATTGATGATGACCCTGGACCATCAAGAATTAAATTCACCGATGTTGATCCTGGACAATCAAGAATCAAATTCACTGATGTTGATCCTGGACCATCAACATTAAAATTTACTGATGTTGATCCTGGACCATCAACATTATAATTTACTGATGTTGATCCTGGACCATCAAGATTAAAATTTACTGATGTTGATCCTGGACCATCAAGATTCTAATTTACAGATGGTGATCCTGGACCATCAAGATTAAAATGTACTGATGTTGATCCTGGACCATCAACATTAAAATTCAGTGATGTTGATCCTGGACCATCAAGACTCAAATTCACTGATGTTGATCCTGGACCATCAAGATTCAAATTTAGTGATGTTGATCCTGGACCATCAAGACTCAAATTCACTGATGTTGATCCTGGACCATCAAGATTTAAATTCAGTGATGTTAATTCTGGACCATCAAGATTCAAATTCAGTGGTGTTGATTCTGCACCATTAAGATTCAATTTCACTGATGTTGATCCTGGACCATCAAGATAAATATTCGTTGATGTTGATCCTGGACCATCAAGATTCAAATTCAGTGATGTTGAACCTGGACCATCAAGATTCAAATTCATTGATGTTAATCCTGGACCATCAAGATTCAAATTCAGTGATGTTGAACCTGGAACATCAAGATTCAAATTCATTGATGTTGATCCTGGACCATCAAGATTAAAGTTCAGTGGTGTTGATCCTGGACCATCAAGATAAATATTCGTTGATGTTGATCCTGGACCATCAAGATTATTATACAATGATGTTGTTCCTGGACCATCAAGATTCAAATTCACTGATGTTGATCCTGAACCATCAAGATTCAATCAAGATTCAATTTCAGTAATGTTAATCCTGGACCATCAAGATTAAAATTTACTGTTTTTGATCCTGGACCGTCAAAATTAAAATTCAGTGATGTTGATCCTGGACCATCAAGACTAAAATTCACTGATGTTGATCCTGGACCATCAAGACTAAAATTCATTGATGTTGATACTGGATTATCAATATTCAAATTCACTGATGTTGATCCTGGACCATCAAGATTCAAATTCAGTGATGTTGATCCAGGACCATCAAAATTAAAATTCAGTGGTGTTGATCTTGGACCATCAAGATTCAAATTCACTGATGTTGATCCTGGACCATTAAGTGTAAAATTCACTAATGATATCCTGTACCATCAAGATTGAAATTCACTTATGTTGATAATGGACCATCAAGATTAAAATTAACTGATGTTGTTCCTGGACCATCAAGATTCAAAATCAGTGATGTTGATCCTGGATCATCAAGATTCAAATTCAGTGATGTTGATCCTGGACCATCAAGATAAATATTCGTTGATGTTGATCCTGGACCATCAAGATTCAAATTCATTGATGTTGATCCTGGACCATCAAGACTCAATTTCACTGATGTTGATCCTGGACCATCAAGATTCAAATTCACTGATGTTGATCCTGGACCATCAAGATTCAAATTCAGTGATGTTGATCCTGGACCATCAAGATTCAAATTCACTGATGTTGATCCTGGACCATCTAGATTCAAATTCAGTGATGTTGATCCTGGACCATCAAGATTCAAATTCAGTGATGTTGATCCTGGACCATCAAGATTTAAATTCACTGATGTTGATCCTGGACCATCAAGATAAATATTCATTGATGTTGATCCTGGACCATCAAGATTCAAATTCATTGATGTTGATCCTGGACCATTAAGATTCAATTTCACTGATGTTGATCCTGGACCATCAAGATTCAAATTCACTGATGTTGATCCTGGACCATCAAGATTCAAATTCACTGATGTTGATCCTGGACCATCAAGATTCAAATTCACTGATGTTGATCCTGGACCATCAAGATTCAAATTCAGTGATGTTGATCCTGGACCATCAAGATTCAAATTCAGTGATGTTGATCCTGGACCATCAAGATTTAAATTCACTGATGTTGATCCTGGACCATCAAGATTCAAATTCAGTGATGTTGATCCTGGACCATCAAGATTCAAATTCAGTGATGTTGATCCTGGACCATCAAGATTCAAATTCACTGATGTTGATCCTGGACCATCAAGACTAAAATTCAGTGATGTTGATCCTGGACCATCAAGATTCAAATTCACTGATGTTAATCCTGGACCATCAAGATTAAAATTCACTGATGTTGATCCTGGACCATCAAGATTTAAATTCAGTGATGTTGATCCTGGATCTTCAAGATTCAAATTTACTGATGTTGATCCTGGACCATCAAGATTCAAATTCACTGATGTTGATCCTGGACCTTCAAGATTCAAATTCACTGATGGACCATCAAGATTCAAATTCAGTGATATTGTTCCTGGACCATCAAGATTCAAAATCAGTGATGTTGATCCTGGACCCTCAAGTGTAAAATTCACTAATGATATCCTGTACCATCAAGATTGAAATTCACTGATGTTGATAATGGACCATCAAGATTAAATCAAGATTCAATTTCAGTGATGTTAATCCTGGACCATCAAGATTAAAATTCAGTGATGTTGATCCTGGACCATCAAGACTAAAATTCAGTGATGTTGATCCTGGACCATCAAGACTAAACTTCACTGATGTTGATCCTGGACCATCAAGACTAAAATTCATTGATGTTAAAACTGGACTATCAAGATTCAAATTCACTGATGTTGATCCTGGACCATCAATATTCAAATTCATTGATGTTGATCCTGGACCATCAAGACTCAATTTCACTGATGTTGATCCTGGACCATCAAGATTCTAATTCACTGATGTTGATCCTGGATCATCAAGATTAAAATTCACTGTTGTTGATCCTGGACCATCAAGATTAAAATTCAGTGATGTTGATCCTGGACCATCAAGATTAAAATTCAGTGATGTTGATCCTGGACCATCAAGTGTAAAATTCACTAATGATATCCTGTACCATCAAGATTGAAATTCACTGATGTTGATAATGGACCATCAAGATTAATATTAACTGATGTTGTTCCTGGACCATCAAGATTCAAATTCAGTGATGTTGATCCTGGATCATCAAGATTCAAATTCAGTGATGTTGATCCTGGCCCATCAAGATTCAAATTCATTGATGTTGATCCTGGACCATCAAGACTCAATTTCACTGATGTTGATCCTGGACCATCAAGATTCAAATTCACTGATGTTGATCCTGGACCATAAAGATTCAAATTCACTGATGTTGATCTTGGACCATCAAGATTCAAAATCACTGATGTTGATCCTGGACCATCAAGATTCAAATTCATTGATGTTGATCCTGGACCATCAAGATTTAAATTCACTGATGTTGATCCTGGACCATCAAGATAAATATTCATTGATGTTGATCCTGGACCATCAAGATTCAAATTCATTGATGTTGATCCTGGACCATCAAGATTCAATTTCACTGATGTTGATCCTGGACCATCAAGAATAAAATTTATTGATGTTGATCCTGGACCATCAAGATTCAAATTCACTGATGTTGATCCTGGACCATCAAGATTCAAATTCACTGATGTTGATCCTGGACCATCAAAATTAAATTCACTGATGTTGATCCTGGACCATCAAGATTCAAATTCAGTAACGTTAATCCTGGACCATAAAAATTTATATTCACTGATGTTGTTAATGGATCATCAAGATTCAAATTCATTGATGTTGATCCTGGACCATCAAGATTAAAATTCCTTGATGTTGATCCTGGACCATAAAAATTCAAAGTCATTGATGATGACCCTGGACCATCAAGAATTAAATTCACCGATGTTGATCCTGGACAATCAAGAATCAAATTCACTGATGTTGATCCTGGACCATCAACATTATAATTTACTGATGTTGATCCTGGACCATCAACATTATAATTTACTGATGTTGATCCTGGACCATCAACATTATAATTTACTGATGTTGATCCTGGACCATCAAGATTAAAATTCAGTGATGTTGATCCTGGACCATCAAGACTCAAATTCACTGATGTTGATCCTGGACCATCAAGATTCAAATTCAGTGATGTTGCTCCTGGACCATCAAGACTCAAATTCACTGATGTTGATCCTGGACCATCAAGATTTAAATTCAGTGATGTTAATTCTGGACCATCAAGAGTCAAATTCAGTGGTGTTGATTCTGCACCATTAAGATTCAATTTCACTGATGTTGATCCTGGACCATCAAGATAAATATTCGTTGATGTTGATACTGGACCATCAAGATTCAAATTCAGTGATGTTGAACCTGGACCATCAAGATTCAAATTCATTGATGTTAATCCTGGACCATCAAGATTCAAATTCAGTGATGTTGAACCTGGACCATCAAGATTCAAATTCATTGATGTTGATCCTGGACCATCAAGATTAAAGTTCAGTGGTGTTGATCCTGGACCATCAAGATAAATATTCGTTGATGTTGATCCTGGACCATCAAGATTATTGTACAATGATGTTGTTCCTGGACCATCAAGATTCAAATTCACTGATGTTGATCCTGAACCATCAAGATTCAATCAAGATTCAATTTCAGTAATGTTAATCCTGGACCATCAAGATTAAAATTTACTGTTTTTGATCCTGGACCGTCAAAATTAAAATTCAGTGATGTTGATCCTGGACCATCAAGACTAAAATTCACTGATGTTGATCCTGGACCATCAAGACTAAAATTCATTGATGTTGATACTGGATTATCAATATTCAAATTCACTGATGTTGATCCTGGACCATCAAGATTCAAATTCAGTGATGTTGATCCAGGACCATCAAAATTAAAATTCAGTGGTGTTGATCTTGGACCATCAAGATTCAAATTCACTAATGTTGATCCTGGACCATTAAGTGTAAAATTCACTAATGATATCCTGTACCATCAAGATTGAAATTCACTTATGTTGATAATGGACCATCAAGATTAAAATTAACTGATGTTGTTCCTGGACCATCAAGATTCAAAATCAGTGATGTTGATCCTGGATCATCAAGATTCAAATTCAGTGATGTTGATCCTGGACCATCAAGATAAATATTCGTTGATGTTGATCCTGGACCATCAAGATTCAAATTCATTGATGTTGATCCTGGACCATCAAGACTCAATTTCACTGATGTTGATCCTGGACCATCAAGATTCAAATTCACTGATGTTGATCCTGGACCATCAAGATTCAAATTCAGTGATGTTGATCCTGGACCATCAAGATTCAAATTCACTGATGTTGATCCTGGACCATCTAGATTCAAATTCAGTGATGTTGATCCTGGACCATCAAGATTCAAATTCAGTGATGTTGATCCTGGACCATCAAGATAAATATTCATTGATGTTGATCCTGGACCATCAAGATTCAAATTCATTGATGTTGATCCTGGACCATTAAGATTCAATTTCACTGATGTTGATCCTGGACCATCAAGATTCAAATTCACTGATGTTGATCCTGGACCATCAAGATAAATATTCATTGATGTTGATCCTGGACCATCAAGATTCAAATTCATTGATGTTGATCCTGGACCATTAAGATTCAATTTCACTGATGTTGATCCTGGACCATCAAGATTCAAATTCACTGATGTTGATCCTGGACCATCAAGATTCAAATTCACTGATGTTGATCCTGGACCATCAAGATTCAAATTCACTGATGTTGATCCTGGACCATCAAGATTCAAATTCAGTGATGTTGATCCTGGACCATCAAGATTCAAATTCAGTGATGTTGATCCTGGACCATCAAGATTTAAATTCACTGATGTTGATCCTGGACCATCAAGATTCAAATTCAGTGATGTTGATCCTGGACCATCAAGATTCAAATTCAGTGATGTTGATCCTGGACCATCAAGATTCAAATTCACTGATGTTGATCCTGGACCATAAAGATTCAAATTCACTGATGTTGATCCTGGACCATCAAGATTCAAAATCACTGATGTTGATCCTGGACCATCAAGATTCAAATTCATTGATGTTGATCCTGGACCATCAAGATTTAAATTCACTGATGTTGATCCTGGACCATCAAGATAAATATTCATTGATGTTGATCCTGGACCATCAAGATTCAAATTCATTGATGTTGATGCTGGACCATCAAGATTCAATTTCACTGATGTTGATCCTGGACCATCAAGAATAAAATTTATTGATGTTGATCCTGGACCATCAAGATTCAAATTCACTGATGTTGATCCTGGACCATCAAGATTCAAATTCACTGATGTTGATCCTGGACCATCAAAATTAAATTCACTGATGTTGATCCTGGACCATCAAGATTCAAATTCAGTAACGTTAATCCTGGACCATAAAAATTTATATTCACTGATGTTGTTAATGGATCATCAAGATTCAAATTCATTGATGTTGATCCTGGACCATCAAGATTAAAATTCCTTGATGTTGATCCTGGACCATAAAAATTCAAAGTCATTGATGATGACCCTGGACCATCAAGAATTAAATTCACCGATGTTGATCCTGGACAATCAAGAATCAAATTCACTGATGTTGATCCTGGACCATCAACATTATAATTTACTGATGTTGATCCTGGACCATCAAGATTAAAATTTACTGATGTTGATCCTGGACAATCAAGATTCTAATTTACAGATGGTGATCCTGGACCATCAAGATTAAAATGTACTGATGTTGATCCTGGACCATCAAAATTAAAATTCAGTGATGTTGATCCTGGACCATCAAGACTCAAATTCACTGATGTTGATCCTGGACCATCAAGATTCAAATTCAGTGAAGTTGATCCTGGACCATCAAGATTCAAATTCAGTGATGTTGATCCTGGACCATCAAGATTTAAATTCACTAATGTTGATCCTGGACCATCAAGATAAATATTCATTGATGTTGATCCTTGACCATCAAGATTCAAATTCATTGATGTTGATCCTGGACCATCAAGATTAAAATTTACTGATGTTGATCCTGGACCATCAAGATTCAAACTCACTGATGTTGATCCTGGACCATCAAGATTCAAATTCACTGATGTTGATCCTGGACCATCAAGATTCAAATTCACCGATGTTGATCCTGGACCATCAAGATTCAAATTCACTGATGTTGATCCTGGACCATCACGATTCAAATTCACCGATGTTGATCCTGGACCATCAAGATTCAAATTCAGTGATGTCGATCCTGGACCATCAAGATTCAAATTCAGTGATGTTGATCCTGGACCATCACGATTCAAATTCACTGATGATGATCCTGGACCATCAAGATTCAAATTCAGTGATGTTGATCCTGGACCATCACGATTCAAATTCACTGATTATGATCCTGGACCATCAAGATTCAATTTCACTGATGTTAATCCTGGACCATCAAGATTCTAGTTTACAAATGTTGATCCTGGACCATCAAGATTCAAATTCAGTGATGTTGATCCTGGACCATCAAAATTCAAATTCAGTGATGTTGATCCTGGACCATCACGATTCAAATTCACTGATGTTGATCCTGGACCATCAAGATTCAAATTCAGTGATGTTGATCCTGGACCATCACGATTCAAATTCACTAATGATGATCCTGGACCATCAAAATTCAAATTCAGTGATGTTGATCCTGGACCATAGAGATTCAATTTCAGTGATGTTGATCTTGGACCATCAAGATTCAAATTCACTGATGTTGATCCTGGACCATCAAGATTGAATTTCACTGAGGGTGATCCTGCACCATTAAGATTCAAATTCAGTGATGTTGATGCTGGACCATCAAGATTCAATTTCAGTTATTTTGATCCTGGACCATCAAGATTCAAATTCACTGATGTTGATCCTGGACCTTCAAGATTCAATTTCACTGATGGTGATCCTGCACCATTAAGATTCAAATTCAGTAATGTTGATCCTGGATCATCAAGATTCAAATTTACTGATGTTGATCCTGGACTATCAAGAATTATATTTACCAATGTTGATCGTGGACCATCAAGATTAAAATTCAGTGATGTTCACTGATCTTTAACATTCAAATTCATTGATGTTGACTCTGGACCATAAAAATTCAAAGTCATTGATGATGATCCTGGACCATCAAGAATTAAATTCACCGATGTTGATCCTGGACCATTAACATTATAATTTACTGATGTTGATCCTGGACCATCAAGATTAAAATGTACTGATGTTGATCCTGGACAATCAAGATTCTAAGTTACAGATGGTGATCCTGGACCATCAAGATTAAAATGTACTGATGTTGATCCTGGACCATCAAAATTAAAATTCAGTGATGTTGATCCTGGACCATCAAGACTCAAATTCACTGATGTTGATCCTGGACCATCAAGATTCAAATTCACTGATATTGATCCTGGACCATCAAGATTCAAATTCACTGATGTTGATCCTGGACCATCAAGATTCAAATTCACTGATGTTGATCCTGGACCATCAAAATTCAATTTCACTGATGTTGATCATGGACCATCAAGATTAAAATTCAGTGATGTTGATCCTGGACCATCAAGTGTAAAATTCACTAATGATATCCTGTACCATCAAGATTGAAATTCACTTATGTTGATAATGGACCATCAAAACTAAAATTAACTGATGTTGTTCCTGGACCATCAAGATTCAAAATCAGTGATGTTGATCCTGGACCATCAAGTTTAAAATTCACTAATGATATCCTGTACCATCAAGATTAAAATTAACTGATGTTGTTCCTGGACCATCAAGATTCAAATTCAGTGATGTTGATCCTGGATCATCAAGATTCAAATTCAGTGATGTTGATCCTGGACCATCAAGATAAATATTCGTTGATGTTGATCCTGGACCATTAAGATTCAAATTCATTGATGTTGATTCTGGACCATCAAGACTCAATTTCACTGATGTTGATCCTGGACCATCAAGATTCAAATTCACTGATGTTGATCCTGGACCATCAAGATTGAATTTCACTGAGGGTGATCCTGCACCATTAAGATTCAAATTCAGTGATGTTGATGCTGGACCATCAAGATTCAAATTCAGTGATGTTGATCCTGGACCATCACGATTCAAATTCACTAATGATGATCCTGGACCATCAAAATTCAAATTCAGTGATGTTGATCCTGGACCATAGAGATTCAATTTCAGTGATGTTGATCTTGGACCATCAAGATTCAAATTCACTGATGTTGATCCTGGACCATCAAGATTGAATTTCACTGAGGGTGATCCTGCACCATTAAGATTCAAATTCAGTGATGTTGATGCTGGACCATCAAGATTCAATTTCAGTTATTTTGATCCTGGACCATCAAGATTCAAATTCACTGATGTTGATCCTGGACCTTCAAGATTCAATTTCACTGATGGTGATCCTGCACCATTAAGATTCAAATTCAGTAATGTTGATCCTGGATCATCAAGATTCAAATTTACTGATGTTGATCCTGGACTATCAAGAATTATATTTACCAATGTTGATCGTGGACCATCAAGATTAAAATTCAGTGATGTTCACTGATCTTTAACATTCAAATTCATTGATGTTGACTCTGGACCATAAAAATTCAAAGTCATTGATGATGATCCTGGACCATCAAGAATTAAATTCACCGATGTTGATCCTGGACCATTAACATTATAATTTACTGATGTTGATCCTGGACCATCAAGATTAAAATGTACTGATGTTGATCCTGGACAATCAAGATTCTAAGTTACAGATGGTGATCCTGGACCATCAAGATTAAAATGTACTGATGTTGATCCTGGACCATCAAAATTAAAATTCAGTGATGTTGATCCTGGACCATCAAGACTCAAATTCACTGATGTTGATCCTGGACCATCAAGATTCAAATTCACTGATATTGATCCTGGACCATCAAGATTCAAATTCACTGATGTTGATCCTGGACCATCAAGATTCAAATTCACTGATGTTGATCCTGGACCATCAAAATTCAATTTCACTGATGTTGATCATGGACCATCAAGATTAAAATTCAGTGATGTTGATCCTGGACCATCAAGTGTAAAATTCACTAATGATATCCTGTACCATCAAGATTGAAATTCACTTATGTTGATAATGGACCATCAAAACTAAAATTAACTGATGTTGTTCCTGGACCATCAAGATTCAAAATCAGTGATGTTGATCCTGGACCATCAAGTTTAAAATTCACTAATGATATCCTGTACCATCAAGATTAAAATTAACTGATGTTGTTCCTGGACCATCAAGATTCAAATTCAGTGATGTTGATCCTGGATCATCAAGATTCAAATTCAGTGATGTTGATCCTGGACCATCAAGATAAATATTCGTTGATGTTGATCCTGGACCATTAAGATTCAAATTCATTGATGTTGATTCTGGACCATCAAGACTCAATTTCACTGATGTTGATCCTGGACCATCAAGATTCAAATTCACTGATGTTGATCCTGGACCATCAAGATTCAAATTCAGTGATGTTGATCCTGGACCATCAAGATTCAAATTCATTGATGTTAATCCTGGACCATCAAGAATAAGTTTCAGTGGTGTTGATCCTGGACCATCAAGATAAATATTCGTTGATGTTGATCCTGGACCATCAAGATTATTATACAATGATGTTGTTCCTGGACCATCAAGATTCAAATTCACTGATGTTGATCCTGAACCATCAAGATTCAATCAAGATTCAATTTCAGTGATGTTAATCCTGGACCATCAAGATTAAAATTTACTGTTGTTGATCCTGGACCATCAAAATTAAAATTCAGTGATGTTGATCCTGTACCATCAAGATTGAAATTCACTGATGTTGATCCTGGACCATCAAGACTAAAATTCATTGATGTTGATACTGGATTATCAAGATTCAAATTCACTGATGTTGATCCTGGACCATCAAGATTCAAATTCAGTGATGTTGATCCAGGACCATCAAAATTAAAATTCAGTGGTGTTGATCTTGGACCATCAAGATTCAAAATCACTGATGTTGATCCTGGACCATCAAGTGTAAAATTCACTAATGATATCCTGTACCATCAAGATTGAAATTCACTTATGTTGATAATGGACCATCAAGATTAAAATTAACTGATGTTGTTCCTGGACCATCAAAATTCAAATTCAGTGATGTTGATCCTGGATCTTCAAGATTCAAATTTACTGATGTTGATCCTGGACCATCAAGATTCAAATTCACTGATGTTGATCCTGGACCTTCAAGATTCAAATTCACTGATGGACCATCAAGATTCAAATTCAGTGATATTGTTCCTGGACCATCAAGATTCAAAATCAGTGATGTTGATCCTGGACCCTCAAGTGTAAAATTCACTAATGATATCCTGTACCATCAAGATTGAAATTCACTGATGTTGATAATGGACCATCAAGATTAAATCAAGATTCAATTTCAGTGATGTTAATCCTGGACCATCAAGATTAAAATTTACTGTTGTTGATCCTGGACCATCAAAATTAAAATTCGGTGATGTTGATCCTGGACCATCAAGACTAAAATTCAGTGATGTTGATCCTGGACCATCAAGACTAAAATTCAGTGATGTTGATCCTGGACCATCAAGACTAAACTTCACTGATGTTGATCCTGGACCATCAAGACTAAAATTCATTGATGTTAAAACTGGATTATCAAGATTAAAATTTACTGATGTTGATCCTGGACCATCAAGATTCAAATTCATTGATGTTGATCCTGGACCATCAAGATTCAAATTCACTGATGTTGATCCTGGACCATCAAGATTCAAATTCAGTGATGTTGATCCTGGACCATCAAGATTCAAATTCAGTGATGTTGATCCTGGACCATCACGATTCAAATTCACTGATGATGATCCTGGACAATCAAGATTCAAATTCAGTGATGTTGATCCTGGACCATCACGATTCAAATTCACTGATTATGATCCTGGACCATCAAGATTCAATTTCACTGATGTTAATCCTGGACCATCAAGATTCTAGTTTACAAATGTTGATCCTGGACCATCAAGATTCAAATTTAGTGATGTTGATCCTGGACCATCAAAATTCAAATTCAGTGATGTTGATCCTGGACCATCACGATTCAAATTCACTGATGTTGATCCTGGACCATCAAGATTCAAATTCAGTGATGTTGATCCTAGACCATCACGATTCAAATTCACTAATGATGATCCTGGACCATCAAAATTCAAATTCAGTGATGTTGATCCTGGACCATAGAGATTCAATTTCAGTGATGTTGATCCTGGACCATCAAGATTCAAATTCACTGATGTTGATCCTGGACCATCAAGATTCAATTTCACTGAGGGTGATCCTGCACCATTAAGATTCAAATTCAGTGATGTTGATCCTGGACCATCAAGATTCAATTTCAGTGATTTTGATCCTGGACCATCAAGATTCAAATTCACTGATGTTGATCCTGGACCTTCAAGATTCAATTTCACTGATGGTGATCCTGCACCATTAAGATTCAAATTCAGTAATGTTGATCCTGGATCATCAAGATTCAAATTCACTGATGTTGATCCTGGACTATCAAGAATTATATTTACCAATGTTGATCGTGGACCATCAAGATTAAAATTCAGTGATGTTCACTGATCTTTAAGATTCAAATTCATTGATGTTGACTCTGGACCATAAAAATTCAAAGTCATTGATGATGATCCTGGACCATCAAGAATTAAATTCACCGATGTTGATCCTGGACCATCAACATTATAATTTACTGATGTTGATCCTGGACCATCAAGATTAAAATTTACTGATGTTGATCCTGGACAATCAAGATTCTAATTTACAGATGGTGATCCTGGACCATCAAGATTAAAATGTACTGATGTTGATCCTGGACCATCAAAATTAAAATTCAGTGATGTTGATCCTGGACCATCAAGATTCAAATTCACTGATATTGATCCTGGACCATCAAGATTCAAATTCACTGATGTTGATCCTGGACCATCAAGATTCAAATTCACTGATGCTGATCCTGGACCATCAAGATTCAAATTCAGTGATGTTGATCCTGGACCATCAAGATTCAAATTCAGTGATGTTGATCCTGGACCATCAAGATTTAAATTCACTAATGTTGATCCTGGACCATCAAGATAAATATTCATTGATGTTGATCCTTGACCATCAAGATTCAAATTCATTGATGTTGATCCTGGACCATCAAGATTAAAATTTACTGATGTTGATCCTGGACCATCAAGATTCAGACTCACTGATGTTGATCCTGGACCATCAAGATTCAAATTCACTGATGTTGATCCTGGACCATCAAGATTCAAAGTCAGTGATGTTGATCCTGGACCATCAAGATTCAAATTCACTGATGTTGATCCTGGACCATCAAGATTCAAATTCAGTGATGTTGATCCTGGACCATCAAGATTCAAATTTACTGATGTTGATCCTGGACTATCAAGAATTATATTTACCAATGTTGATCGTGGACCATCAAGATTAAAATTTATTGATGTTCACTGATCTTTAAGCTTCAAATTCATTGATGTTGACTCTGGACCATAAAAATTCAAAGTCATTGATGATGATCCTGGACCATCAAGAATTAAATTCACCGATGTTGATCCTGGACCATCAACATTATAATTTACTGATGTTGATCCTGGACCATCAAGATTAAAATTTACTGATGTTGATCTTGGACAATCAAGATTCTAATTTACAGATGGTGATCCTGGACCATCAAGATTAAAATGTACTGATGTTGATCCTGGACCATCAAAATTAAAATTCAGTGATGTTGATCCTGGACCATCAAGATTCAAATTCACTGATATTGATCCTGGACCATCAAGATTCAAATTCACTGATGTTGATCCTGGACCATCAAGATTCAAATTCACTGATGCTGATCCTGGACCATCAAGATTCAAATTCAGTGATGTTGATCCTGGACCATCAAGATTCAAATTCAGTGATGTTGATCCTGGACCATCAAGATTTAAATTCACTAATGTTGATCCTGGACCATCAAGATAAATATTCATTGATGTTGATCCTTGACCATCAAGATTCAAATTCATTGATGTTGATCCTGGACCATCAAGATTAAAATTTACTGATGTTGATCCTGGACCATCAAGATTCAAACTCACTGATGTTGATCCTGGACCATCAAGATTCAAATTCACTGATGTTGATCCTGGACCATCAAGATTCAAAGTCAGTGATGTTGATCCTGGACCATCAAGATTCAAATTCACTGATGTTGATCCTGGACCATCACGATTCAAAATCACCGATGTTGATCCTGGACCATCAAGATTCAAATTCAGTGATGTTGATCCTGGACCATCAAGATTCAAATTCAGTGATGTTGATCCTGGACCATCACGATTCAAATTCACTGATGATGATCCTGGACCATCAAGATTCAAATTCAGTAATGTTGATCCTGGATCATCAAGATTCAAATTTACTGATGTTGATCCTGGACCATCAAGAATTATATTTACCAATGTTGATCGTGGACCATCAAGATTAAAATTCAGTGATGTTCACTGATCTTTAAGATTCAAATTCATTGATGTTGACTCTGGACCATAAAAATTCAAAGTCATTGATGATGATCCTGGACCATCAAGAATTAAATTCACCGATGTTGATCCTGGACCATCAACATTATAATTTACTGATGTTGATCCTGGACCATCAAGATTAAAATTTACTGATGTTGATCCTGGACAATCAAGATTCTAATTTACAGATGGTGATCCTGGACCATCAAGATTAAAATGTACTGATGTTGATCCTGGACCATCAAAATTAAAATTCAGTGATGTTGATCCTGGACCATCAAGACTCAAATTCACTGATGTTGATCCTGGACCATCAAGATTCAAATTCACTGATATTGATCCTGGACCATCAAGATTCAAATTCACTGATGTTGATCCTGGACCATCAAGATTCAAATTCACTGATGCTGATCCTGGACCATCAAGATTCAAATTCAGTGAAGTTGATCCTGGACCATCAAGATTCAAATTCAGTGATGTTGATCCTGGAGCATCAAGATTTAAATTCACTAATGTTGATCCTGGACCATCAAGATAAATATTCATTGATGTTGATCCTTGACCATCAAGATTCAAATTCATTGATGTTGATCCTGGACCATCAAGATTAAAATTTACTGATGTTGATCCTGGACCATCAAGATTCAAACTCACTGATGTTGATCCTGGACCATCAAGATTCAAATTCACTGATGTTGATCCTGGACCATCAAGATTCAAAGTCAGTGATGTTGATCCTGGACCATCAAGATTCAAATTCACTGATGTTGATCCTGGACCATCACGATTCAAATTCACCGATGTTGATCCTGGACCATCAAGATTCAAATTCAGTGATGTCGATCCTGGACCATCAAGATTCAAATTCAGTGATGTTGATCCTGGACCATCACGATTCAAATTCACTGATGATGATCCTGGACCATCAAGATTCAAATTCAGTGATGTTGATCCTGGACCATCACGATTCAAATTCACTGATTATGATCCTGGACCATCAAGATTCAATTTCACTGATGTTAATCCTGGACCATCAAGATTCTAGTTTACAAATGTTGATCCTGGACCATCAAGATTCAAATTCAGTGATGTTGATCCTGGACCATCAAAATTCAAATTCAGTGATGTTGATCCTGGACCATCACGATTCAAATTCACTGATGTTGATCCTGGACCATCAAGATTCAAATTCAGTGATGTTGATCCTGGACCATCACGATTCAAATTCACTAATGATGATCCTGGACCATCAAAATTTAAATTCAGTGATGTTGATCCTGGACCATAGAGATTCAATTTCAGTGATGTTGATCTTGGACCATCAAGATTCAAATTCACTGATGTTGATCCTGGACCATCAAGATTGAATTTCACTGAGGGTGATCCTGCACCATTAAGATTCAAATTCAGTGATGTTGATGCTGGACCATCAAGATTCAATTTCAGTTATTTTGATCCTGGACCATCAAGATTTAAATTCACTGATGTTGATCCTGGACCTTCAAGATTCAATTTCACTGATGGTGATCCTGCACCATTAAGATTCAAATTCAGTAATGTTGATCCTGGATCATCAAGATTCAATTTTACTGATGTTGATCCTGGACTATCAAGAATTATATTTACCAATGTTGATCGTGGACCATCAAGATTAAAATTCAGTGATGTTCACTGATCTTTAACATTCAAATTCATTGATGTTGACTCTGGACCATAAAAATTCAAAGTCATTGATGATGATCCTGGACCATCAAGAATTAAATTCACCGATGTTGATCCTGGACCATTAACATAATAATTTACAATTTAAAATGTACTGATGTTGATCCTGGACAATCAAGATTCTAAGTTACAGATGGTGATCCTGGACCATCAAGATTAAAATGTACTGATGTTGATCCTGGACCATCAAAATTAAAATTCAGTGATGTTGATCCTGGACCATCAAGACTCAAATTCACTGATGTTGATCCTGGACCATCAAGATTCAAATTCACTGATATTGATCCTGGACCATCAAGATTCAAATTCACTGATGTTGATCCTGGACCATCAAGATTCAAATTCACTGATGTTGATCCTGGACCATCAAAATTCAATTTCACTGATGTTGATCATGGACCATCAAGATTAAAATTCAGTGATGTTGATCCTGGACCATCAAGTGTAAAATTCACTAATGATATCCTGTACCATCAAGATTGAAATTCACTTATGTTGATAATGGACCATCAAAACTAAAATTAACTGATGTTGTTCCTGGACCATCAAGATTCAAAATCAGTGATGTTGATCCTGGACCATCAAGTTTAAAATTCACTAATGATATCCTGTACCATCAAGATTAAAATTAACTGATGTTGTTCCTGGACCATCAAGATTCAAATTCAGTGATGTTGATCCTGGATCATCAAGATTCAAATTCAGTGATGTTGATCCTGGACCATCAAGATAAATATTCGTTGATGTTGATCCTGGACCATTAAGATTCAAATTCATTGATGTTGATTCTGGACCATCAAGACTCAATTTCACTGATGTTGATCCTGGACCATCAAGATTCAAATTCACTGATGTTGATCCTGGACCATCAAGATTCAAATTCAGTGATGTTGATCCTGGACCATCAAGATTCAAATTCATTGATGTTAATCCTGGACCATCAAGAATAAGTTTCAGTGGTGTTGATCCTGGACCATCAAGATAAATATTCGTTGATGTTGATCCTGGACCATCAAGATTATTATACAATGATGTTGTTCCTGGACCATCAAGATTCAAATTCACTGATGTTGATCCTGGACCATCAAGATTCAATTTCACTGAGGGTGATCCTGCACCATTAAGATTCAAATTCAGTGATGTTGATCCTGGACCATCAAGATTCAATTTCAGTGATTTTGATCCTGGACCATCAAGAGTCAAATTCACTGATGTTGATCCTGGACCTTCAAGATTCAATTTCACTGATGGTGATCCTGCACCATTAAGATTCAAATTCAGTAATGTTGATCCTGGATCATCAAGATTCAAATTTACTGATGTTGATCGTGGACTATCAAGAATTATATTTACCAATGTTGATCGTGGACCATCAAGATTAAAATTCAGTGATGTTCACTGATCTTTAAGATTCAAATTCATTGATGTTGACTCTGGACCATAAAAATTCAAAGTCATTGATGATGATCCTGGACCATCAAGAATTAAATTCACCGATGTTGATCCTGGACCATCAACATTATAATTTACTGATGTTGATCCTGGACCATCAAGATTAAAATTTACTGATGTTGATCCTGGACAATCAAGATTCTAATTTACAGATGGTGATCCTGGACCATCAAGACTAAAATGTACTGATGTTGATCCTGGACCATCAAAATTAAAATTCAGTGATGTTGATCCTGGACCATCAAGACTCAAATTCACTGATGTTGATCCTGGACCATCAAGATTCAAATTCACTGATATTGATCCTGGACCATCAAGATTTAAATTCACTGATGTTGATCCTGGACCATCAAGATTCAAATTCACTGATATTGATCCTGGACCATCAAGATTCAAATTCAGTGATGTTGATCCTGGACCATCAAGATTCAAATTCACTGATGTTGATCCTGGACCATCAAGATTCAAATTCACTGATATTGATCCTGGACCATCAAGATTCAAATTCAGTGATGTTGATCCTGGACCATCAAGATTCAAATTCAGTGATGTTGATCCTGGACCATCAAGACTCAAATTCACTGATGTTGATCCTGGACCATCAAGATTCAAATTCACTGATATTGATCCTGGACCATCAAGATTCAAATTCACTGATGTTGATCCTGGACCATCAAGATTCAAATTCACTGATGTTGATCCTGGACCATCAAGATTCAAATTCACTGATGCTGATCCTGGACCATCAAGATTCAAATTCAGTGATGTTGATCCTGGACCATCAAGATTCAAATTCAGTGATGTTGATCCTGGACCATCAAGATTTAAATTCACTAATGTTGATCCTGGACCATCAAGATAAATATTCATTGATGTTGATCCTTGACCATCAAGATTCAAATTCATTGATGTTGGTCCTGGACCATCAAGATTAAAATTTACTGATGTTGATCCTGGACCATCAAGATTCAAACTCACTGATGTTGATCCTGGACCATCAAGATTCAAATTCACTGATGTTGATCCTGGACCATCAAGATTCAAATTCACTGATGTTGATCCTGGACCATCAAGATTCAAATTCACCTATGTTGATCCTGGACCATCAAGATTCAAATTCAGTGATGTTGATCCTGGACCATCAAGATTCAAATTCAGTGATGTTGATCCTGGACCATCAAGATTCAAATTCACTGATGTTGATCCTGGACCATCTAGATTCAAATTCAGTGATGTTGATCCTGGACCATCAAGATTCAAATTCACTGATGTTAATCCTGGACCATCAAGATTTAAATTCACTGATGTTAATCCTGGACCATCAAGATTCAAATTCAGTGATGTTGATCCTGGACCATCAAGATTCAATTTCAGTGATGTTGATCCTGGATCTTCAAGATTCAAATTTACTGATGTTGATCCTGGACCATGAAGATTCAAATTCACTGATGTTGATCCTGGACCATCAAGTGTAAAATTCACTGATGGACCATCAAGATTCAAATTCAGTGATGTTGTTCCTGGATAATCAAGATTTAAAATCAGTGTTGTTGATCCTGGACCCTCAAGTGTAAAATTCACTAATGATATCCTTTACCATCAAGATTGAAATTCACTGATGTTGATAATGGACCTTCAAGATTAAAATTAACTGATGTTGTTCCTGGACCATCAAGATTCAAATTCAGTGATGTTGATCCTGGATCATCAAGATTCAAATTCAGTGATGTTGATCCTGGACCATCAAGATAAATATTCGTTGATGTTGACCCTGGACCATCAAGATTCAAATTCACTGATATTGATCCTGGACCATCAAGATTCAAATTCACTGATGTTGATCCTGGACCATCAAGATTCAAATTCACTGATGCTGATCCTGGACCATCAAGATTCAAATTCAGTGATGTTGATCCTGGACCATCAAGATTCAAATTCAGTGATGTTGATCCTGGACCATCAAGATTTAAATTCACTAACGTTGATCCTGGACCATCAAGATAAATATTCATTGATGTTGATCCTTGACCATCAAGAATCAAATTCATTGATGTTGATCCTGGACCATCAAGATAAAAATTTACTGATGTTGATACTGGACCATCAAGATTCAAACTCACTGATGTTGATCCTGGACCATCAAGATTCAAATTCACTGATATTGATCCTGGACCATCAAGATTCAAATTCACTGATGTTGATCCTGGACCATCAAGATTCAAATTCACTGATGCTGATCCTGGACCATCAAGATTCAAATTCAGTGATGTTGATCCTGGACCATCAAAATTCAAATTCAGTGATGTTGATCCTGGACCATCAAGATTTAAATTCACTAATGTTGATCCTGGACCATCAAGATAAATATTCATTGATGTTGATCCTTGACCATCAAGATTCAAATTCATTGATGTTGGTCCTGGACCATCAAGATTAAAATTTACTGATGTTGATCCTGGACCATCAAGATTCAAACTCACTGATGTTGATCCTGGACCATCAAGATTCAAATTCACTGATGTTGATCCTGGACCATCAAGATTCAAAGTCAGTGATGTTGATCCTGGACCATCAAGATTCAAATTCACTGATGTTGATCCTGGACCATCACGATTCAAATTCACCGATGTTGATCCTGGACCATCAAGATTCAAATTCAGTGATGTTGATCCTGGACCATCAAGACTCAAATTCACTGATGTTGATCCTGGACCATCAAGATTCAAATTCACTGATATTGATCCTGGACCATCAAGATTCAAATTCACTGATGTTGATCCTGGACCATCAAGATTCAAATTCACTGATATTGATCCTGGACCATCAAGATTCAAATTCACTGATGTTGATCCTGGACCATCAAGATTCAAATTCACTGATGCTGATCCTGGACCATCAAGATTCAAATTCAGTGATGTTGATCCTGGACCATCAAGATTCAAATTCAGTGATGTTGATCCTGGACCATCAAGATTTAAATTTACTAATGTTGATCCTGGACCATCAAGATAAATATTCATTGATGTTGATCCTTGACCATCAAGATTCAAATTCATTGATGTTGGTCCTGGACCATCAAGATTAAAATTTACTGATGTTGATCCTGGACCATCAAGATTCAAACTCACTGATGTTGATCCTGGACCATCAAGATTCAAATTCACTGATGTTGATCCTGGACCATCAAGATTCAAAGTCAGTGATGTTGATCCTGGACCATCAAGATTCAAATTCACTGATGTTGATCCTGGACCATCACGATTCAAATTCACCGATGTTGATCCTGGACCATCAAGATTCAAATTCAGTGATGTTGATCCTGGACCATCAAGATTCAAATTCAGTGATGTTGATCCTGGACCATCACGATTCAAATTCACTGATGATGATCCTGGACAATCAAGATTCAAATTCAGTGATGTTGATCCTGGACCATCACGATTCAAATTCACTGATTATGATCCTGGACCATCAAGATTCAATTTCACTGATGTTAATCCTGGACCATCAAGATTCTAGTTTACAAATGTTGATCCTGGACCATCAAGATTCAAATTCACTGATGTTGATCCTGGACCATCAAGATTCAAATTCACTGATATTGATCCTGGACCATCAAGATTCAAATTCACTGATGTTGATCCTGGACCATCAAGATTCAAATTCACTGATGCTGATCCTGGACCATCTAGATTCAAATTCACTGATGTTGATCCTGGACCATCAAGATTCAAATTCAGTGATGTTGATCCTGGACCATCAAGATTTAAATTCACTAATGTTGATCCTGGACCATCAAGATAAATATTCATTGATGTTGATCCTTGACCATCAAGATTCAAATTCATTGATGTTGGTCCTGGACCATCAAGATTAAAATTTACTGATGTTGATCCTGGACCATCAAGATTCAAACTCACTGATGTTGATCCTGGACCATCAAGATTCAAATTCACTGATGTTGATCCTGGACCATCAAGATTCAAAGTCAGTGATGTTGATCCTGGACCATCAAGATTCAAATTCACTGATGTTGATCCTGGACCATCACGATTCAAATTCACCGATGTTGATCCTGGACCATCAAGATTCAAATTCAGTGATGTTGATCCTGGACCATCAAGATTCAAATTCAGTGATGTTGATCCTGGACCATCACGATTCAAATTCACTGATGATGATCCTGGACAATCAAGATTCAAATTCAGTGATGTTGATCCTGGACCATCACGATTCAAATTCACTGATTATGATCCTGGACCATCAAGATTCAATTTCACTGATGTTAATCCTGGACCATCAAGATTCTAGTTTACAAATGTTGATCCTGGACCATCAAGATTCAAATTCAGTGATGTTGATCCTGGACCATCAAAATTAAAATTCAGTGATGTTGATCCTGGACCATCACGATTCAAATTCACTGATGTTGATCCTGGACCATCAAGATTCAAATTCAGTGATGTTGATCCTGGACCATCACGATTCAAATTCACTAATGATGATCCTGGACCATCAAAATTCAAATTCAGTGATGTTGATCCTGGACCATAGAGATTCAATTTCAGTGATGTTGATCCTGGACCATCAAGATTCAAATTCACTGATGTTGATCCTGGACCATCAAGATTCAATTTCACTGAGTGTGATCCTGCACCATTAAGATTCAAATTCAGTGATGTTGATCCTGGACCATCAAGATTCAATTTCAGTGATTTTGATCCTGGACCATCAAGATTCAAATTCACTGATGTTGATCCTGGACCTTCAAGATTCAATTTCACTGATGGTGATTCTGCACCATTAAGATTCAAATTCAGTAATGTTGATCCTGGATCATCAAGATTCAAATTCACTGATGTTGATCCTGGACTATCAAGAATTATATTTACCAATGTTGATCGTGGACCATCAAGATTAAAATTCAGTGATGTTCACTGATCTTTAAGATTCAAATTCATTGATGTTGACTCTGGACCATAAAAATTCAAAGTCATTGATGATGATCCTGGACCATCAAGAATTAAATTCACCGATGTTGATCCTGGACCATCAAGATTAAAATTTACTGATGTTGATCCTGGACCATCAAGATTAAAATTTACTGATGTTGATCCTGGACCATCAAGATTCAAACTCACTGATGTTGATCCTGGACCATCAAGATTCAAATTCAGTGATGTTGATCCTGGACCATCACGATTCAAATTCACTGATGATGATCCTGGACAATCAAGATTCATATTCAGTGATGTTGATCCTGGACCATCACGATTCAAATTCACTGATTATGATCCTGGACCATCAAGATTCAATTTCACTGATGTTAATCCTGGACCATCAAGATTCTAGTTTACAAATGTTGATCCTGGACCATCAAGATTCAAATTCACTGATGTTGATCCTGGACCATCAAGATTCAAATTCACTGATATTGATCCTGGACCATCAAGATTCAAATTCACTGATGTTGATCCTGGACCATCAAGATTCAAATTCACTGATGCTGATCCTGGACCATCTAGATTCAAATTCAGTGATGTTGATCCTGGACCATCAAGATTCAAATTCAGTGATGTTGATCCTGGACCATCAAGATTTAAATTCACTAATGTTGATCCTGGACCATCAAGATAAATATTCATTGATGTTGATCCTTGACCATCAAGATTCAAATTCATTGATGTTGGTCCTGGACCATCAAGATTAAAATTTACTGATGTTGATCCTGGACCATCAAGATTCAAACTCACTGATGTTGATCCTGGACCATCAAGATTCAAATTCACTGATGTTGATCCTGGACCATCAAGATTCAAAGTCAGTGATGTTGATCCTGGACCATCAAGATTCAAATTCACTGATGTTGATCCTGGACCATCACGATTCAAATTCACCGATGTTGATCCTGGACCATCAAGATTCAAATTCAGTGATGTTGATCCTGGACCATCAAGATTCAAATTCAGTGATGTTGATCCTGGACCATCACGATTCAAATTCACTGATGATGATCCTGGACAATCAAGATTCAAATTCAGTGATGTTGATCCTGGACCATCACGATTCAAATTCACTGATTATGATCCTGGACCATCAAGATTCAATTTCACTGATGTTAATCCTGGACCATCAAGATTCTAGTTTACAAATGTTGATCCTGGACCATCAAGATTCAAATTCAGTGATGTTGATCCTGGACCATCAAAATTCAAATTCAGTGATGTTGATCCTGGACCATCACGATTCAAATTCACTGATGTTGATCCTGGACCATCAAGATTTAAATTCAGTGATGTTGATCCTGGACCATCACGATTCAAATTCACTAATGATGATCCTGGACCATCAAAATTCAAATTCACTGATGTTGATCCTGGACCATAGAGATTCAATTTCAGTGATGTTGATCCTGGACCATCAAGATTCAAATTCACTGATGTTGATCCTGGACCATCAAGATTCAATTTCACTGAGTGTGATCCTGCACCATTAAGATTCAAATTCAGTGATGTTGATCCTGGACCATCAAGATTCAATTTCAGTGATTTTGATCCTGGACCATCAAGATTCAAATTCACTGATGTTGATCCTGGACCTTCAAGATTCAATTTCACTGATGGTGATCCTGCACCATTAAGATTCAAATTCAGTAATGTTGATCCTGGATCATCAAGATTCAAATTCACTGATGTTGATCCTGGACTATCAAGAATTATATTTACCAATGTTGATCGTGGACCATCAAGATTAAAATTCAGTGATGTTCACTGATCTTTAAGATTCAAATTCATTGATGTTGACTCTGGACCATAAAAATTCAAAGTCATTGATGATGATCCTGGACCATCAAGAATTAAATTCACCGATGTTGATCCTGGACCATCAACATTATAATTTACTGATGTTGATCCTGGACCATCAAGATTAAAATTTACTGATGTTGATCCTGGACAATCAAGATTCTAATTTACAGATGGTGATCCTGGACCATCAAGATTAAAATGTACTGATGTTGATCCTGGACCATCAAAATTAAAATTCAGTGATGTTGATCCTGGACCATCAAGATTCAAATTCACTGATATTGATCCTGGACCATCAAGATTCAAATTCACTGATGTTGATCCTGGACCATCAAGATTCAAATTCACTGATGCTGATCCTGGACCATCAAGATTCAAATTCAGTGATGTTGATCCTGGACCATCAAGATTCAAATTCAGTGATGTTGATCCTGGACCATCAAGATTTAAATTCACTAATGTTGATCCTGGACCATCAAGATAAATATTCATTGATGTTGATCCTTGACCATCAAGATTCAAATTCATTGATGTTGATCCTGGACCATCAAGATTAAAATTTACTGATGTTGATCCTGGACCATCAAGATTCAAACTCACTGATGTTGATCCTGGACCATCAAGATTCAAATTCACTGATGTTGATCCTGGACCATCAAGATTCAAAGTCAGTGATGTTGATCCTGGACCATCAAGATTCAAATTCACTGATGTTGATCCTGGACCATCAAGATTCAAATTCAGTGATGTTGATCCTGGACCATCAAGATTCAAATTTACTGATGTTGATCCTGGACTATCAAGAATTATATTTACCAATGTTGATCGTGGACCATCAAGATTAAAATTTATTGATGTTCACTGATCTTTAAGCTTCAAATTCATTGATGTTGACTCTGGACCATAAAAATTCAAAGTCATTGATGATGATCCTGGACCATCAAGAATTAAATTCACCGATGTTGATCCTGGACCATCAACATTATAATTTACTGATGTTGATCCTGGACCATCAAGATTAAAATTTACTGATGTTGATCTTGGACAATCAAGATTCTAATTTACAGATGGTGATCCTGGACCATCAAGATTAAAATGTACTGATGTTGATCCTGGACCATCAAAATTAAAATTCAGTGATGTTGATCCTGGACCATCAAGATTCAAATTCACTGATATTGATCCTGGACCATCAAGATTCAAATTCACTGATGTTGATCCTGGACCATCAAGATTCAAATTCACTGATGCTGATCCTGGACCATCAAGATTCAAATTCAGTGATGTTGATCCTGGACCATCAAGATTCAAATTCAGTGATGTTGATCCTGGACCATCAAGATTTAAATTCACTAATGTTGATCCTGGACCATCAAGATAAATATTCATTGATGTTGATCCTTGACCATCAAGATTCAAATTCATTGATGTTGATCCTGGACCATCAAGATTAAAATTTACTGATGTTGATCCTGGACCATCAAGATTCAAACTCACTGATGTTGATCCTGGACCATCAAGATTCAAATTCACTGATGTTGATCCTGGACCATCAAGATTCAAAGTCAGTGATGTTGATCCTGGACCATCAAGATTCAAATTCACTGATGTTGATCCTGGACCATCACGATTGAAATTCACCGATGTTGATCCTGGACTATCAAGATTCAAATTCAGTGATGTTGATCCTGGACCATCAAGATTCAAATTCAGTGCTGTTGATCCTGGACCATCACGATTCAAATTCACTGATGATGATCCTGGACCATCAAGATTCAAATTCAGTAATGTTGATCCTGGATCATCAAGATTCAAATTTACTGATGTTGATCCTGGACCATCAAGAATTATATTTACCAATGTTGATCGTGGACCATCAAGATTAAAATTCAGTGATGTTCACTGATCTTTAAGATTCAAATTCATTGATGTTGACTCTGGACCATAAAAATTCAAAGTCATTGATGATGATCCTGGACCATCAAGAATTAAATTCACCGATGTTGATCCTGGACCATCAACATTATAATTTACTGATGTTGATCCTGGACCATCAAGATTAAAATTTACTGATGTTGATCCTGGACAATCAAGATTCTAATTTACAGATGGTGATCCTGGACCATCAAGATTAAAATGTACTGATGTTGATCCTGGACCATCAAAATTAAAATTCAGTGATGTTGATCCTGGACCATCAAGACTCAAATTCACTGATGTTGATCCTGGACCATCAAGATTCAAATTCACTGATATTGATCCTGGACCATCAAGATTCAAATTCACTGATGTTGATCCTGGACCATCAAGATTCAAATTCACTGATGCTGATCCTGGACCATCAAGATTCAAATTCAGTGAAGTTGATCCTGGACCATCAAGATTCAAATTCAGTGATGTTGATCCTGGACCATCAAGATTTAAATTCACTAATGTTGATCCTGGACCATCAAGATAAATATTCATTGATGTTGATCCTTGACCATCAAGATTCAAATTCATTGATGTTGATCCTGGACCATCAAGATTAAAATTTACTGATGTTGATCCTGGACCATCAAGATTCAAACTCACTGATGTTGATCCTGGACCATCAAGATTCAAATTCACTGATGTTGATCCTGGACCATCAAGATTCAAAGTCAGTGATGTTGATCCTGGACCATCAAGATTCAAATTCACTGATGTTGATCCTGGACCATCACGATTCAAATTCACCGATGTTGATCCTGGACCATCAAGATTCAAATTCAGTGATGTCGATCCTGGACCATCAAGATTCAAATTCAGTGATGTTGATCCTGGACCGTCACGATTCAAATTCACTGATGATGATCCTGGACCATCAAGATTCAAATTCAGTGATGTTGATCCTGGACCATCACGATTCAAATTCACTGATTATGATCCTGGACCATCAAGATTCAATTTCACTGATGTTAATCCTGGACCATCAAGATTCTAGTTTACAAATGTTGATCCTGGACCATCAAGATTCAAATTCAGTGATGTTGATCCTGGACCATCAAAATTCAAATTCAGTGATGTTGATCCTGGACCATCACGATTCAAATTCACTGATGTTGATCCTGGACCATCAAGATTCAAATTCAGTGATGTTGATCCTGGACCATCACGATTCAAATTCACTAATGATGATCCTGGACCATCAAAATTCAAATTCAGTGATGTTGATCCTGGACCATAGAGATTCAATTTCAGTGATGTTGATCTTGGACCATCAAGATTCAAATTCACTGATGTTGATCCTGGACCATCAAGATTGAATTTCACTGAGGGTGATCCTGCACCATTAAGATTCAAATTCAGTAATGTTGATGCTGGACCATCAAGATTCAATTTCAGTTATTTTGATCCTGGACCATCAAGATTCAAATTCACTGATGTTGATCCTGGACCTTCAAGATTCAATTTCACTGATGGTGATCCTGCACCATTAGGATTCAAATTCTGTAATGTTGATCCTGGATCATCAAGATTCAAATTTACTGATGTTGATCCTGGACTATCAAGAATTATATTTACCAATGTTGATCGTGGACCATCAAGATTAAAATTCAGTGATGTTCACTGATCTTTAACATTCAAATTCATTGATGTTGACTCTGGACCATAAAAATTCAAAGTCATTGATGATGATCCTGGACCATCAAGAATTAAATTCACCGATGTTGATCCTGGACCATTAACATTATAATTTACTGATGTTGATCCTGGACCATCAAGATTAAAATGTACTGATGTTGATCCTGGACAATCAAGATTCTAAGTTACAGATGGTGATCCTGGACCATCAAGATTAAAATGTACTGATGTTGATCCTGGACCATCAAAATTAAAATTCAGTGATGTTGATCCTGGACCATCAAGACTCAAATTCACTGATGTTGATCCTGGACCATCAAGATTCAAATTCACTGATATTGATCCTGGACCATCAAGATTCAAATTCACTGATGTTGATCCTGGACCATCAAGATTCAAATTCACTGATGTTGATCCTGGACCATCAAAATTCAATTTCACTGATGTTGATCATGGACCATCAAGATTAAAATTCAGTGATGTTGATCCTGGACCATCAAGTGTAAAATTCACTAATGATATCCTGTACCATCAAGATTGAAATTCACTTATGTTGATAATGGACCATCAAAACTAAAATTAACTGATGTTGTTCCTGGACCATCAAGATTCAAAATCAGTGATGTTGATCCTGGACCATCAAGTTTAAAATTCACTAATGATATCCTGTACCATCAAGATTAAAATTAACTGATGTTGTTCCTGGACCATCAAGATTCAAATTCAGTGATGTTGATCCTGGACCATCACGATTCAAATTCACTGATGTTGATCCTGGACCATCAAGATTCAAATTCAGTGATGTTGATCCTGGACCATCACGATTCAAATTCACTAATGATGATCCTGGACCATCAAAATTCAAATTCAGTGATGTTGATCCTGGACCATAGAGATTCAATTTCAGTGATGTTGATCTTGGACCATCAAGATTCAAATTCACTGATGTTGATCCTGGACCATCAAGATTGAATTTCACTGAGGGTGATCCTGCACCATTAAGATTCAAATTCAGTAATGTTGATGCTGGACCATCAAGATTCAATTTCAGTTATTTTGATCCTGGACCATCAAGATTCAAATTCACTGATGTTGATCCTGGACCTTCAAGATTCAATTTCACTGATGGTGATCCTGCACCATTAGGATTCAAATTCTGTAATGTTGATCCTGGATCATCAAGATTCAAATTTACTGATGTTGATCCTGGACTATCAAGAATTATATTTACCAATGTTGATCGTGGACCATCAAGATTAAAATTCAGTGATGTTCACTGATCTTTAACATTCAAATTCATTGATGTTGACTCTGGACCATAAAAATTCAAAGTCATTGATGATGATCCTGGACCATCAAGAATTAAATTCACCGATGTTGATCCTGGACCATTAACATTATAATTTACTGATGTTGATCCTGGACCATCAAGATTAAAATGTACTGATGTTGATCCTGGACAATCAAGATTCTAAGTTACAGATGGTGATCCTGGACCATCAAGATTAAAATGTACTGATGTTGATCCTGGACCATCAAAATTAAAATTCAGTGATGTTGATCCTGGACCATCAAGACTCAAATTCACTGATGTTGATCCTGGACCATCAAGATTCAAATTCACTGATATTGATCCTGGACCATCAAGATTCAAATTCACTGATGTTGATCCTGGACCATCAAGATTCAAATTCACTGATGTTGATCCTGGACCATCAAAATTCAATTTCACTGATGTTGATCATGGACCATCAAGATTAAAATTCAGTGATGTTGATCCTGGACCATCAAGTGTAAAATTCACTAATGATATCCTGTACCATCAAGATTGAAATTCACTTATGTTGATAATGGACCATCAAAACTAAAATTAACTGATGTTGTTCCTGGACCATCAAGATTCAAAATCAGTGATGTTGATCCTGGACCATCAAGTTTAAAATTCACTAATGATATCCTGTACCATCAAGATTAAAATTAACTGATGTTGTTCCTGGACCATCAAGATTCAAATTCAGTGATGTTGATCCTGGATCATCAAGATTCAAATTCAGTGATGTTGATCCTGGACCATCAAGATAAATATTCGTTGATGTTGATCCTGGACCATTAAGATTCAAATTCATTGATGTTGATTCTGGACCATCAAGACTCAATTTCACTGATGTTGATCCTGGACCATCAAGATTCAAATTCACTGATGTTGATCCTGGACCATCAAGATTCAAATTCAGTGATGTTGATCCTGGACCATCAAGATTCAAATTCATTGATGTTAATCCTGGACCATCAAGAATAAGTTTCAGTGGTGTTGATCCTGGACCATCAAGATAAATATTCGTTGATGTTGATCCTGGACCATCAAGATTATTATACAATGATGTTGTTCCTGGACCATCAAGATTCAAATTCACTGATGTTGATCCTGAACCATCAAGATTCAATCAAGATTCAATTTCAGTGATGTTAATCCTGGACCATCAAGATTAAAATTTACTGTTGTTGATCCTGGACCATCAAAATTAAAATTCAGTGATGTTGATCCTGTACCATCAAGATTGAAATTCACTGATGTTGATCCTGGACCATCAAGACTAAAATTCATTGATGTTGATACTGGATTATCAAGATTCAAATTCACTGATGTTGATCCTGGACCATCAAGATTCAAATTCAGTGATGTTGATCCAGGACCATCAAAATTAAACTTCAGTGGTGTTGATCTTGGACCATCAAGATTCAAAATCACTGATGTTGATCCTGGACCATCAAGTGTAAAATTCACTAATGATATCCTGTACCATCAAGATTGAAATTCACTTATGTTGATAATGGACCATCAAGATTAAAATTAACTGATGTTGTTCCTGGACCATCAAGATTCAAATTCAGTGATGTTGATCCTGGATCTTCAAGATTCAAATTTACTGATGTTGATCCTGGACCATCAAGATTCAAATTCACTGATGTTGATCCTGGACCTTCAAGATTCAAATTCACTGATGGACCATCAAGATTCAAATTCAGTGATATTGTTCCTGGACCATCAAGATTCAAAATCAGTGATGTTGATCCTGGACCCTCAAGTGTAAAATTCACTAATGATATCCTGTACCATCAAGATTGAAATTCACTGTTGTTGATAATGGACCATCAAGATTAAATCAAGATTCAATTTCAGTGATGTTAATCCTGGACCATCAAGATTAAAATTTACTGTTGTTGATCCTGGACCATCAAAATTAAAATTCGGTGATGTTGATCCTGGACCATCAAGACTAAAATTCAGTGATGTTGATCCTGGACCATCAAGACTAAAATTCAGTGATGTTGATCCTGGACCATCAAGACTAAACTTCACTGATGTTGATCCTGGACCATCAAGACTAAAATTCATTGATGTTAAAACTGGATTATCAAGATTAAAATTTACTGATGTTGATCCTGGACCATCAAGATTCAAATTCATTGATGTTGATCCTGGACCATCAAGATTCAAATTCACTGATGTTGATCCTGGACCATCAAGATTCAAATTCAGTGATGTTGATCCTGGACCATCAAGATTCAAATTCAGTGATGTTGATCCTGGACCATCAAGATTCAAATTCACTGATGATGATCCTGGACAATCAAGATTCAAATTCAGTGATGTTGATCCTGGACCATCACGATTCAAATTCACTGATTATGATCCTGGACCATCAAGATTCAATTTCACTGATGTTAATCCTGGACCATCAAGATTCTAGTTTACAAATGTTGATCCTGGACCATCAAGATTCAAATTCAGTGATGTTGATCCTGGACCATCAAAATTCAAATTCAGTGATGTTGATCCTGGACCATCACGATTCAAATTCACTGATGTTGATCCTGGACCATCAAGATTCAAATTCAGTGATGTTGATCCTGGACCATCACGATTCAAATTCACTAATGATGATCCTGGACCATCAAAATTCAAATTCAGTGATGTTGATCCTGGACCATAGAGATTCAATTTCAGTGATGTTGATCCTGGACCATCAAGATTCAAATTCACTGATGTTGATCCTGGACCATCAAGATTCAATTTCACTGAGGGTGATCCTGCACCATTAAGATTCAAATTCAGTGATGTTGATCCTGGACCATCAAGATTCAATTTCAGTGATTTTGATCCTGGACCATCAAGATTCAAATTCACTGATGTTGATCCTGGACCTTCAAGATTCAATTTCACTGATGGTGATCCTGCACCATTAAGATTCAAATTCAGTAATGTTGATCCTGGATCATCAAGATTCAAATTCACTGATGTTGATCCTGGACTATCAAGAATTATATTTACCAATGTTGATCGTGGACCATCAAGATTAAAATTCAGTGATGTTCACTGATCTTTAAGATTCAAATTCATTGATGTTGACTCTGGACCATAAAAATTCAAAGTCATTGATGATGATCCTGGACCATCAAGAATTAAATTCACCGATGTTGATCCTGGACCATCAACATTATAATTTACTGATGTTGATCCTGGACCATCAAGATTAAAATTTACTGATGTTGATCCTGGACAATCAAGATTCTAATTTACAGATGGTGATCCTGGACCATCAAGATTAAAATGTACTGATGTTGATCCTGGACCATCAAAATTAAAATTCAGTGATGTTGATCCTGGACCATCAAGATTCAAATTCACTGATATTGATCCTGGACCATCAAGATTCAAATTCACTGATGTTGATCCTGGACCATCAAGATTCAAATTCACTGATGCTGATCCTGGACCATCAAGATTCAAATTCAGTGATGTTGATCCTGGACCATCAAGATTCAAATTCAGTGATGTTGATCCTGGACCATCAAGATTTAAATTCACTAATGTTGATCCTGGACCATCAAGATAAATATTCATTGATGTTGATCCTTGACCATCAAGATTCAAATTCATTGATGTTGATCCTCGACCATCAAGATTAAAATTTACTGATGTTGATCCTGGACCATCAAGATTCAAACTCACTGATGTTGATCCTGGACCATCAAGATTCAAATTCACTGATGTTGATCCTGGACCATCAAGATTCAAAGTCAGTGATGTTGATCCTGGACCATCAAGATTCAAATTCACTGATGTTGATCCTGGACCATCAAGATTCAAATTCAGTGATGTTGATCCTGGACCATCAAGATTCAAATTTACTGATGTTGATCCTGGACTATCAAGAATTATATTAACCAATGTTGATCGTGGACCATCAAGATTCAAATTCATTGATGTTCACTGATCTTTAAGATTCAAATTCATTGATGTTGACTCTGGACCATAAAAATTCAAAGTCATTGATGATGATCCTGGACCATCAAGAATTAAATTCACCGATGTTGATCCTGGACCATCAACATTATAATTTACTGATGTTGATCCTGGACCATCAAGATTAAAATTTACTGATGTTGATCTTGGACAATCAAGATTCTAATTTACAGATGGTGATCCTGGACCATCAAGATTAAAATGTACTGATGTTGATCCTGGACCATCAAAATTAAAATTCAGTGATGTTGATCCTGGACCATCAAGATTCAAATTCACTGATATTGATCCTGGACCATCAAGATTCAAATTCACTGATGTTGATCCTGGACCATCAAGATTCAAATTCACTGATGCTGATCCTGGACCATCAAGATTCAAATTCAGTGATGTTGATCCTGGACCATCAAGATTCAAATTCAGTGATGTTGATCCTGGACCATCAAGATTTAAATTCACTAATGTTGATCCTGGACCATCAAGATAAATATTCATTGATGTTGATCCTTGACCATCAAGATTCAAATTCATTGATGTTGATCCTGGACCATCAAGATTAAAATTTACTGATGTTGATCCTGGACCATCAAGATTCAAACTCACTGATGTTGATCCTGGACCATCAAGATTCAAATTCACTGATGTTGATCCTGGACCATCAAGATTCAAAGTCAGTGATGTTGATCCTGGACCATCAAGATTCAAATTCACCGATGTTGATCCTGGACCATCAAGATTCAAATTCAGTGATGTTGATCCTGGACCATCAAGATTCAAATTCAGTGATGTTGATCCTGGACCATCACGATTCAAATTCACTGATGATGATCCTGGACCATCAAGATTCAAATTCAGTAATGTTGATCCTGGATCATCAAGATTCAAATTTACTGATGTTGATCCTGGACCATCAAGAATTATATTTACCAATGTTGATCGTGGACCATCAAGATTAAAATTCAGTGATGTTCACTGATCTTTAAGATTCAAATTCATTGATGTTGACTCTGGACCATAAAAATTCAAAGTCATTGATGATGATCCTGGACCATCAAGAATTAAATTCACTGATGTTGATCCTGGACAATCAAGATTCTAATTTACAGATGGTGATCCTGGACCATCAAGATTAAAATGTACTGATGTTGATCCTGGACCATCAAAATTAAAATTCAGTGATGTTGATCCTGGACCATCAAGACTCAAATTCACTGATGTTGATCCTGGACCATCAAGATTCAAATTCACTGATATTGATCCTGGACCATCAAGATTCAAATTCACTGATGTTGATCCTGGACCATCAAGATTCAAATTCACTGATGCTGATCCTGGACCATCAAGATTCAAATTCAGTGAAGTTGATCCTGGACCATCAAGATTCAAATTCAGTGATGTTGATCCTGGATCATCAAGATTTAAATTCACTAATGTTGATCCTGGACCATCAAGATAAATATTCATTGATGTTGATCCTTGACCATCAAGATTCAAATTCATTGATGTTGATCCTGGACCATCAAGATTAAAATTTACTGATGTTGATCCTGGACCATCAAGATTCAAACTCACTGATGTTGATCCTGGACCATCAAGATTCAAATTCACTGATGTTGATCCTGGACCATCAAGATTCAAAGTCAGTGATGTTGATCCTGGACCATCAAGATTCAAATTCACTGATGTTGATCCTGGACCATCACGATTCAAATTCACCGATGTTGATCCTGGACCATCAAGATTCAAATTCAGTGATGTCGATCCTGGACCATCAAGATTCAAATTCAGTGATGTTGATCCTGGACCGTCACGATTCAAATTCACTGATGATGATCCTGGACCATCAAGATTCAAATTCAGTGATGTTGATCCTGGACCATCACGATTCAAATTCACTGATGTTGATCCTGGACCATCAAGATTCAATTTCACTGATGTTAATCCTGGACCATCAAGATTCTAGTTTACAAATGTTGATCCTGGACCATCAAGATTCAAATTCAGTGATGTTGATCCTGGACCATCAAAATTCAAATTCAGTGATGTTGATCCTGGACCATCACGATTCAAATTCACTGATGTTGATCCTGGACCATCAAAATTCAATTTCACTGATGTTGATCATGGACCATCAAGATTAAAATTCAGTGATGTTGATCCTGGACCATCAAGTGTAAAATTCACTAATGATATCCTGTACCATCAAGATTGAAATTCACTTATGTTGATAATGGACCATCAAAACTAAAATTAACTGATGTTGTTCCTGGACCATCAAGATTCAAAATCAGTGATGTTGATCCTGGACCATCAAGTTTAAAATTCACTAATGATATCCTGTACCATCAAGATTAAAATTAACTGATGTTGTTCCTGGACCATCAAGATTCAAATTCAGTGATGTTGATCCTGGATCATCAAGATTCAAATTCAGTGATGTTGATCCTGGACCATCAAGATAAATATTCGTTGATGTTGATCCTGGACCATTAAGATTCAAATTCATTGATGTTGATTCTGGACCATCAAGACTCAATTTCACTGATGTTGATCCTGGACCATCAAGATTCAAATTCACTGATGTTGATCCTGGACCATCAAGATTCAAATTCAGTGATGTTGATCCTGGACCATCAAGATTCAAATTCATTGATGTTAATCCTGGACCATCAAGAATAAGTTTCAGTGGTGTTGATCCTGGACCATCAAGATAAATATTCGTTGATGTTGATCCTGGACCATCAAGATTATTATACAATGATGTTGTTCCTGGACCATCAAGATTCAAATTCACTGATGTTGATCCTGAACCATCAAGATTCAATCAAGATTCAATTTCAGTGATGTTAATCCTGGACCATCAAGATTAAAATTTACTGTTGTTGATCCTGGACCATCAAAATTAAAATTCAGTGATGTTGATCCTGTACCATCAAGATTGAAATTCACTGATGTTGATCCTGGACCATCAAGACTAAAATTCATTGATGTTGATACTGGATTATCAAGATTCAAATTCACTGATGTTGATCCTGGACCATCAAGATTCAAATTCAGTGATGTTGATCCAGGACCATCAAAATTAAAATTCAGTGGTGTTGATCTTGGACCATCAAGATTCAAAATCACTGATGTTGATCCTGGACCATCAAGTGTAAAATTCACTAATGATATCCTGTACCATCAAGATTGAAATTCACTTATGTTGATAATGGACCATCAAGATTAAAATTAACTGATGTTGTTCCTGGACCATCAAGATTCAAATTCAGTGATGTTGATCCTGGATCTTCAAGATTCAAATTTACTGATGTTGATCCTGGACCATCAAGATTCAAATTCACTGATGTTGATCCTGGACCTTCAAGATTCAAATTCACTGATGGACCATCAAGATTCAAATTCAGTGATATTGTTCCTGGAACATCAAGATTCAAAATCAGTGATGTTGATCCTGGACCCTCAAGTGTAAAATTCACTAATGATATCCTGTACCATCAAGATTGAAATTCACTGATGTTGATAATGGACCATCAAGATTAAATCAAGATTCAATTTGAGTGATGTTAATCCTGGACCATCAAGATTAAAATTTACTGTTGTTGATCCTGGACCATCAAAATTAAAATTCGGTGATGTTGATCCTGGACCATCAAGACTAAAATTCAGTGATGTTGATCCTGGACCATCAAGACTAAAATTCAGTGATGTTGATTCTGGACCATCAAGACTAAACTTCACTGATGTTGATCCTGGACCATCAAGACTAAAATTCATTGATGTTAAAACTGGATTATCAAGATTCAAATTCACTGATGTTGATCCTGGACCATCAAGATTCAAATTCAGTGATGTTGATCCAGGACCATCAAAATTAAAATTCAGTGTTGTTGATCTTGGACCATTAAGATTCAAATTCACTGATGTTGATCCTGGACCATCAAGATTCAATTTCACTGATATTGATCCTGGACCATCAAGATTAAAATTCAGTGATGTTGATCCTGGACCATCAAGATTGAAATTCACTTATGTTGATAATGGACCATCACGATTAAAATTAACTGATGTTGTTCCTGGACCATCAAGATTCAAAACCAGTGATGTTGATCCTGGATCATCAAGATTCAAATTCAGTGATGTTGATCCTGGACCATCAAGATAAATATTCGTTAATGTTGATCCTGGACCATCAAGATTCAAATTCATTGATGTTGATCCTGGACCATCAAGACTCAATTTCACTAATGTTGATCCTGGACCATCAAGATTCAAATTCACTGATGTTGATCCTGGACCATCAAGATTCAAATTCACTGATGTTGATCCTGGACCATCAAGATTCAAATTCAGTGAAGTTGATCCTGGACCATCAAGATTCAAACTCAGTGATGTTGATCCTGGACCATCAAGATTCAAATTCACTGATGTTGATCCTGGACCATCAAGATTCAAATTCAGTGATGTTGATCCTGGACCATCAAGATTCAAATTCATTGATGTTAATCCTGGACCATCAAGAATAAGTTTCAGTGGTGTTGATCCTGGACCATCAAGATAAATATTCGTTGATGTTGATCCTGGACCATCAAGATTATTATACAATGATGTTGTTCCTGGACCATCAAGATTCAAATTCACTGATGTTGATCCTGAACCATCAAGATTCAATCAAGATTCAATTTCAGTGATGTTAATCCTGGACCATCAAGATTAAAATTTACTGTTGTTGATCCTGGACCATCAAAATTAAAATTCAGTGATGTTGATCCTGTACCATCAAGATTGAAATTCACTGATGTTGATCCTGGACCATCAAGACTAAAATTCATTGATGTTGATACTGGATTATCAAGATTCAAATTCACTGATGTTGATCCTGGACCATCAAGATTCAAATTCAGTGATGTTGATCCAGGACCATCAAAATTAAAATTCAGTGGTGTTGATCTTGGACCATCAAGATTCAAAATCACTTATGTTGATCCTGGACCATCAAGTATAAAATTCACTAATGATATCCTGTACCATCAAGATTGAAATTCACTTATGTTGATAATGGACCATCAAGATTAAAATTAACTGATGTTGTTCCTGGACCATCAAGATTCAAATTCAGTGATGTTGATCCTGGATCTTCAAGATTCAAATTTACTGATGTTGATCCTGGACCATCAAGATTCAAATTCACTGATGTTGATCCTGGACCTTCAAGATTCAAATTCACTGATGGACCATCAAGATTCAAATTCAGTGATATTGTTCCTGGACCATCAAGATTCAAAATCAGTGATGTTGATCCTGGACCCTCAAGTGTAAAATTCACTAATGATAATATCCTGTACCATCAAGATTGAAATTCACTGATGTTGATAATGGACCATCAAGATTAAATCAAGATTCAATTTCAGTGATGTTAATCCTGGACCATCAAGATTAAAATTTACTGTTGTTGATCCTGGACCATCAAAATTAAAATTCGGTGATGTTGATCCTGGACCATCAAGACTAAAATTCAGTGATGTTGATCCTGGACCATCAAGACTAAAATTCAGTGATGTTGATCCTGGACCATCAAGACTAAACTTCACTGACGTTGATCCTGGACCATCAAGACTAAAATTCATTGATGTTAAAACTGGATTATCAAGATTCAAATTCACTGATGTTGATCCTGGACCATCAAGATTCAAATTCAGTGATGTTGATCCTGGACCATCAAGATTCAAATTCAGTGATGTTGATCCTGGACCATCACGATTCAAATTCACTGATGATGATCCTGGACCATCAAGATTCAAATTCAGTAATGTTGATCCTGGATCATCAAGATTCAAATTTACTGATGTTGATCCTGGACCATCAAGAATTATATTTACCAATGTTGATCGTGGACCATCAAGATTAAAATTCAGTGATGTTCACTGATCTTTAAGATTCAAATTCATTGATGTTGACTCTGGACCATAAAAATTCAAAGTCATTGATGATGATCCTGGACCATCAAGAATTAAATTCACTGATGTTGATCCTGGACAATCAAGATTCTAATTTACAGATGGTGATCCTGGACCATCAAGATTAAAATGTACTGATGTTGATCCTGGACCATCAAAATTAAAATTCAGTGATGTTGATCCTGGACCATCAAGACTCAAATTCACTGATGTTGATCCTGGACCATCAAGATTCAAATTCACTGATATTGATCCTGGACCATCAAGATTCAAATTCACTGATGTTGATCCTGGACCATCAAGATTCAAATTCACTGATGCTGATCCTGGACCATCAAGATTCAAATTCAGTGAAGTTGATCCTGGACCATCAAGATTCAAATTCAGTGATGTTGATCCTGGATCATCAAGATTTAAATTCACTAATGTTGATCCTGGACCATCAAGATAAATATTCATTGATGTTGATCCTTGACCATCAAGATTCAAATTCATTGATGTTGATCCTGGACCATCAAGATTAAAATTTACTGATGTTGATCCTGGACCATCAAGATTCAAACTCACTGATGTTGATCCTGGACCATCAAGATTCAAATTCACTGATGTTGATCCTGGACCATCAAGATTCAAAGTCAGTGATGTTGATCCTGGACCATCAAGATTCAAATTCACTGATGTTGATCCTGGACCATCACGATTCAAATTCACCGATGTTGATCCTGGACCATCAAGATTCAAATTCAGTGATGTCGATCCTGGACCATCAAGATTCAAATTCAGTGATGTTGATCCTGGACCGTCACGATTCAAATTCACTGATGATGATCCTGGACCATCAAGATTCAAATTCAGTGATGTTGATCCTGGACCATCACGATTCAAATTCACTGATGTTGATCCTGGACCATCAAGATTCAATTTCACTGATGTTAATCCTGGACCATCAAGATTCTAGTTTACAAATGTTGATCCTGGACCATCAAGATTCAAATTCAGTGATGTTGATCCTGGACCATCAAAATTCAAATTCAGTGATGTTGATCCTGGACCATCACGATTCAAATTCACTGATGTTGATCCTGGACCATCAAAATTCAATTTCACTGATGTTGATCATGGACCATCAAGATTAAAATTCAGTGATGTTGATCCTGGACCATCAAGTGTAAAATTCACTAATGATATCCTGTACCATCAAGATTGAAATTCACTTATGTTGATAATGGACCATCAAAACTAAAATTAACTGATGTTGTTCCTGGACCATCAAGATTCAAAATCAGTGATGTTGATCCTGGACCATCAAGTTTAAAATTCACTAATGATATCCTGTACCATCAAGATTAAAATTAACTGATGTTGTTCCTGGACCATCAAGATTCAAATTCAGTGATGTTGATCCTGGATCATCAAGATTCAAATTCAGTGATGTTGATCCTGGACCATCAAGATAAATATTCGTTGATGTTGATCCTGGACCATTAAGATTCAAATTCATTGATGTTGATTCTGGACCATCAAGACTCAATTTCACTGATGTTGATCCTGGACCATCAAGATTCAAATTCACTGATGTTGATCCTGGACCATCAAGATTCAAATTCAGTGATGTTGATCCTGGACCATCAAGATTCAAATTCATTGATGTTAATCCTGGACCATCAAGAATAAGTTTCAGTGGTGTTGATCCTGGACCATCAAGATAAATATTCGTTGATGTTGATCCTGGACCATCAAGATTATTATACAATGATGTTGTTCCTGGACCATCAAGATTCAAATTCACTGATGTTGATCCTGAACCATCAAGATTCAATCAAGATTCAATTTCAGTGATGTTAATCCTGGACCATCAAGATTAAAATTTACTGTTGTTGATCCTGGACCATCAAAATTAAAATTCAGTGATGTTGATCCTGTACCATCAAGATTGAAATTCACTGATGTTGATCCTGGACCATCAAGACTAAAATTCATTGATGTTGATACTGGATTATCAAGATTCAAATTCACTGATGTTGATCCTGGACCATCAAGATTCAAATTCAGTGATGTTGATCCAGGACCATCAAAATTAAAATTCAGTGGTGTTGATCTTGGACCATCAAGATTCAAAATCACTGATGTTGATCCTGGACCATCAAGTGTAAAATTCACTAATGATATCCTGTACCATCAAGATTGAAATTCACTTATGTTGATAATGGACCATCAAGATTAAAATTAACTGATGTTGTTCCTGGACCATCAAGATTCAAATTCAGTGATGTTGATCCTGGATCTTCAAGATTCAAATTTACTGATGTTGATCCTGGACCATCAAGATTCAAATTCACTGATGTTGATCCTGGACCTTCAAGATTCAAATTCACTGATGGACCATCAAGATTCAAATTCAGTGATATTGTTCCTGGAACATCAAGATTCAAAATCAGTGATGTTGATCCTGGACCCTCAAGTGTAAAATTCACTAATGATATCCTGTACCATCAAGATTGAAATTCACTGATGTTGATAATGGACCATCAAGATTAAATCAAGATTCAATTTGAGTGATGTTAATCCTGGACCATCAAGATTAAAATTTACTGTTGTTGATCCTGGACCATCAAAATTAAAATTCGGTGATGTTGATCCTGGACCATCAAGACTAAAATTCAGTGATGTTGATCCTGGACCATCAAGACTAAAATTCAGTGATGTTGATTCTGGACCATCAAGACTAAACTTCACTGATGTTGATCCTGGACCATCAAGACTAAAATTCATTGATGTTAAAACTGGATTATCAAGATTCAAATTCACTGATGTTGATCCTGGACCATCAAGATTCAAATTCAGTGATGTTGATCCAGGACCATCAAAATTAAAATTCAGTGTTGTTGATCTTGGACCATTAAGATTCAAATTCACTGATGTTGATCCTGGACCATCAAGATTCAATTTCACTGATATTGATCCTGGACCATCAAGATTAAAATTCAGTGATGTTGATCCTGGACCATCAAGATTGAAATTCACTTATGTTGATAATGGACCATCACGATTAAAATTAACTGATGTTGTTCCTGGACCATCAAGATTCAAAACCAGTGATGTTGATCCTGGATCATCAAGATTCAAATTCAGTGATGTTGATCCTGGACCATCAAGATAAATATTCGTTAATGTTGATCCTGGACCATCAAGATTCAAATTCATTGATGTTGATCCTGGACCATCAAGACTCAATTTCACTAATGTTGATCCTGGACCATCAAGATTCAAATTCACTGATGTTGATCCTGGACCATCAAGATTCAAATTCACTGATGTTGATCCTGGACCATCAAGATTCAAATTCAGTGAAGTTGATCCTGGACCATCAAGATTCAAACTCAGTGATGTTGATCCTGGACCATCAAGATTCAAATTCACTGATGTTGATCCTGGACCATCAAGATTCAAATTCAGTGATGTTGATCCTGGACCATCAAGATTCAAATTCATTGATGTTAATCCTGGACCATCAAGAATAAGTTTCAGTGGTGTTGATCCTGGACCATCAAGATAAATATTCGTTGATGTTGATCCTGGACCATCAAGATTATTATACAATGATGTTGTTCCTGGACCATCAAGATTCAAATTCACTGATGTTGATCCTGAACCATCAAGATTCAATCAAGATTCAATTTCAGTGATGTTAATCCTGGACCATCAAGATTAAAATTTACTGTTGTTGATCCTGGACCATCAAAATTAAAATTCAGTGATGTTGATCCTGTACCATCAAGATTGAAATTCACTGATGTTGATCCTGGACCATCAAGACTAAAATTCATTGATGTTGATACTGGATTATCAAGATTCAAATTCACTGATGTTGATCCTGGACCATCAAGATTCAAATTCAGTGATGTTGATCCAGGACCATCAAAATTAAAATTCAGTGGTGTTGATCTTGGACCATCAAGATTCAAAATCACTTATGTTGATCCTGGACCATCAAGTATAAAATTCACTAATGATATCCTGTACCATCAAGATTGAAATTCACTTATGTTGATAATGGACCATCAAGATTAAAATTAACTGATGTTGTTCCTGGACCATCAAGATTCAAATTCAGTGATGTTGATCCTGGATCTTCAAGATTCAAATTTACTGATGTTGATCCTGGACCATCAAGATTCAAATTCACTGATGTTGATCCTGGACCTTCAAGATTCAAATTCACTGATGGACCATCAAGATTCAAATTCAGTGATATTGTTCCTGGACCATCAAGATTCAAAATCAGTGATGTTGATCCTGGACCCTCAAGTGTAAAATTCACTAATGATAATATCCTGTACCATCAAGATTGAAATTCACTGATGTTGATAATGGACCATCAAGATTAAATCAAGATTCAATTTCAGTGATGTTAATCCTGGACCATCAAGATTAAAATTTACTGTTGTTGATCCTGGACCATCAAAATTAAAATTCGGTGATGTTGATCCTGGACCATCAAGACTAAAATTCAGTGATGTTGATCCTGGACCATCAAGACTAAAATTCAGTGATGTTGATCCTGGACCATCAAGACTAAACTTCACTGACGTTGATCCTGGACCATCAAGACTAAAATTCATTGATGTTAAAACTGGATTATCAAGATTCAAATTCACTGATGTTGATCCTGGACCATCAAGATTCAAATTCAGTGATGTTGATCCAGGACCATCAAAATTAAAATTCAGTGGTGTTGATCTTGGACCATTAAGATTCAAATTCACTGATGTTGATCCTGGACCATCAAGATTCAATTTCACTGATATTGATCCTGGACCATCAAGATTAAAATTCAGTGATGTTGATCCTGGACCATCAAGATTGAAATTCACTTATGTTGATAATGGACCATCAAGATTAAAATTAACTGATGTTGTTCCTGGACCATCAAGATTCAAAACCAGTGATGTTGATCCTGGATCATCAAGATTCAAATTCAGTGATGTTGATCCTGGACCATCAAGATAAATATTCGTTGATGTTGATCCTGGACCATCAAGATTCAAATTCATTGATGTTGATCCTGGACCATCAAGACTCAATTTCACTAATGTTGATCCTGGACCATCAAGATTCAAATTCACTGATGTTGATCCTGGACCATCAAGATTCAAATTCATTGATGTTGATCCTGGACCATCAAGACTCAATTTCACTAATGTTGATCCTGGACCATCAAGATTCAAATTCACTGATGTTGATCCTGGACCATCAAGATTAAAATTTACTGATGTTGATCCTGGACCATCAAGATTCAAATTCAGTGATGTTGATCCTGGACCATCAAGATTCAAATTCACTGATGTTGATCCTGGACCATCAAGATTCAAATTCAGTGATGTTGATCCTGGACCATCAAGATTCAAATTCACTGATGTTGATCCTGGACCATCAAGATTCAAATTCACTGATGTTGATCCTGGACCATCAAGATTCAAATTCAGTGATGTTGATCCTGGACCATCAAGATTCAAATTCAGTGATGTTGATCCTGGACCATCAAGACTCAATCAAGATTCAATTTCAGTGATGTTAATCCTGGACCATCAAGATTAAAATTTACTGTTGTTGATCCTGGACCATCAAAATTAAAATTCAGTGATTTTGATCCTGTACCATCAAGATTGAAATTCACTGATGTTGATCCTGGACCATCAAGACTAAAATTCATTGATGTTGATACTGGATTATCAAGATTCAAATTCACTGATGTTGATCCTGGACCATCAAGATTCAAATTCAGTGATGTTGATCCAGGACCATCAAAATTAAAATTCAGTGGTGTTGATCTTGGACCATCAAGATTCAAATTCAGTGATGTTGAACCTGGACCATTAGGATAAATATTCACTGATGTTGATCCTGGATTATCAAGAATTATATTTACTGATGTTGATCCTGGACCATCAAGATTCAAATTCACTGATGTTGATCCTGGACCATCAAGATTCAATTTCAGTGATGTTGATCCTGGATCTTCAAAATTCAAATTTACTGATGTTGATCCTGGACCATGAAGATTCAAATTCACTGATGTTGATCCTGGACCATCAAGTGTAAAATTCACTGATGGACCATCAAGATTCAAATTCAGTGATGTTGTTCCTGGATAATCAAGATTCAAAATCAGTGATGTTGATCCTGGACCCTCAAGTGTAAAATTCACTAATGATATCCTGTACCATCAAGATTGAAATTCACTGATGTTGATAATGGACCTTCAAGATAAAATTAACTGATGTTGTTCCTGGACCATCAAGATTCAAATTTAGTGATGTTGATCCTGGATCATCAAGATTCAAATTCAGTGATGTTGATCCTGGACCATCAAGATAAATATTCGTTGATGTTGATCCTGGACCATCAAGCTTCAAATTCACTGATATTGATCCTGGACCATCAAGATTCAAATTCACTGATGTTGATCCTGGACCATCAAGATTCAAATTCACTGATGCTGATCCTGGACCATCAAGATTCAAATTCAGTGATGTTAATCCTGGACCATCAAGATTCAAATTCAGTGATGTTGATCCTGGACCATCAAGATTTAAATTCACTAATGTTGATCCTGGACCATCAAGATAAATATTCATTGATGTTGATCCTTGACCATCAAGATTCAAATTCATTGATGTTGATCCTGGACCATCAAGATTAAAATTTACTGATGTTGATCCTGGACCATCAAGATTCAAACTCACTGATGTGGATCCTGGACCATCAAGATTCAAATTCACTGATGTTGATCCTGGACCCTCAAGATTCAAAGTCAGTGATGTTGATCCTGGACCATCAAGATTCAAATTCACTGATGTTGATCCTGGACCATCACGATTCAAATTCACCGATGTTGATCCTGGACCATCAAGATTCAAATTCAGTGATGTTGATCCTGGACCATCAAGATTCAAATTCAGTGATGTTGATCCTGGACCATCACGATTCAAATTCACTGATGATGATCCTGGACCATCAAGATTCAAATTCAGCGATGTTGATCCTGGACCATCACGATTCAAATTCACTGATAATGATCCTGGACCATCAAGATTCAATTTCACTGATGTTAATCCTGGACCATCAAGATTCTAGTTTACAAATGTTGATCCTGGACCATCAAGATGCAAATTCAGTAATGTTGATCCTGGACCATCAAAATTCAAATTCAGTGATGTTGATCCTGGACCATCACGATTCAAGTTCACTGATGTTGATCCTGGACCATCACGATTCAAATTCACTAATGATGATCCTGGACCATCAAAATTCAAATTCACTGATGTTGATCCTGGACCATCACGATTCAAATTCACTAATGATGATCCTGGACCATCAAGATTCAAATTCAGTGATGTTGATCCTGGACCATCACGATTCAAATTCACTAATGATGATCCTGGACCATCAAAATTCAAATTCAGTGATGTTGATCCTGGACCATAGAGATTCAATTTCAGTGATGTTGATCCTGGACCATCAAGATTCAAATTCACTGATGTTGATCCTGGACCTTCAAGATTCAATTTCACTGATGGTGATCCTGCACCATTAAGATTCAAATTCAGTAATGTTGATCCTGGATCATCAAGATTCAAATTTACTGATGTTGATCCTGGACTATCAATAATTATATCTACCAATGTTGATCGTGGACCATCAAGATTAAAATTCAGTGATGTTCACTGATCTTTAAGATTCAAATTCAATGATGTTGATTCTGGACCATAAAAATTCAAAGTCATTGATGATGATCCTGGACCATCAAGAATTAAATTCACCGATGTTGATCCTGGACCATCAACATTATAATTTACTGATGTTGATCCTGGACCATCAAGATTATAATTTACTGATGTTGATCCTGGACCATCAAGACTCAAATTCACTGATGTTGATCCTGGACCATCAAGATTCAAATTCACTGATGCTGATCCTGGACCATCAAGATTCAAATTCAGTGATGTTGATCCTGGACCATTAAGATTCAAATTCATTGATGTTGATCCTGGACCATCAAGATTCAATTTCACTGATGTTGATCCTGGACCATCAAGATAAATATTTGTTGTTGTTGATCCTGGACCATCAAGATTCAAATTCAGTGATGTTGAACCTGGACCATCAAGATTCAAATTCATTGATGTTAATCCTGGACCATCAAGATTAAATATCAGTGGTGTTGATCCTGGACCATCAAGATAAATATTCGTTGATGTTGATCCTGGATCATCAAGATTATTATACAATGATGTTGTTCCTGGACCATCAAGATTCAAATTCACTGATGTTGATCCTGAACCATCAAGACTCAATCAAGATTCAATTTCAGTGATGTTAATCCTGGACCATCAAGATTAAAATTTACTGTTGTTGATCCTGGACCATCAAAATTAAAATTCAGTGATTTTGATCCTGTACCATCAAGATTGAAATTCACTGATGTTGATCCTGGACCATCAAGACTAAAATTCATTGATGTTGATACTGGATTATCAAGATTCAAATTCACTGATGTTGATCCTGGACCATCAAGATTCAAATTCAGTGATGTTGATCCAGGACCATCAAAATTAAAATTCAGTGGTGTTGATCTTGGACCATCAAGATTCAAATTCAGTGATGTTGAACCTGGACCATTAGGATAAATATTCACTGATGTTGATCCTGGATTATCAAGAATTATATTTACTGATGTTGATCCTGGACCATCAAGATTCAAATTCACTGATGTTGATCCTGGACCATCAAGATTCAATTTCAGTGATGTTGATCCTGGATCTTCAAGATTCAAATTTACTGATGTTGATCCTGGACCATGAAGATTCAAATTCACTGATGTTAATCCTGGACCATCAAGTGTAAAATTCACTGATGGACCATCAAGATTCAAATTCAGTGATGTTGTTCCTGGATAATCAAGATTCAAAATCAGTGATGTTGATCCTGGACCCTCAAGTGTAAAATTCACTAATGATATCCTGTACCATCAAGATTGAAATTCACTGATGTTGATAATGGACCTTCAAGATAAAATTAACTGATGTTGTTCCTGGACCATCAAGATTCAAATTTAGTGATGTTGATCCTGGATCATCAAGATTCAAATTCAGTGATGTTGATCCTGGACCATCAAGATAAATATTCGTTGATGTTGATCCTGGACCATCAAGCTTCAAATTCACTGATATTGATCCTGGACCATCAAGATTCAAATTCACTGATGTTGATCCTGGACCATCAAGATTCAAATTCACTGATGCTGATCCTGGACCATCAAGATTCAAATTCAGTGATGTTAATCCTGGACCATCAAGATTCAAATTCAGTGATGTTGATCCTGGACCATCAAGATTTAAATTCACTAATGTTGATCCTGGACCATCAAGATAAATATTCATTGATGGTGATCCTTGACCATCAAGATTCAAATTCATTGATGTTGATCCTGGACCATCAAGATTAAAATTTACTGATGTTGATCCTGGACCATCAAGATTCAAACTCACTGATGTTGATCCTGGACCATCAAGATTCAAATTCACTGATGTTGATCCTGGACCCTCAAGATTCAAAGTCAGTGATGTTGATCCTGGACCATCAAGATTCAAATTCACTGATGTTGATCCTGGACCATCACGATTCAAATTCACCGATGTTGATCCTGGACCATCAAGATTCAAATTCAGTGATGTTGATCCTGGACCATCAAGATTCAAATTCAGTGATGTTGATCCCGGACCATCACGATTCAAATTAACTGATGATGATCCTGGACCATCAAGATTCAAATTCAGCGATGTTGATCCTGGACCATCACGATTCAAATTCACTGATGATGATCCTGGACCATCAAGATTCAATTCCACTGATGTTAATCCTGGACCATCAAGATTCTAGTTTACAAATGTTGATCCTGGACCATCAAGATGCAAATTCAGTGATGTTGATCCTGGACCATCAAAATTCAAATTCAGTGATGTTGATCCTGGACCATCACGATTCAAATTCACTGATGTTGATCCTGGACCATCAAGATTCAAATTCAGTGATGTTGATCCTGGACCATCACGATTCAAATTCACTAATGATGATCCTGGACCATCAAAATTCAAATTCAGTGATGTTGATCCTGGACCATAGAGATTCAATTTCAGTGATGTTGATCCTGGACCATCAAGATTCAAATTCACTGATGTTGATCCTGGACCTTCAAGATTCAATTTCACTGATGGTGATCCTGCACCATTAAGATTTAAATTCAGTAATGTTGATCCTGGATCATCAAGATTCAAATTTACTGATGTTGATCCTGGACTATCAAGAATTATATTTACCAATGTTGATCGTGGACCATCAAGATTAAAATTCAGTGATGTTCACTGATCTTTAAGATTCAAATTCATTGATGTTGATTCTGGACCATAAAAATTCAAAGTCATTGATGATGATCCTGGACCATCAAGAATTAAATTCACCGATGTTGATCCTGGACCATCAACATTATAATTTACTGATGTTGATCCTGGACCATCAAGATTAAAATTTACTGATGGTGATCCTGGACCATCAAGATTAAAATGTACTGATGTTGATCCTGGACCATCAAAATTAAAATTCAGTGATGTTGATCCTGGACCATCAAGACTCAAATTCACTGATGTTGATCCTGGACCATCAAGATTCAAATTCACTGATGCTGATCCTGGACCATCAAGATTCAAATTCAGTGATGTTGATCCTGGACCATTAAGATTCAATTTCACTGATGTTGATCCTGGACCATCAAGATAAATATTTGTTGTTGTTGATCCTGGACCATCAAGATTCAAATTCAGTGATGTTGAACCTGGACCATCAAGATTCAAATTCATTGATGTTTATCCTGGACCATCAAGATTAAATTTCAGTGGTGTTGATCCTGGACCATCAAGATAAATATTCGTTGATGTTGATCCTGGACCATCAAGATTATTATACAATGATGTTGTTCCTGGACCATCAAGATTCAAATTCACTGATGTTGATCCTGAACCATCAAGATTCAATCAAGATTCAATTTCAGTGATGGTAATCCTGGACCATCAAGATTAAAATTTACTGTTGTTGATCCTGGACCATCAAAATTAAAATTCAGTGATTTTGATCCTGTACCATCAAGATTGAAATTCACTGATGTTGATCCTGGACCATCAAGACTAAAATTCATTGATGTTGATACTGGATTATCAAGATTCAAATTCACTGATGTTGATCCTGGACCATCAAGATTCAAATTCAGTGATGTTGATCCAGGACCATCAAAATTAAAATTCAGTGGTGTTGATCCTGGACCATCAAGATTCAAATTCACTGATGTTGATCCTGGACCATCAAAATTCAATTTCACTGATGTTGATCCTGGACCATCAAGATTAAAATTCAGTGATGTTGATCCTGGACCATCAAGTGTAAAATTCACTAATGATATCCTGTACCATCAAGATTGAAATTCACTTATGTTGATAATGGACCATCAAGATTAAAATTAACTGATGTTGTTCCTGGACCATCAAGATTCAAATTCAGTGATGTTGATCCTGGATCTTCAAGATTCAAATTCACTGATGGACCATCAAGATTCAAATTCAGTGATATTGTTCCTGGACAATCAAGATTCAAAATCAGTGATGTTGATCCTGGACCCTCAAGTGTAAAATTCACTAATGATATCCTGTACCATCAAGATTGAAATTCACTGATGTTGATAATGGACCATAAAGATTCAATCAAGATTCAATTTCAGTGATGTTAATCCTGGACCATCAAGATTAAAATTTACTGTTGTTGATCCTGGACCTAGTAAAATTAAAATTCAGTGATGTTGATCCTGGACCATCAAGACTAAAATTCAGTGATTTTGATCCTGGACCATCAAGACTAAACTTCACTGATGTTGATCCTGGACCATCAAGACTAAAATTCATTGATGTTAAAACTGGATTATCAAGATTCAAATTCACTGATGTTGATCCTGGACCATCAAGATTCAACTTCACTGATGTTGATCCTGGACCATCAAGATTAAAATTCAGTGATGTTGATCCTGGACCATCAAGATTGAAATTCACTTATGTTGATAATGGACCATCAAGATTAAAATTAACTGATGTTGTTCCTGGACCATCAAGATTCAAAATCAGTGATGTTGATCCTGCACCCTCAAGTGTAAAATTCACTAATGATATCATGTACCATCAAGATTGAAATTCACTGATGTTGATAATGGACCATCAAGATTAAAATTAACTGATGTTGTTCCTGGACCATCAAGATTCAAAACCAGTGATGTTGATCCTGGATCATCAAGATTCAAATTCAGTGATGTTGATCCTGGACCATCAAGATAAATATTCGTTGATGTTGATCTTGGACCATCAAGATTCAAATTCATTAATGTTGATCCTGGACCATCAAGACTCAATTTCACTGATGTTGATCCTGGACCATCAAGATTCAAATTCACTGATGTTGATCCTGGACCATCAAGATTCAAATTCACTGATGTTGATAATGGACCTTCAAGATTAAAATTAACTGATGTTGTTCCTGGACCATCAAGATTCAAATTCAGTGATGTTGATCCTGGATCATCAAGATTCAAATTCAGTGATGTTGATCCTGGACCATCAAGATTTAAATTTACTGATGTTGATGCTGGACCATCAAGATAAATATTCATTGATGTTGATCCTGGACCATCAAGATTCAAATTCATTGATGTTGATCCTGGACCATCAAGATTCAATTTCACTGATGTTGATCCTGGACCATCAAGATTAAAATTTACTGATGTTGATCCTGGACCATCAAGATTCAAATTCACTGATGTTGATCCTGGACCATCAAGATTCAAATTCACTGATGTTGATCGTGGACCATCAAGATTCAAATTCAGTGATGTTGATCCTGGACCATCAAGATTCAAATTCACTGATGTTGATCCTGGACCATCAAGATTCAAATTCACTGATGTTGATCCTGGACCATCAAGATTCAAATTCAGTGATGTTGATCCTGGACCATCAAGATTCAAATTCACTGATGTTGATCCTGGACCATCAAGATTCAAATTCACTGATGTTGATCCTGGACCATCAAGATTCAAATTCAGTGATGTTGATCCTGGACCATCAAGATTCAAATTCAGTGATGTTGATCCTGGACCATCAAGATTCAAATTCACTGATGTTGGTCCTGGACCATCTAGATTCAAATTCAGTGATGTTGATGCTGGACCATCAAGATTCAAATTCACTGATGTTAATCCTGGACCATCAAGATTTAAATTCACTGATGTTAATCCTGGACCATCAAGATTCAAATTCAGTGATGTTGAACCTGGACCATTAGGACAAATATTCACTGATGTTGATCCTGGATTATCAAGAATTATATTTACTGATGTTGATCCTGGACCATCAAGATTCAAATTCACTGATGTTGATCCTGGACCATCAAGATTCAATTTCAGTGATGTTGATAATGGATCTTCAAGATTCAAATTTACTGATGTTGATCCTGGACCATGAAGATTCAAATTCACTGATGTTGATCCTGGACCATCAAGTGTAAAATTCACTGATGGACCATCAAGATTCAAATTCAGTGATGTTGTTCCTGGATAATCAAGATTCAAAATCAGTGATGTTGATCCTGGACCCTCAAGTGTAAAATTCACTAATGATATCCTGTACCATCAAGTTTGAAATTCTCTGATGTTGATAATGGACCTTCAAGATTAAAATTAACTGATGTTGGTTCTGGACCATCAAGATTCAAATTCAGTGATGTTGATCCTGGATCATCAAGAATCAAATTCAGTGATGTTGATCCTGGACCATCAAGATAAATATTCGTTGATGTTGATCCTGGACCATCAAGATTCAAATTCACTGATATTGATCCTGGACCATCAAGATTCAAATTCACTGATGTTGATCCTGGACCATCAAGATTCAAATTCAGTGATGTTGATCCTGGACCATTAAAATTCAAATTCACTGATGGTGATCCTGGTCCATCAAGATTCAAAGTAACTTATGTTGATCCTGGACCTTCAGAATAAAATTTCAGTGATGTTGATCCTGGATCATCAAGATTCAATTTCACTGATGTTGATCCTGGACCATCAAGATTAAATTTCAGTGATGTTGATCCTGGACCATCAAGATTCATATTCACTGATGTTGATCCTGGACCATCAAGATTCAAATTCAGCAATATTGATCCTGGACCATCAAGATTCAAATTCAGTGATGTTGATCCTGGACCATCAAGATTCAAATTCAGCGATATTGATCCTGAACCATCAAGATTCAATCAAGATTCAATTTCAGTGATGGTAATCCTGGACCATCAAGATTAAAATTTACTGTTGTTGATCCTGGACCATCAAAATTAAAATTCAGTGATTTTGATCCTGTACCATCAAGATTGAAATTCACTGATGTTGATCCTGGACCATCAAGACTAAAATTCATTGATGTTGATACTGGATTATCAAGATTCAAATTCACTGATGTTGATCCTGGACCATCAAGATTCAAATTCAGTGATGTTGATCCAGGACCATCAAAATTAAAATTCAGTGGTGTTGATCTTGGACCATCAAAATTAAAATTCAGTGGTGTTGATCTTGGACCATCAAGATTCAAATTCACTGATGTTGATCCTGGACCATCAAAATTCAATTTCACTGATGTTGATCCTGGACCATCAAGATTAAAATTCAGTGATGTTGATCCTGGACCATCAAGTGTAAAATTCACTAATGATATCCTGTACCATCAAGATTGAAATTCACTTATGTTGATAATGGACCATCAAGATTAAAATTAACTGATGTTGTTCCTGGACCATCAAGATTCAAATTCAGTGATGTTGATCCTGGATCTTCAAGATTCAAATTCACTGATGGACCATCAAGATTCAAATTCAGTGATATTGTTCCTGGACAATCAAGATTCAAAATCAGTGATGTTGATCCTGGACCCTCAAGTGTAAAATTCACTAATGATATCCTGTACCATCAAGATTGAAATTCACTGATGTTGATAATGGACCATCAAGATTCAATCAAGATTCAATTTCAGTGATGTTAATCCTGGACCATCAAGATTAAAATTTACTGTTGTTGATCCTGGACCATCAAGACTAAAATTCAGTGATGTTGATCCTGGACCATCAAGACTAAACTTCACTGATGTTGATCCTGGACCATCAAGACTAAAATTCATTGATGTTAAAACTGGATTATCAAGATTCAAATTCACTGATGTTGATCCTGGACCATCAAGATTCAATTTCACTGATGTTGATCCTGGACCATCAAGATTAAAATTCAGTGATGTTGATCCTGGACCATCAAGATTGAAATTCACTTATGTTGATAATGGACCATCAAGATTAAAATTAACTGATGTTGTTCCTGGACCATCAAGATTCAAAATCAGTGATGTTGATCCTGCACCCTCAAGTGTAAAATTCACTAATGATATCATGTACCATCAAGATTGAAATTCACTGATGTTGATAATGGACCATCAAGATTAAAATTAACTGATGTTGTTCCTGGACCATCAAGATTCAAAACCAGTGATGTTGATCCTGGATCATCAAGAATCAAATTCAGTGATGTTGATCCTGGACCATCAAGATAAATATTCGTTGATGTTGATCTTGGACCATCAAGATTCAAATTCATTAATGTTGATCCTGGACCATCAAGACTCAATTTCACTGATGTTGATCCTGGACCATCAAGATTCAAATTCAGTGATGTTGATCCTGGACCATCAAGATTCAAATTCACTGATGTTGATCCTGGACCATCAAGATTCAAATTCACTGATGTTGATCCTGGACCATCAAGATTCAAATTCAGTGAAGTTGATCCTGGACCATCAAGATTCAAATTCAGTGATGTTGATCCTGGACCATCAAGATTTAAATTCACTGATGTTGATCCTGGACCATCAAGATAAATATTCATTGATGTTGATCCTGGACCATCAAGATTCAAATTCATTGATGTTGATCCTGGACCATCAAGATTCAATTTCACTGATGTTGATCCTGGACCATCAAGATTAAAATTTACTGATGTTGATCCTGGACCATCAAGATTCAAATTCACTGATGTTGATCCTGGACCATCAAGATTCAAATTCAGTGATGTTGATCCTGGACCATCAAGATTCAAATTCAGTGATGTTGATCCTGGACCATCAAGATTCAAATTCACTGATGTTGATCCTGGACCATCAAGATTCAAATTCACTGATGTTGATCCTGGACCATCAAGATTCAAATTCAGTGATGTTGATCCTGGACCATTAAAATTCAAATTCACTGATGTTGATCCTGGACCATCAAGATTCAAATTCACTGATGTTGATCCTGGACCATCAAGATTCAAATTCAGTGATGTTGATCCTGGACCATCAAGATTCAAATTCAGTGATGTTGATCCTGGACCATCAAGATTCAAATTCACTGATGTTGATCCTGGACCATCAAGATTCAAATTCACTGATGTTAATCCTGGACCATCAAGATTTAAATTCACTGATGTTAATCCTGGACCATCAAGATTCAAATTCAGTGATGTTGAACCTGGACCATTAGGATAAATATTCACTGATGTTGATCCTGGATTATCAAGAATTATATTTACTGATGTTGATCCTGGACCATCAAGATTCAAATTCACTGATGTTAATCCTGGACCATCAAGATTTAAACTCACTGATGTTAATCCTGGACCATCAAGATTCAAATTCAGTGATGTTGAACCTGGACCATTAGGATAAATATTCACTGATGTTGATCCTGGATTATCAAGAATTATATTTACTGATGTTGATCCTGGACCATCAAGATTCAAATTCACTGATGTTGATCCTGGACCATCAAGATTCAATTTCAGTGATGTTGATCCTGGATCTTCAAGATTCAAAATTACTGATGTTGATCCTGGACCATGAAGATTCAAATTCACTGATGTTGATCCTGGACCATCAAGTGTAAAATTCACTGATGGACCATCAAGATTCAAATTCAGTGATGTTGTTCCTGGATAATCAAGATTCAAAATCAGTGATGTTGATCCTGGACCCTCAAGTGTAAAATTCACTAATGATATACTGTACCATCGAGATTGAAATTCACTGATGTTGATAATGGACCTTCAAGATTAAAATTAACTGATGTTGTTCCTGGACCATCAAGATTCAAATTCAGTGATGTTGATCCTGGATCATCAAGATTCAAATTCAGTGATGTTGATCCTGGACCATCAAGATTTAAATTTACTGATGTTGATGCTGGACCATCAAGATAAATATTCATTGATGTTGATCCTGGACCATCAAGATTCAAATTCATTGATGTTGATCCTGGACCATCAAGATTCAATTTCACTGATGTTGATCCTGGACCATCAAGATTAAAATTTACTGATGTTGATCCTGGACCATCAAGATTCAAATTCACTGATGTTGATCCTGGACCATCAAGATTCAAATTCACTGATGTTGATCGTGGACCATCAAGATTCAAATTCAGTGATGTTGATCCTGGACCATCAAGATTCAAATTCACTGATGTTGATCCTGGACCATCAAGATTCAAATTCACTGATGTTGATCCTGGACCATCAAGATTCAAATTCAGTGATGTTGATCCTGGACCATCAAGATTCAAATTCACTGATGTTGATCCTGGACCATCAAGATTCAAATTCACTGATGTTGATCCTGGACCATCAAGATTCAAATTCAGTGATGTTGATCCTGGACCATCAAGATTCAAATTCAGTGATGTTGATCCTGGACCATCAAGATTCAAATTCACTGATGTTGATCCTGGACCATCTAGATTCAAATTCAGTGATGTTGATGCTGGACCATCAAGATTCAAATTCACTGATGTTAATCCTGGACCATCAAGATTTAAATTCACTGATGTTAATCCTGGACCATCAAGATTCAAATTCAGTGATGTTGAACCTGGACCATTAGGACAAATATTCACTGATGTTGATCCTGGATTATCAAGAATTATATTTACTGATGTTGATCCTGGACCATCAAGATTCAAATTCACTGATGTTGATCCTGGACCATCAAGATTCAATTTCAGTGATGTTGATAATGGATCTTCAAGATTCAAATTTACTGATGTTGATCCTGGACCATGAAGATTAAAATTTACTGTTGTTGATCCTGGACCATCAAAATTAAAATTCAGTGATTTTGATCCTGTACCATCAAGATTGAAATTCACTGATGTTGATCCTGGACCATCAAGACTAAAATTCATTGATGTTGATACTGGATTATCAAGATTCAAATTCACTGATGTTGATCCTGGACCATCAAGATTCAAATTCAGTGATGTTGATCCAGGACCATCAAAATTAAAATTCAGTGGTGTTGATCTTGGACCATCAAAATTAAAATTCAGTGGTGTTGATCTTGGACCATCAAGATTCAAATTCACTGATGTTGATCCTGGACCATCAAAATTCAATTTCACTGATGTTGATCCTGGACCATCAAGATTAAAATTCAGTGATGTTGATCCTGGACCATCAAGTGTAAAATTCACTAATGATATCCTGTACCATCAAGATTGAAATTCACTTATGTTGATAATGGACCATCAAGATTAAAATTAACTGATGTTGTTCCTGGACCATCAAGATTCAAATTCAGTGATGTTGATCCTGGATCTTCAAGATTCAAATTCACTGATGGACCATCAAGATTCAAATTCAGTGATATTGTTCCTGGACAATCAAGATTCAAAATCAGTGATGTTGATCCTGGACCCTCAAGTGTAAAATTCACTAATGATATCCTGTACCATCAAGATTGAAATTCACTGATGTTGATAATGGACCATCAAGATTCAATCAAGATTCAATTTCAGTGATGTTAATCCTGGACCATCAAGATTAAAATTTACTGTTGTTGATCCTGGACCATCAAGACTAAAATTCAGTGATGTTGATCCTGGACCATCAAGACTAAACTTCACTGATGTTGATCCTGGACCATCAAGACTAAAATTCATTGATGTTAAAACTGGATTATCAAGATTCAAATTCACTGATGTTGATCCTGGACCATCAAGATTCAATTTCACTGATGTTGATCCTGGACCATCAAGATTAAAATTCAGTGATGTTGATCCTGGACCATCAAGATTGAAATTCACTTATGTTGATAATGGACCATCAAGATTAAAATTAACTGATGTTGTTCCTGGACCATCAAGATTCAAAATCAGTGATGTTGATCCTGCACCCTCAAGTGTAAAATTCACTAATGATATCATGTACCATCAAGATTGAAATTCACTGATGTTGATAATGGACCATCAAGATTAAAATTAACTGATGTTGTTCCTGGACCATCAAGATTCAAAACCAGTGATGTTGATCCTGGATCATCAAGAATCAAATTCAGTGATGTTGATCCTGGACCATCAAGATAAATATTCGTTGATGTTGATCTTGGACCATCAAGATTCAAATTCATTAATGTTGATCCTGGACCATCAAGACTCAATTTCACTGATGTTGATCCTGGACCATCAAGATTCAAATTCACTGATGTTGATCCTGGACCATCAAGATTCAAATTCACTGATGTTGATCCTGGACCATCAAGATTCAAATTCACTGATGTTGATCCTGGACCATCAAGATTCAAATTCAGTGAAGTTGATCCTGGACCATCAAGATTCAAATTCAGTGATGTTGATCCTGGACCATCAAGATTTAAATTCACTGATGTTGATCCTGGACCATCAAGATAAATATTCATTGATGTTGATCCTGGACCATCAAGATTCAAATTCATTGATGTTGATCCTGGACCATCAAGATTCAATTTCACTGATGTTGATCCTGGACCATCAAGATTAAAATTTACTGATGTTGATCCTGGACCATCAAGATTCAAATTCACTGATGTTGATCCTGGACCATCAAGATTCAAATTCAGTGATGTTGATCCTGGACCATCAAGATTCAAATTCAGTGATGTTGATCCTGGACCATCAAGATTCAAATTCACTGATGTTGATCCTGGACCATCAAGATTCAAATTCACTGATGTTGATCCTGGACCATCAAGATTCAAATTCAGTGATGTTGATCCTGGACCATTAAAATTCAAATTCACTGATGTTGATCCTGGACCATCAAGATTCAAATTCACTGATGTTGATCCTGGACCATCAAGATTCAAATTCAGTGATGTTGATCCTGGACCATCAAGATTCAAATTCAGTGATGTTGATCCTGGACCATCAAGATTCAAATTCACTGATGTTGATCCTGGACCATCTAGATTCAAATTCAGTGATGTTGATGCTGGACCATCAAGATTCAAATTCACTGATGTTAATCCTGGACCATCAAGATTTAAATTCACTGATGTTAATCCTGGACCATCAAGATTCAAATTCAGTGATGTTGAACCTGGACCATTAGGATAAATATTCACTGATGTTGATCCTGGATTATCAAGAATTATATTTACTGATGTTGATCCTGGACCATCAAGATTCAAATTCACTGATGTTGATCCTGGACCATCAAGATTCAATTTCAGTGATGTTGATCCTGGATCTTCAAGATTCAAATTTACTGATGTTGATCCTGGACCATGAAGATTCAAATTCACTGATGTTGATCCTGGACCATCAAGTGTAAAATTCACTGATGGACCATCAAGATTCAAATTCAGTGATGTTGTTCCTGGATAATCAAGATTCAAAATCAGTGATGTTGATCCTGGACCCTCAAGTGTAAAATTCACTAATGATATCCTGTACCATCAAGATTGAAATTCACTGATGTTGATAATGGACCTTCAAGATTAAAATTAACTGATGTTGTTCCTGGACCATCAAGATTCAAATTCAGTGATGTTGATCCTGGATCATCAAGATTCAAATTCAGTGATGTTGATCCTGGACCATCAAGATTTAAATTCACTGATGTTGATGCTGGACCATCAAGATAAATATTCATTTATGTTGATCCTGGACCATCAAGATTCAAATTCATTGATGTTGATCCTGGACCATCAAGATTCAATTTCACTGATGTTGATCCTGGACCATCAAGATTAAAATTTACTGATGTTGATCCTGGACCATCAAGATTCAAATTCACTGATGTTGATCCTGGACCATCAAGATTCAAATTCACTGATGTTGATCCTGGACCATCAAGATTCAAATTCAGTGATGTTGATCCTGGACCATCAAGATTCAAATTCACTGATGTTGATCCTGGACCATCAAGATTCAAATTCACTGATGTTGATCCTGGACCATCAAGATTCAAATTCAGTGATGTTGATCCTGGACCATCAAGATTCAAATTCACTGATGTTGATCCTGGACCATCAAGATTCAAATTCACTGATGTTGATCCTGGACCATCAAGATTCAAATTCAGTGATGTTGATCCTGGACCATCAAGATTCAAATTCAGTGATGTTGATCCTGGACCATCAAGATTCAAATTCACTGATGTTGATCCTGGACCATCTAGATTCAAATTCAGTGATGTTGATGCTGGACCATCAAGATTCAAATTCACTGATGTTAATCCTGGACCATCAAGATTTAAATTCACTGATGTTAATCCTGGACCATCAAGATTCAAATTCAGTGATGTTGAACCTGGACCATTAGGACAAATATTCACTGATGTTGATCCTGGATTATCAAGAATTATATTTACTGATGTTGATCCTGGACCATCAAGATTCAAATTCACTGATGTTGATCCTGGACCATCAAGATTCAATTTCAGTGATGTTGATAATGGATCTTCAAGATTCAAATTAACTGATGTTGGTTCTGGACCATCAAGATTCAAATTCAGTGATGTTGATCCTGGATCATCAAGAATCAAATTCAGTGATGTTGATCCTGGACCATCAAGATAAATATTCGTTGATGTTGATCCTGGACCATCAAGATTCAAATTCACTGATATTGATCCTGGACCATCAAGATTCAAATTCACTGATGTTGATCCTGGACCATCAAGATTCAAATTCAGTGATGTTGATCCTGGATCATCAAGGTTCAATTTCACTGAAGTTGATCCTGGACCTTCAAGATTCAATTTCACTGATGGTGATCCTGGTCCATCAAGATTCAAAGTAACTTATGTTGATCCTGGACCTTCAGAATAAAATTTCAGTGATGTTGATCCTGGATCATCAAGATTCAATTTCACTGATGTTGATCCTGGACCATCAAGATTAAATTTCAGTGATGTTGATCCTGGACCATCAAGATTCATATTCACTGATGTTGATCCTGGACCATCAAGATTCAAATTCAGCGATATTGATCCTGGACCATCAAGATTCAAATTCAGTGATGTTGATCCTGGACCATCAAGATTCAAATTCAGCGATATTGATCCTGAACCATCAAGATTCAATCAAGATTCAATTTCAGTGATGGTAATCCTGGACCATCAAGATTAAAATTTACTGTTGTTGATCCTGGACCATCAAAATTAAAATTCAGTGATTTTGATCCTGTACCATCAAGATTGAAATTCACTGATGTTGATCCTGGACCATCAAGACTAAAATTCATTGATGTTGATACTGGATTATCAAGATTCAAATTCACTGATGTTGATCCTGGACCATCAAGATTCAAATTCAGTGATGTTGATCCAGGACCATCAAAATTAAAATTCAGTGGTGTTGATCTTGGACCATCAAAATTAAAATTCAGTGGTGTTGATCTTGGACCATCAAGATTCAAATTCACTGATGTTGATCCTGGACCATCAAAATTCAATTTCACTGATGTTGATCCTGGACCATCAAGATTAAAATTCAGTGATGTTGATCCTGGACCATCAAGTGTAAAATTCACTAATGATATCCTGTACCATCAAGATTGAAATTCACTTATGTTGATAATGGACCATCAAGATTAAAATTAACTGATGTTGTTCCTGGACCATCAAGATTCAAATTCAGTGATGTTGATCCTGGATCTTCAAGATTCAAATTCACTGATGGACCATCAAGATTCAAATTCAGTGATATTGTTCCTGGACAATCAAGATTCAAAATCAGTGATGTTGATCCTGGACCCTCAAGTGTAAAATTCACTAATGATATCCTGTACCATCAAGATTGAAATTCACTGATGTTGATAATGGACCATCAAGATTCAATCAAGATTCAATTTCAGTGATGTTAATCCTGGACCATCAAGATTAAAATTTACTGTTGTTGATCCTGGACCATCAAAATTAAAATTCAGTGATGTTGATCCTGGACCATCAAGACTAAAATTCAGTGATGTTGATCCTGGACCATCAAGACTAAACTTCACTGATGTTGATCCTGGACCATCAAGACTAAACTTCACTGATGTTGATCCTGGACCATCAAGATTCAATTTCACTGATGTTGATCCTGGACCATCAAGATTAAAATTCAGTGATGTTGATCCTGGACCATCAAGATTGAAATTCACTTATGTTGATAATGGACCATCAAGATTAAAATTAACTGATGTTGTTCCTGGACCATCAAGATTCAAAATCAGTGATGTTGATCCTGCACCCTCAAGTGTAAAATTCACTAATGATATCATGTACCATCAAGATTGAAATTCACTGATGTTGATAATGGACCATCAAGATTAAAATTAACTGATGTTGTTCCTGGACCATCAAGATTCAAAACCAGTGATGTTGATCCTGGATCATCAAGAATCAAATTCAGTGATGTTGATCCTGGACCATCAAGATAAATATTCGTTGATGTTGATCTTGGACCATCAAGATTCAAATTCATTAATGTTGATCCTGGACCATCAAGACTCAATTTCACTGATGTTGATCCTGGACCATCAAGATTCAAATTCACTGATGTTGATCCTGGACCATCAAGATTCAAATTCACTGATGTTGATCCTGGACCATCAAGATTCAAATTCACTGATGTTGATCCTGGACCATCAAGATTCAAATTCAGTGAAGTTGATCCTGGACCATCAAGATTCAAATTCAGTGATGTTGATCCTGGACCATCAAGATTTAGATTCACTGATGTTGATCCTGGACCATCAAGATAAATATTCATTGATGTTGATCCTGGACCATCAAGATTCAAATTCATTGATGTTGATCCTGGACCATCAAGATTCAATTTCACTGATGTTGATCCTGGACCATCAAGATTAAAATTTACTGATGTTGATCCTGGACCATCAAGATTCAAATTCACTGATGTTGATCCTGGACCATCAAGATTCAAATTTAGTGATGTTGATCCTGGACCATCAAGATTCAAATTCAGTGATGTTGACCCTGGACCATCAAGATTCAAATTCACTGATGTTGATCCTGGACCATCAAGATTCAAATTCACTGATGTTGATCCTGGACCATCAAGATTCAAATTCAGTGATGTTGATCCTGGACCATTAAAATTCAAATTCACTGATGTTGATCCTGGACCATCAAGATTCAAATTCACTGATGTTGATCCTGGACCATCAAGATTCAAATTCAGTGATGTTGATCCTGGACCATCAAGATTCAAATTCAGTGATGTTGATCCTGGACCATCAAGATTCAAATTCACTGATGTTGATCCTGGACCATCTAGATTCAAATTCAGTGATGTTGATGCTGGACCATCAAGATTCAAATTCACTGATGTTAATCCTGGACCATCAAGATTTAAATTCACTGATGTTAATCCTGGACCATCAAGATTCAAATTCAGTGATGTTGAACCTGGACCATTAGGATAAATATTCACTGATGTTGATCCTGGATTATCAAGAATTATATTTACTGATGTTGATCCTGGACCATCAAGATTCAAATTCACTGATGTTGATCCTGGACCATCAAGATTCAATTTCAGTGATGTTGATCCTGGATCTTCAAGATTCAAATTTACTGATGTTGATCCTGGACCATGAAGATTCAAATTCACTGATGTTGATCCTGGACCATCAAGTGTAAAATTCACTGATGGACCATCAAGATTCAAATTCAGTGATGTTGTTCCTGGATAATCAAGATTCAAAATCAGTGATGTTGATCCTGGACCATCAAGATTCAATTTCACTGATGTTGATCCTGGACCATCAAGATTAAAATTCAGTGATGTTGATCCTGGACCATCAAGATTGAAATTCACTTATGTTGATAATGGACCATCAAGATTAAAATTAACTGATGTTGTTCCTGGACCATCAAGATTCAAAATCAGTGATGTTGATCCTGCACCCTCAAGTGTAAAATTCACTAATGATATCATGTACCATCAAGATTGAAATTCACTGATGTTGATAATGGACCATCAAGATTAAAATTAACTGATGTTGTTCCTGGACCATCAAGATTCAAAACCAGTGATGTTGATCCTGGATCATCAAGAATCAAATTCAGTGATGTTGATCCTGGACCATCAAGATAAATATTCGTTGATGTTGATCTTGGACCATCAAGATTCAAATTCATTAATGTTGATCCTGGACCATCAAGACTCAATTTCACTGATGTTGATCCTGGACCATCAAGATTCAAATTCACTGATGTTGATCCTGGACCATCAAGATTCAAATTCACTGATGTTGATCCTGGACCATCAAGATTCAAATTCACTGATGTTGATCCTGGACCATCAAGATTCAAATTCAGTGAAGTTGATCCTGGACCATCAAGATTCAAATTCAGTGATGTTGATCCTGGACCATCAAGATTTAGATTCACTGATGTTGATCCTGGACCATCAAGATAAATATTCATTGATGTTGATCCTGGACCATCAAGATTCAAATTCATTGATGTTGATCCTGGACCATCAAGATTCAATTTCACTGATGTTGATCCTGGACCATCAAGATTAAAATTTACTGATGTTGATCCTGGACCATCAAGATTCAAATTCACTGATGTTGATCCTGGACCATCAAGATTCAAATTTAGTGATGTTGATCCTGGACCATCAAGATTCAAATTCAGTGATGTTGACCCTGGACCATCAAGATTCAAATTCACTGATGTTGATCCTGGACCATCAAGATTCAAATTCACTGATGTTGATCCTGGACCATCAAGATTCAAATTCAGTGATGTTGATCCTGGACCATTAAAATTCAAATTCACTGATGTTGATCCTGGACCATCAAGATTCAAATTCACTGATGTTGATCCTGGACCATCAAGATTCAAATTCAGTGATGTTGATCCTGGACCATCAAGATTCAAATTCAGTGATGTTGATCCTGGACCATCAAGATTCAAATTCACTGATGTTGATCCTGGACCATCTAGATTCAAATTCAGTGATGTTGATGCTGGACCATCAAGATTCAAATTCACTGATGTTAATCCTGGACCATCAAGATTTAAATTCACTGATGTTAATCCTGGACCATCAAGATTCAAATTCAGTGATGTTGAACCTGGACCATTAGGATAAATATTCACTGATGTTGATCCTGGATTATCAAGAATTATATTTACTGATGTTGATCCTGGACCATCAAGATTCAAATTCACTGATGTTGATCCTGGACCATCAAGATTCAATTTCAGTGATGTTGATCCTGGATCTTCAAGATTCAAATTTACTGATGTTGATCCTGGACCATGAAGATTCAAATTCACTGATGTTGATCCTGGACCATCAAGTGTAAAATTCACTGATGGACCATCAAGATTCAAATTCAGTGATGTTGTTCCTGGATAATCAAGATTCAAAATCAGTGATGTTGATCCTGGACCCTCAAGTGTAAAATTCACTTATGATATCCTGTACCATCAAGATTGAAATTCACTGATGTTGATAATGGACCTTCAAGATTAAAATTAACTGATGTTGTTCCTGGACCATCAAGATTCAAATTCAGTGATGTTGATCCTGGATCATCAAGATTCAAATTCAGTGATGTTGATCCTGGACCATCAAGATTTAAATTCACTGATGTTGATGCTGGACCATCAAGATAAATATTCATTTATGTTGATCCTGGACCATCAAGATTCATATTCACTGATGTTGATCCTGGACCATCAAGATTCAAATTCACTGATGTTGATCCTGGACCATCAAGATTCAAATTCAGTGATGTTGATCCTGGATCATCAAGGTTCAATTTCACTGAAGTTGATCCTGGACCTTCAAGATTCAATTTCACTGATGGTGATCCTGGTCCATCAAGATTCAAAGTAACTTATGTTGATCCTGGACCTTCAGAATAAAATTTCAGTGATGTTGATCCTGGATCATCAAGATTCAATTTCACTGATGTTGATCCTGGACCATCAAGATTAAATTTCAGTGATGTTGATCCTGGACCATCAAGATTCATATTCACTGATGTTGATCCTGGACCATCAAGATTCAAATTCAGCGATATTGATCCTGGACCATCAAGATTCAAATTCAGTGATGTTGATCCTGGACCATCAAGATTCAAATTTACTGATGTTGATCCTGGACTATCAAGAATTATATTTACTGATGTTGATCCTGGACAATCAAGATTAAAATTCAGTGATGTTGATCCTGGATCATCAAGATTCAAATTCACTGATGTTGATCCTGGACCATCACGATTCAAATTCACTGATGTTGATCCTGGACCATCAAGATTCAAATTCAGTGATGTTGATCCTGGACCATCACGATTCAAATTCACTGATGATGATCCTGGACCATCAAGATTCAAATTCAGTGTAGTTGATCCTGGACAATCACGATTCAAATTCACTGATGATGATCCTGGACCATCAAGATTCAAATTTACTGATGTTGATCCTGGACCATCAAGATTCATTTTCAGTGATTTTGATCCTGGACCATCAAGATTCAAATTCACTGAAGTTGATCCTGGACCTTCAAGATTCAATTTCACTGATGGTGATCCTGCACCATTAAGATTCAAATTCAGTGATGTTGATCCTGGATCATCAAGGTTCAATTTTACTGATGTTGATCCTGGACTATCAAGAATTATATTTACTGATGTTGATCCTGGACCATCAAGATTAAAATTCAGTGATGTTGATCCTGGATCATCAAGATTCAAACTCATTGATGATGATCCTGGACCATCAAGATTCAATTTCAGTGATGTTGATCCTGGATCATCATGATTCGAATTCACTGATGTTGATCCTGGACCATCAAGATTCAAATTCAGTGATGTTGATCCTGGATCATCAAGATTCAAACTCATTGATGATGATCCTGGACCATCAAGATTCAATTTCTTTGATGTTGATCCTGGACCATCAAGATTAAAATTTACTGATGTTGATCCTGGACCATCAAGATAAATATTCGTTGATGTTGATCCTGGACCATCAAGATCAATATTCGTTGATGTTGACCCTGGACCATTAAGATCAATATTCATTGATGTTGATCCTGGACTATCAAGAATTAAATTCACTGATGTTAAACCTGGACCATCAAGATTGTAGTTTACAAATGTTGATACTGGACCATCAAGATTCAAATTCACTGATGTTTATCCTGGAAAATCAAGATTCAAATTCAGTGATTTTGATCCTGCACCATTAAGATTAAAATTTACTGATGTTAATCCTGGACCATCAAGATTAATATTCGTTGATGTTTACCCTGGACCATCAAGATTCAAATTCACTGATGAATTAAGTTCACCGATGTTGATCCAGAACCAACAAGATCAATATTCACTGATGTTGATCCTGGACCATCAAGATTCAATTTCACTGATGTTGATCCTGGACCATCAAGATTCAAATTCACTGATGTTGATCCTGGTCCATCAAGATTCAAAGTAACTTATGTTGATCCTGGACCTTCAGAATAAAATTTCAGTGTTGTTGATCCTGGATCATCAAGATTCAATTTCACTGATGTTGATCCTGGACCATCAAGATTAAATTTCAGTGATGTTGATCCTGGACCATCAAGATTCATATTCACTGATGTTGATCCTGGACCATCAAGATTCAAATTCACTGATGTTGATCCTGGACCATCAAGATTCAAATTCAGTGATGTTGATCCTGGACCATCAAGATCAATATTCAGTGATGTTGATCATGGACTATCAAGAATTAAATTCACTGATGTTGATCCTGGACCGTCAAGATTCTAGTTTACAAATGTTGATCCTGGACCATCAAGATTCAAATTCACTGATGTTTAACCTGGACCATCAAGATTCAAATTCAGTGATGTTGATCCTGGATCATCAAGATTCAAATTCACTGATGATGATCCTGGACCATCAAGATTCAATTTCACTGATGTTGATTCTGGACCATCAAGAATTAAATTCACTGATGTTAATCCTTGACCATCAAGATTCTAGTTTACAAATGTTGACCCTGGACCATCAAGATTCAAATTCACTGATGTTTAACCTGGACCATCAAGATTCAAATTCAGTGATGTTGATCCTGGACCATTAAGATTCAAATTCAGTGATGTTGATCCTGGATCATCAAGATTCAATTTCACTGATGTTGATCCTGGACCATCAAGATTCACTTTCAGTAATGTTGATCCTGGACCATCAAGATTCAAATTCACTGATGTTGATCCTGGACCATCACGATTCAAATTCACTGATGTTGATCCTGGACCATCAAGATTCAAATTCAGCGATATTAAACCTGGACCATCACGATTAAAATTCACTGATGATGATCCTGGACCATCAAGATTCAATTTCACTGATGTTAATTCTGGACCATGAAGATTCTAGTTTATAAATGTTGATCCTGGACCATCAAGATTCAAATTCAGTGATGTTGATTCTGGACCATCAAAATTCAAATTCACTAATGTTGATCCGGGACCATCACGATTCAAATTCACTGATGTTGATCCTGGACTATCAAGATTCAAATTCAGTTATGTTGATCCTGGATCATCAAGATTCAAATTTACTGGTGTTGATCCTGGACTATCAAGAATTATATTTACTGATGTTGATCCTGGACCATCAAGATTAAAATTCAGTGATGTTGATCCTGGATCATCAAGATTCAAATTCACTGATGTTGATCCTGGACCATCAAGATTCAAATTCACTGATGTTGATCCTGGACCATCAAGATTCAAATTCACTGATGTTGATCCTGGACCATCAAGATTCAAATTCACTGATGTTGATCCTGGATCATCAAGATTCAAATTCACTGATGTTGATCCTGGACCATCAAGATTCAAATTCATTGATATTGATCCTGGACCATCAAGATTCAAATTCACTGATGTTGATTCTGGATCATCAAGATTCAAATTCACTGATGTTGATCCTGGACTATCAAGATTCAAATTCAGTGATGTTGATCCTGGATCATCATGATTCGAATTCACTGATGTTGATCCTGGACCATCAAGATTCAAATTCAGTGATGTTGATCCTGGATCATCAAGATTCAAACTCATTGATGATGATCCTGGACCATCAAGATTCAATTTCTTTGATGTTGATCCTGGACCATCAAGATTAAAATTTACTGATGTTGATCCTGGACCATCAAGATAAATATTCGTTGATGTTGATCCTGGACCATCAAGATCAATATTCGTTGATGTTGACCCTGGACCATTAAGATCAATATTCATTGATGTTGATCCTGGACTATCAAGAATTAAATTCACTGATGTTAAACCTGGACCATCAAGATTGTAGTTTACAAATGTTGATACTGGACCATCAAGATTCAAATTCACTGATGTTTATCCTGGAAAATCAAGATTCAAATTCAGTGATTTTGATCCTGCACCATTAAGATTAAAATTTACTGATGTTAATCCTGGACCATCAAGATTAATATTCGTTGATGTTTACCCTGGACCATCAAGATTCAAATTCACTGATGAATTAAGTTCACCGATGTTGATCCAGAACCAACAAGATCAATATTCACTGATGTTGATCCTGGACCATCAAGATTCAATTTCACTGATGTTGATCCTGGACCATCAAGATTCAAATTCACTGATGTTGATCCTGGTCCATCAAGATTCAAAGTAACTTATGTTGATCCTGGACCTTCAGAATAAAATTTCAGTGTTGTTGATCCTGGATCATCAAGATTCAATTTCACTGATGTTGATCCTGGACCATCAAGATTAAATTTCAGTGATGTTGATCCTGGACCATCAAGATTCATATTCACTGATGTTGATCCTGGACCATCAAGATTCAAATTCACTGATGTTGATCCTGGACCATCAAGATTCAAATTCAGTAATGTTGATCCTGGACCATCAAGATCAATATTCAGTGATGTTGATCATGGACTATCAAGAATTAAATTCACTGATGTTGATCCTGGACCGTCAAGATTCTAGTTTACAAATGTTGATCCTGGACCATCAAGATTCAAATTCACTGATGTTTAACCTGGACCATCAAGATTCAAATTCAGTGATGTTGATCCTGGATCATCAAGATTCAAATTCACTGATGATGATCCTGGACCATCAAGATTCAATTTCACTGATGTTGATTCTGGACCATCAAGAATTAAATTCTCTGATGTTAATCCTTGACCATCAAGATTCTAGTTTACAAATGTTGACCCTGGACCATCAAGATTCAAATTCACTGATGTTTAACCTGGACCATCAAGATTCAAATTCAGTGATGTTGATCCTGGACCATTAAGATTCAAATTCAGTGATGTTGATCCTGGATCATCAAGATTCAATTTCACTGATGTTGATCCTGGACCATCAAGATTCACTTTCAGTAATGTTGATCCTGGACCATCAAGATTCAAATTCACTGATGTTGATCCTGGACCATCACGATTCAAATTCACTGATGTTGATCCTGGACCATCAAGATTCAAATTCAGCGATATTAAACCTGGACCATCACGATTCAAATTCACTGATGATGATCCTGGACCATCAAGATTCAATTTCACTGATGTTAATTCTGGACCATGAAGATTCTAGTTTATAAATGTTGATCCTGGACCATCAAGATTCAAATTCAGTGATGTTGATTCTGGACCATCAAAATTCAAATTCACTAATGTTGATCCGGGACCATCACGATTCAAATTCACTGATGTTGATCCTGGACTATCAAGATTCAAATTCAGTTATGTTGATCCTGGATCATCAAGATTCAAATTTACTGGTGTTGATCCTGGACTATCAAGAATTATATTTACTGATGTTGATCCTGGACCATCAAGATTAAAATTCAGTGATGTTGATCCTGGATCATCAAGATTCAAATTCACTGATGTTGATCCTGGACCATCAAGATTCAAATTCACTGATGTTGATCCTGGACCATCAAGATTCAAATTCACTGATGTTGATCCTGGACCATCAAGATTCAAATTCACTGATGTTGATCCTGGATCATCAAGATTCAAATTCACTGATGTTGATCCTGGACCATCAAGATTCAAATTCATTGATATTGATCCTGGACCATCAAGATTCAAATTCACTGATGTTGATTCTGGATCATTAAGATTCAAATTCACTGATGTTGATCCTGGACTATCAAGATTCAAATTCAGTGATGTTGATCCTGGATCATCATGATTCGAATTCACTGATGTTGATCCTGGACCATCAAGATTCAAATTCAGTGATGTTGATCCTGGATCATCAAGATTCAAACTCATTGATGATGATCCTGGACCATCAAGATTCAATTTCTTTGATGTTGATCCTGGACCATCAAGATTAAAATTTACTGATGTTGATCCTGGACCATCAAGATAAATATTCGTTGATGTTGATCCTGGACCATCAAGATCAATATTCGTTGATGTTGACCCTGGACCATTAAGATCAATATTCATTGATGTTGATCCTGGACTATCAAGAATTAAATTCACTGATGTTAAACCTGGACCATCAAGATTGTAGTTTACAAATGTTGATACTGGACCATCAAGATTCAAATTCACTGATGTTTATCCTGGAAAATCAAGATTCAAATTCAGTGATTTTGATCCTGCACCATTAAGATTAAAATTTACTGATGTTAATCCTGGACCATCATGATTAATATTCGTTGATGTTTACCCTGGACCATCAAGATTCAAATTCACTGATGAATTAAGTTCACCGATGTTGATCCAGAACCAACAAGATCAATATTCACTGATGTTGATCCTGGACCATCAAGATTCAATTTCACTGATGTTGATCCTGGACCATCAAGATTCAAATTCACTGATGTTGATCCTGGTCCATCAAGATTCAAAGTAACTTATGTTGATCCTGGACCTTCAGAATAAAATTTCAGTGTTGTTGATCCTGGATCATCAAGATTCAATTTCACTGATGTTGATCCTGGACCATCAAGATTAAATTTCAGTGATGTTGACCCTGGACCATCAAGATTCATATTCACTGATGTTGATCCTGGACCATCAAGATTCAAATTCACTGATGTTGATCCTGGACCATCAAGATTCAAATTCAGTGATGTTGATCCTGGACCATCAAGATCAATATTCAGTGATGTTGATCATGGACTATCAAGAATTAAATTCACTGATGTTGATCCTGGACCGTCAAGATTCTAGTTTACAAATGTTGATCCTGGACCATCAAGATTCAAATTCACTGATGTTTAACCTGGACCATCAAGATTCAAATTCAGTGATGTTGATCCTGGATCATCAAGATTCAAATTCACTGATGATGATCCTGGACCATCAAGATTCAATTTCACTGATGTTGATTCTGGACCATCAAGAATTAAATTCACTGATGTTAATCCTTGACCATCAAGATTCTAGTTTACAAATGTTGACCCTGGACCATCAAGATTCAAATTCACTGATGTTTAACCTGGACCATCAAGATTCAAATTCAGTGATGTTGATCCTGGACCATTAAGATTCAAATTCAGTGATGTTGATCCTGGATCATCAAGATTCAATTTCACTGATGTTGATCCTGGACCATCAAGATTCACTTTCAGTAATGTTGATCATGGACCATCAAGATTCAAATTCACTGATGTTGATCCTGGACCATCAAGATTCAATTTCAGTGATGTTGATCCTGGACCATCAAGATTCAAATTCAGTGATGTTGATCCTGGACCATCAAGATTCAAATTCACTGATGTTGATCCTGGACCATCAAGATTCAAATTCACTGATGTTGATCCTGGACCATCAAGATTCAAATTCAGTGATGTTGATCCTGGACCATCAAGATTCAAATTCAGTGATGTTGATCCTGGACCATCAAGATTCAAATTCACTGATGTTGATCCTGGACCATCTAGATTCAAATTCAGTGATGTTGATGCTGGACCATCAAGATTCAAATTCACTGATGTTAATCCTGGACCATCAAGATTTAAATTCACTGATGTTAATCCTGGACCATCAAGATTCAAATTCAGTGATGTTGAACCTGGACCATTAGGACAAATATTCACTGATGTTGATCCTGGATTATCAAGAATTATATTTACTGATGTTGATCCTGGACCATCAAGATTCAAATTCACTGATGTTGATCCTGGACCATCAAGATTCAATTTCAGTGATGTTGATCCTGGATCTTCAAGATTCAAATTTACTGATGTTGATCCTGGACCATGAAGATTCAAATTCACTGATGTTGATCCTGGACCATCAAGTGTAAAATTCACTGATGGACCATCAAGATTCAAATTCAGTGATGTTGTTCCTGGATAATCAAGATTCAAAATCAGTGATGTTGATCCTGGACCCTCAAGTGTAAAATTCACTAATGATATCCTGTACCATCAAGATTGAAATTCACTGATGTTGATAATGGACCTTCAAGATTAAAAATAACTGATGTTGTTCCTGGACCATCAAGATTCAAATTCAGTGATGTTGATCCTGGATCATCAAGATTCAAATTCAGTGATGTTGATCCTGGACCATCAAGATAAATATTCGTTGATGTTGATCCTGGACCATCAAGATTCAAATTCACTGATATTGATCCTGGACCATCAAGATTCAAATTCACTGATGTTGATCCTGGACCATCAAGATTCAAATTCAGTGATGTTGATCCTGGATCATCAAGGTTCAATTTCAGTGATTTTGATCCTGGACCATCAAGATTCAAATTCACTGAAGTTGATCCTGGACCTTCAAGATTCAATTTCACTGATGGTGATCCTGGTCCATCAAGATTCAAAGTAACTTATGTTGATCCTGGACCTTCAGAATAAAATTTCAGTGATGTTGATCCTGGATCATCAAGATTCAATTTCACTGATGTTGATCCTGGACCATCAAGATTAAATTTCAGTGATGTTGATCCTGGACCATCAATATTCATATTCACTGATGTTGATCCTGGACCATCAAGATTCAAATTCAGCGATATTGATCCTGGACCATCAAGATTCAAATTCAGTGATGTTGATCCTGGACCATCAAGATTCAAATTTACTGATGTTGATCCTGGACTATCAAGAATTATATTTACTGATGTTGATCCTGGACCATCAAGATTAAAATTCAGTGATGTTGATCCTGGATCATCAAGATTCAAATTCACTGATGTTGATCCTGGACCATCACGATTCAAATTCACTGATGTTGATCCTGGACCATCAAGATTCAAATTCAGTGATGTTGATCCTGGACCATCACGATTCAAATTCACTGATGATGATCCTGGACCATCAAGATTCAAATTCAGTGATGTTGATCCTGGACAATCACGATTCAAATTCACTGATGATGATCCTGGACCATCAAGATTCAAATTTACTGATGTTGATCCTGGACCATCAAGATTCATTTTCAGTGATTTTGATCCTGGACCATCAAGATTCAAATTCACTGAAGTTGATCCTGGACCTTCAAGATTCAATTTCACTGATGGTGATCCTGCACCATTAAGATTCAAATTCAGTGATGTTGATCCTGGATCATCAAGGTTCAATTTTACTGATGTTGATCCTGGACTATCAAGAATTATATTTACTGATGTTGATCCTGGACCATCAAGATTAAAATTCAGTGATGTTGATCCTGGATCATCAAGATTCAAATTCACTGATGTTGATCCTGGACCATCAAGATTCAAATTCAGCGATATTGATCCTGGACCATCAAGATTCAAATTCAGTGATGTTGATCCTGGACCATCAAGATTCAAATTCACTGATGTTGATCCTGGACCATCACGATTCAAATTCACTGATGTTGATCCTGGACCATCAAGATTCAAATTCAGCGATGTTAAACCTGGACCATCACGATTCAAATTCACTGATGATGATCCTGGACCATCAAGATTCAATTTAACTGATGTTAATTCTGGACCATGAAGATTCTAGTTTATAAATGTTGATCCTGGACCATCAAGATTCAAATTCAGTGATGTTGATCTTGGTCCATCAAGATTCAAAGTAACTTATGTTGATCCTGGACCTTCAGAATAAAATTTCAGTGTTGTTGATCCTGGATCATCAAGATTCAATTTCACTGATGTTGATCCTGGACCATCAAGATTAAATTTCAGTGATGTTGATCCTGGACCATCAAGATTCATATTCACTGATGTTGATCCTGGACCATCAAGATTCAAATTCACTGATGTTGATCCTGGACCATCAAGATTCAAATTCAGTGATGTTGATCCTGGACCATCAAGATCAATATTCAGTGATGTTGATCATGGACTATCAAGAATTAAATTCACTGATGTTGATCCTGGACCGTCAAGATTCTAGTTTACAAATGTTGATCCTGGACCATCAAGATTCAAATTCACTGATGTTTAACCTGGACCATCAAGATTCAAATTCAGTGATGTTGATCCTGGATCATCAAGATTCAAATTCACTGATGATGATCCTGGACCATCAAGATTCAATTTCACTGATGTTGATTCTGGACCATCAAGAATTAAATTCACTGATGTTAATCCTTGACCATCAAGATTCTAGTTTACAAATGTTGACCCTGGACCATCAAGATTCAAATTCACTGATGTTTAACCTGGACCATCAAGATTCAAATTCAGTGATGTTGATCCTGGACCATTAAGATTCAAATTCAGTGATGTTGATCCTGGATCATCAAGATTCAATTTCACTGATGTTGATCCTGGACCATCAAGATTCACTTTCAGTAATGTTGATCCTGGACCATCAAGATTCAAATTCACTGATGTTGATCCTGGACCATCACGATTCAAATTCACTGATGTTGATCCTGGACCATCAAGATTCAAATTCAGCGATATTAAACCTGGACCATCACGATTAAAATTCACTGATGATGATCCTGGACCATCAAGATTCAATTTCACTGATGTTAATTCTGGACCATGAAGATTCTAGTTTATAAATGTTGATCCTGGACCATCAAGATTCAAATTCAGTGATGTTGATTCTGGACCATCAAAATTCAAATTCACTAATGTTGATCCGGGACCATCACGATTCAAATTCACTGATGTTGATCCTGGACTATCAAGATTCAAATTCAGTTATGTTGATCCTGGATCATCAAGATTCAAATTTACTGGTGTTGATCCTGGACTATCAAGAATTATATTTACTGATGTTGATCCTGGACCATCAAGATTAAAATTCAGTGATGTTGATCCTGGATCATCAAGATTCAAATTCACTGATGTTGATCCTGGACCATCAAGATTCAAATTCACTGATGTTGATCCTGGACCATCAAGATTCAAATTCACTGATGTTGATCCTGGACCATCAAGATTCAAATTCACTGATGTTGATCCTGGATCATCAAGATTCAAATTCACTGATGTTGATCCTGGACCATCAAGATTCAAATTCATTGATATTGATCCTGGACCATCAAGATTCAAATTCACTGATGTTGATTCTGGATCATCAAGATTCAAATTCACTGATGTTGATCCTGGACTATCAAGATTCAAATTCAGTGATGTTGATCCTGGATCATCATGATTCGAATTCACTGATGTTGATCCTGGACCATCAAGATTCAAATTCAGTGATGTTGATCCTGGATCATCAAGATTCAAACTCATTGATGATGATCCTGGACCATCAAGATTCAATTTCTTTGATGTTGATCCTGGACCATCAAGATTAAAATTTACTTATGTTGATCCTGGACCATCAAGATAAATATTCGTTGATGTTGATCCTGGACCATCAAGATCAATATTCGTTGATGTTGACCCTGGACCATTAAGATCAATATTCATTGATGTTGATCCTGGACTATCAAGAATTAAATTCACTGATGTTAAACCTGGACCATCAAGATTGTAGTTTACAAATGTTGATACTGGACCATCAAGATTCAAATTCACTGATGTTTATCCTGGAAAATCAAGATTCAAATTCAGTGATTTTGATCCTGCACCATTAAGATTAAAATTTACTGATGTTAATCCTGGACCATCAAGATTAATATTCGTTGATGTTTACCCTGGACCATCAAGATTCAAATTCACTGATGAATTAAGTTCACCGATGTTGATCCAGAACCAACAAGATCAATATTCACTGATGTTGATCCTGGACCATCAAGATTCAATTTCACTGATGTTGATCCTGGACCATCAAGATTCAAATTCACTGATGTTGATCCTGGTCCATCAAGATTCAAAGTAACTTATGTTGATCCTGGACCTTCAGAATAAAATTTCAGTGTTGTTGATCCTGGATCATCAAGATTCAATTTCACTGATGTTGATCCTGGACCATCAAGATTAAATTTCAGTGATGTTGATCCTGGACCATCAAGATTCATATTCACTGATGTTGATCCTGGACCATCAAGATTCAAATTCACTGATGTTGATCCTGGACCATCAAGATTCAAATTCAGTGATGTTGATCCTGGACCATCAAGATCAATATTCAGTGATGTTGATCATGGACTATCAAGAATTAAATTCACTGATGTTGATCCTGGACCGTCAAGATTCTAGTTTACAAATGTTGATCCTGGACCATCAAGATTCAAATTCACTGATGTTTAACCTGGACCATCAAGATTCAAATTCAGTGATGTTGATCCTGGATCATCAAGATTCAAATTCACTGATGATGATCCTGGACCATCAAGATTCAATTTCACTGATGTTGATTCTGGACCATCAAGAATTAAATTCTCTGATGTTAATCCTTGACCATCAAGATTCTAGTTTACAAATGTTGACCCTGGACCATCAAGATTCAAATTCACTGATGTTTAACCTGGACCATCAAGATTCAAATTCAGTGATGTTGATCCTGGACCATTAAGATTCAAATTCAGTGATGTTGATCCTGGATCATCAAGATTCAATTTCACTGATGTTGATCCTGGACCATCAAGATTCACTTTCAGTAATGTTGATCCTGGACCATCAAGATTCAAATTCACTGATGTTGATCCTGGACCATCACGATTCAAATTCACTGATGTTGATCCTGGACCATCAAGATTCAAATTCAGCGATATTAAACCTGGACCATCACGATTCAAATTCACTGATGATGATCCTGGACCATCAAGATTCAATTTCACTGATGTTAATTCTGGACCATGAAGATTCTAGTTTATAAATGTTGATCCTGGACCATCAAGATTCAAATTCAGTGATGTTGATTCTGGACCATCAAAATTCAAATTCACTAATGTTGATCCGGGACCATCACGATTCAAATTCACTGATGTTGATCCTGGACTATCAAGATTCAAATTCAGTTATGTTGATCCTGGATCATCAAGATTCAAATTTACTGGTGTTGATCCTGGACTATCAAGAATTATATTTACTGATGTTGATCCTGGACCATCAAGATTAAAATTCAGTGATGTTGATCCTGGATCATCAAGATTCAAATTCACTGATGTTGATCCTGGACCATCAAGATTCAAATTCACTGATGTTGATCCTGGACCATCAAGATTCAAATTCACTGATGTTGATCCTGGACCATCAAGATTCAAATTCACTGATGTTGATCCTGGATCATCAAGATTCAAATTCACTGATGTTGATCCTGGACCATCAAGATTCAAATTCATTGATATTGATCCTGGACCATCAAGATTCAAATTCACTGATGTTGATTCTGGATCATTAAGATTCAAATTCACTGATGTTGATCCTGGACTATCAAGATTCAAATTCAGTGATGTTGATCCTGGATCATCATGATTCGAATTCACTGATGTTGATCCTGGACCATCAAGATTCAAATTCAGTGATGTTGATCCTGGATCATCAAGATTCAAACTCATTGATGATGATCCTGGACCATCAAGATTCAATTTCTTTGATGTTGATCCTGGACCATCAAGATTAAAATTTACTGATGTTGATCCTGGACCATCAAGATAAATATTCGTTGATGTTGATCCTGGACCATTAAGATCAATATTCATTGATGTTGATCCTGGACTATCAAGAATTAAATTCACTGATGTTAAACCTGGACCATCAAGATTGTAGTTTACAAATGTTGATACTGGACCATCAAGATTCAAATTCACTGATGTTTATCCTGGAAAATCAAGATTCAAATTCAGTGATTTTGATCCTGCACCATTAAGATTAAAATTTACTGATGTTAATCCTGGACCATCATGATTAATATTCGTTGATGTTTACCCTGGACCATCAAGATTCAAATTCACTGATGAATTAAGTTCACCGATGTTGATCCAGAACCAACAAGATCAATATTCACTGATGTTGATCCTGGACCATCAAGATTCAATTTCACTGATGTTGATCCTGGACCATCAAGATTCAAATTCACTGATGTTGATCCTGGACCATCAAGATTCAATTTCACTGATGTTGATCCTGGACCATCAAGATTAAATTTCAGTGATGTTGACCCTGGACCATCAAGATTCATATTCACTGATGTTGATCCTGGACCATCAAGATTCAAATTCACTGATGTTGATCCTGGACCATCAAGATTCAAATTCAGTGATGTTGATCCTGGACCATCAAGATCAATATTCAGTGATGTTGATCATGGACTATCAAGAATTAAATTCACTGATGTTGATCCTGGACCGTCAAGATTCTAGTTTACAAATGTTGATCCTGGACCATCAAGATTCAAATTCACTGATGTTTAACCTGGACCATCAAGATTCAAATTCAGTGATGTTGATCCTGGATCATCAAGATTCAAATTCACTGATGATGATCCTGGACCATCAAGATTCAATTTCACTGATGTTGATTCTGGACCATCAAGAATTAAATTCACTGATGTTAATCCTTGACCATCAAGATTCTAGTTTACAAATGTTGACCCTGGACCATCAAGATTCAAATTCACTGATGTTTAACCTGGACCATCAAGATTCAAATTCAGTGATGTTGATCCTGGACCATTAAGATTCAAATTCAGTGATGTTGATCCTGGATCATCAAGATTCAATTTCACTGATGTTGATCCTGGACCATCAAGATTCACTTTCAGTAATGTTGATCATGGACCATCAAGATTCAAATTCACTGATGTTGATCTTGGACCATCAAGATTCAATTTCAGTGATGTTGATCCTGGACCATCAAGATTCAAATTCAGTGATGTTGATCCTGGACCATCAAGATTCAAATTCACTGATGTTGATCCTGGACCATCAAGATTCAAATTCACTGATGTTGATCCTGGACCATCAAGATTCAAATTCAGTGATGTTGATCCTGGACCATCAAGATTCAAATTCAGTGATGTTGATCCTGGACCATCAAGATTCAAATTCACTGATGTTGATCCTGGACCATCTAGATTCAAATTCAGTGATGTTGATGCTGGACCATCAAGATTCAAATTCACTGATGTTAATCCTGGACCATCAAGATTTAAATTCACTGATGTTAATCCTGGACCATCAAGATTCAAATTCAGTGATGTTGAACCTGGACCATTAGGACAAATATTCACTGATGTTGATCCTGGATTATCAAGAATTATATTTACTGATGTTGATCCTGGACCATCAAGATTCAAATTCACTGATGTTGATCCTGGACCATCAAGATTCAATTTCAGTGATGTTGATCCTGGATCTTCAAGATTCAAATTTACTGATGTTGATCCTGGACCATGAAGATTCAAATTCACTGATGTTGATCCTGGACCATCAAGTGTAAAATTCACTGATGGACCATCAAGATTCAAATTCAGTGATGTTGTTCCTGGATAATCAAGATTCAAAATCAGTGATGTTGATCCTGGACCCTCAAGTGTAAAATTCACTAATGATATCCTGTACCATCAAGATTGAAATTCACTGATGTTGATAATGGACCTTCAAGATTAAAAATAACTGATGTTGTTCCTGGACCATCAAGATTCAAATTCAGTGATGTTGATCCTGGATCATCAAGATTCAAATTCAGTGATGTTGATCCTGGACCATCAAGATAAATATTCGTTGATGTTGATCCTGGACCATCAAGATTCAAATTCACTGATATTGATCCTGGACCATCAAGATTCAAATTCACTGATGTATCCTGGACCATCAAGATTCAAATTCAGTGATGTTGATCCTGGATCATCAAGGTTCAATTTCAGTGATTTTGATCCTGGACCATCAAGATTCAAATTCACTGATGTTGATCCTGGACCATCTAGATTCAAATTCAGTGATGTTGATGCTGGACCATCAAGATTCAAATTCACTGATGTTAATCCTGGACCATCAAGATTTAAATTCACTGATGTTAATCCTGGACCATCAAGATTCAAATTCAGTGATGTTGAACCTGGACCATTAGGACAAATATTCACTGATGTTGATCCTGGATTATCAAGAATTATATTTACTGATGTTGATCCTGGACCATCAAGATTCAAATTCACTGATGTTGATCCTGGACCATCAAGATTCAATTTCAGTGATGTTGATCCTGGATCTTCAAGATTCAAATTTACTGATGTTGATCCTGGACCATGAAGATTCAAATTCACTGATGTTGATCCTGGACCATCAAGTGTAAAATTCACTGATGGACCATCAAGATTCAAATTCAGTGATGTTGTTCCTGGATAATCAAGATTCAAAATCAGTGATGTTGATCCTGGACCCTCAAGTGTAAAATTCACTAATGATATCCTGTACCATCAAGATTGAAATTCACTGATGTTGATAATGGACCTTCAAGATTAAAAATAACTGATGTTGTTCCTGGACCATCAAGATTCAAATTCAGTGATGTTGATCCTGGATCATCAAGATTCAAATTCAGTGATGTTGATCCTGGACCATCAAGATAAATATTCGTTGATGTTGATCCTGGACCATCAAGATTCAAATTCACTGATATTGATCCTGGACCATCAAGATTCAAATTCACTGATGTATCCTGGACCATCAAGATTCAAATTCAGTGATGTTGATCCTGGATCATCAAGGTTCAATTTCAGTGATTTTGATCCTGGACCATCAAGATTCAAATTCACTGAAGTTGATCCTGGACCTTCAAGATTCAATTTCACTGATGGTGATCCTGGTCCATCAAGATTCAAAGTAACTTATGTTGATCCTGGACCTTCAGAATAAAATTTCAGTGATGTTGATCCTGGATCATCAAGATTCAATTTCACTGATGTTGATCCTGGACCATCAAGATTAAATTTCAGTGATGTTGATCCTGGACCATCAATATTCATATTCACTGATGTTGATCCTGGACCATCAAGATTCAAATTCAGCGATATTGATCCTGGACCATCAAGATTCAAATTCAGTGATGTTGATCCTGGACCATCAAGATTCAAATTTACTGATGTTGATCCTGGACTATCAAGAATTATATTTACTGATGTTGATCCTGGACCATCAAGATTAAAATTCAGTGATGTTGATCCTGGATCATCAAGATTCAAATTCACTGATGTTGATCCTGGACCATCACGATTCAAATTCACTGATGTTGATCCTGGACCATCAAGATTCAAATTCAGTGATGTTGATCCTGGACCATCACGATTCAAATTCACTGATGATGATCCTGGACCATCAAGATTCAAATTCAGTGATGTTGATCCTGGACAATCACGATTCAAATTCACTGATGATGATCCTGGACCATCAAGATTCAAATTTACTGATGTTGATCCTGGACCATCAAGATTCATTTTCAGTGATTTTGATCCTGGACCATCAAGATTCAAATTCACTGAAGTTGATCCTGGACCTTCAAGATTCAATTTCACTGATGGTGATCCTGCACCATTAAGATTCAAATTCAGTGATGTTGATCCTGGATCATCAAGGTTCAATTTTACTGATGTTGATCCTGGACTATCAAGAATTATATTTACTGATGTTGATCCTGGACCATCAAGATTAAAATTCAGTGATGTTGATCCTGGATCATCAAGATTCAAATTCACTGATGTTGATCCTGGACCATCAAGATTCAAATTCAGCGATATTGATCCTGGACCATCAAGATTCAAATTCAGTGATGTTGATCCTGGACCATCAAGATTCAAATTCACTGATGTTGATCCTGGACCATCACGATTCAAATTCACTGATGTTGATCCTGGACCATCAAGATTCAAATTCAGCGATGTTAAACCTGGACCATCACGATTCAAATTCACTGATGATGATCCTGGACCATCAAGATTCAATTTAACTGATGTTAATTCTGGACCATGAAGATTCTAGTTTATAAATGTTGATCCTGGACCATCAAGATTCAAATTCAGTGATGTTGATTCTGGACCATCAAAATTCAAATTCACTAACGTTGATCCGGGACCATCACGATTCAAATTCACTGATGTTGATCCTGGACTATCAAGATTCAAATTCAGTTATGTTGATCCTGGACCATCAAGATTCAAATTCACTGATGTTGATCCTGGACCATCAAGATTCAATTTCAGTGATGTTGATCCTGGTCCATCAAGATTCAATTTCACCGATGTTGATCCTGGATCATCAAGATTCAAATTTACTGGTGTTGATCCTGGACTATCAAGAATTATATTTACTGATGTTGATCCTGGATCATCAAGATTAAAATTCAGTGATGTTGATCCTGGATCATCAAGATTCAAATTCACTGATGTTGATCCTGGACCATCAAGATTCAAATTCACTGATGTTGATCCTGGACCATCAAGATTCAAATTCACTGATGTTGATCCTGGACCATCAAGATTCAAATTCACTGATGTTGATCCTGGATCATCAAGGTTCAAATTCACTGATGTTGATCCTGGACCATCAAGATTCAAATTCATTGATATTGATCCTGGACCATCAAGATTCAAATTCACTGATGTTGATTCTGGATCATCAAGATTCAAATTCACTGATGTTGATCCTGGACTATCAAGATTCAAATTCAGTGATGTTGATCCTGGATCATCAAGATTCAAATTCACTGATGTTGATCCTGGACCATCAAGATTCAAATTCAGTGATGTTGATCCTGGATCATCAAGATTCAAACTCATTGATGATGATCCTGGACCATCAAGATTCAATTTCTTTGATGTTGATCCTGGACCATCAAGATTAAAATTTACTGATGTTGATCCTGGACCATCAAGATAAATATTCGTTGATGTTGATCCTGGACCATCAAGATCAATATTCGTTGATGTTGATCCTGGACCATTAAGATCAATATTCATTGATGTTGATCCTGGACTATCAAGAATTAAATTCACTGATGTTAAACCTGGACCATCAAGATTGTAGTTTACAAATGTTGATACTGGACCATCAAGATTCAAATTCACTGATGTTTATCCTGGAAAATCAAGATTCAAATTCAGTGATTTTGATCCTGCACCATTAAGATTAAAATTTACTGATGTTAATTCTGGACCATCAAGATTAATATTCGTTGATGTTTACCCTGGACCATCAAGATTCAAATTCACTGATGAATTAAGTTCACCGATGTTGATCCAGAACCAACAAGATCAATATTCACTGATGTTGATCCTGGACCATCAAGATTCAATTTCACTGATGTTGATCCTGGACCATCAAGATTCAAATTCACTGATGTTGATCCTGGTCCATCAAGATTCAAAGTAACTTATGTTGATCCTGGACCTTCAGAATAAAATTTCAGTGTTGTTGATCCTGGATCATCAAGATTCAATTTCACTGATGTTGATCCTGGACCATCAAGATTAAATTTCAGTGATGTTGATCCTGGACCATCAAGATTCATAATCACTGATGTTGATCCTGGACCATCAAGATTCAAATTCACTGATGTTGATCCTGGACCATCAAGATTCAAATTCAGTGATGTTGATCCTGGACCATCAAGATCAATATTCAGTGATGTTGATCATGGACTATCAAGAATTAAATTCACTGATGTTGATCCTGGACCGTCAAGATTCTAGTTTACAAATGTTGATCCTGGACCATCAAGATTCAAATTCACTGATGTTTAACCTGGACCATCAAGATTCAAATTCAGTGATGTTGATCCAGGATCATCAAGATTCAAATTCACTGATGATGATCCTGGACCATCAAGATTCAATTTCACTGATGTTGATTCTGGACCATCAAGAATTAAATTCACTGATGTTAATCCTTGACCATCAAGATTCTAGTTTACAAATGTTGACCCTGGACCATCAAGATTCAAATTCACTGATGTTTAACCTGGACCATCAAGATTCAAATTCAGTGATGTTGATCCTGGACCATTAAGAATCAAATTCAGTGATGTTGATCCTGGATCATCAAGATTCAAATTCACTGATGTTGATCCTGGACCATCAAGATTCAATTTCAGTGATGTTGATCCTGGACCATCAAGATTCAAATTCACTGATGTTGATCCTGGACCATCAAGATTCAAAATCACTGATGTTGGTCCTGGACCATCAAGACTCAATTTCACTGATGTTGATCCTGGACCATCAAGATTTAATTTCAGTGATGTTGATCTTGGATCATCAAGATGCAAAGTCACTGATGTTGATCCTGGACGATAAATATTCAAATTCAGTGATGTTGATCCCTGACCATCAAGATTTAAATTCACTGATGTTGATCCTGGCCCATCAAGATTCAAAGTCACTGATGTTGATCCTGGACCATCAATATTAAAATTCAGTGATGTTGATCCTGGACCATCAAGATTATAAATTCACTGATGTTGATCCTGGACCTTCAAGACTCAAATTTACAGATCGTGATCCGGGACCATCAAGATTCAAATTCACTGATGTTGATCCTGGACCATAAATATTCAAATTCAGTGATGTTGATCCCTGACCATCAAGATTTAAATTCACTGATGTTGATCCTGGACCATCAAGATTCAAATTCAGTGATGTTGATCCTGGATCATCTAGATTGAAATTTACAGATATTGATCCTGGATCATCAAGATTCAAATTCAGTGATGTTGATCCTGGACCATCAAGATTATAAATTCACTGATGTTGATCCTGGACCATCAAGACTCAAATTTACAGATCGGGATCCAGTTCCATCAAGATTCAAATTCACTGATGTTAATCCTGGACCATCAAGATTCTAATTCACTGATGTTGATCCTGGACCATCAAGATTCAAATTCACCGATGTTGATCCTGGATCATCAAGATTCAAATTCACTGATGTTGATCCTGGACCATCAAGATTCAAATTCTCTAATGTTGATCCCTGACCATCAAGATTCAAATTCACTGATGTTGATCCTGGACCGTCTAGATTAAAATTCAGTGATGTTGATCCTGGACCATCTAGATTGAAATTTACAGATATTGATCCTGGATCATCAAGATTCAAATTCAGTGATGTTGATCCTGGACCATCAAGATTATAAATTCACTGATGTTGATCCTGGACCATCAAGACTCAAATTTACAGACCGTGATCCGGGACCATCAAGATTCAAATTTACTGATGTTGATCCTGGACCATCAAGATTCTAATTCACTGATGTTGATCCTGGACCATCAAGAATCAAATTCACTGATGTTGATCCTGGACCATCAAGATTCAAATTCACTGATGTTGATCCTGGACCATCAAGATTCAAATTCACTGATGTTGATCCTGGAACATAAAGATTAAAATTCAGTGATGTTGATCCTGGACCATCAAGATTCAAATTCACTGATGTTGATCCTGGACCATCAAGTTTCAAATTCACTGATGTTGATCCTGGACCATCAAGATTCAAATTCACAGATGTTCATCCTGGATAATAAAGATTAAAATTCAGTGATGTTGATCTTGGATCATCAAGATTCAAATTCACCGATGTTGATCCTGGACCATAAATATTCAAATTCAGTGATGTTGATCCCTGACCATAAAGATTTAAATTCACTGATGTTGATCCTGGACCATCAAGATTCAAATTCACTGATGTTGATCCTGGACCATCAAGATTCAAATTCACTGATGTTGATCCTGGACCATCAAGATTCAAATTCACTGATGTTGATCCTGGACCATAAAGATTAAAATTCAGTGATGTTGATCTTGGATCATCAAGATTCAAATTCACTGATGTTGATCCTGGACCATCAAGATTCAATTTCACTGATGTTGATCCTGGACCATCAAGATTCAAATTCACTGATGTTGATCCTGGACCATCAAGATTCAAATTCACTGATGTTGATCCTGGACCATCAAGATTCAAATTCACAGATGTTCATCCTGGACAATAAAGATTAAAATTCAGTGATGTTGATCTTGGATCATCAAGATTCAAATTCACAGATGTTCATCCTGGACAATAAAGATTAAAATTCAGTGATGTTGATCTTGGATCATCAAGATTAAAATTCAGTGATGTTGATCCCTGACCATCAAGATTTAAATTCACTGATGTTGATTCTGGACCATCAAGATTCAAATTCACTGATGTTGATCCTGGACCATCAAGATTAAAATTCAGTGATGTTGATCCTGGACCATCAAGATTCAAATTCACTGATGTTGATCCTGGACCATCAAGACTCAAATTTACAGATCGTGATCCGGGACCATCAAGATTCAAATTTACTGATGTTGATCCTGGACCATCAAGATTCTAATTCACTGATGTTGATCCTGGACCATCAAGATTCAAATTCACTGATGTTGATCCTGGACCATCAAGATTCAAATTCACTGATGTTGATCCTGGACCATCAAGATTCAAATTCACTGATGTTGATCCTGGACCATAAATATTCAAATTCAGTGATGTTGATCCCTGACCATAAAGATTTAAATTCACTGATGTTGATCCTGGACCATCAAGATTCAAATTCACTGATGTTGATCCTGGACCATCAAGTTTCAAATTCACTGATGTTGATCCTGGACCATCAAGATTCAAATTCACTGATGTTGATCCTGGACCATAAAGATTAAAATTCAGTGATGTTGATCTTGGATCATCAAGATTCAAATTCACTGATGTTGATCCTGGACCATCAAGATTCAATTTCACTGATGTTGATCCTGGACCATCAAGATTCAAATTCACTGATGTTGATCCTGGACCATCAAGATTCAAATTTACTGATGTTGATCCTGGACCATCAAGATTCAAATTCACAGATGTTCATCCTGGACAATAAAGATTAAAATTCAGTGATGTTGATCTTGGATCATCAAGATTCAAATTCACAGATGTTCATCCTGGACAATAAAGATTAAAATTCAGTGATGTTGATCTTGGATCATCAAGATTAAAATTCAGTGATGTTGATCCCTGACCATCAAGATTTAAATTCACTGATGTTGATTCTGGACCATCAAGATTCAAATTCACTGATGTTGATCCTGGACCATCAAGATTAAAATTCAGTGATGTTGATCCTGGACCATCAAGATTCAAATTCACTGATGTTGATCCTGGACCATCAAGACTCAAATTTACAGATCGTGATCCGGGACGATCAAGATTCAAATTTACTGATGTTGATCCTGGACCATCAAGATTCTAATTCACTGATGTTGATCCTGGACCATCAAGATTCAAATTCAGTGATGTTGATCCTGGACCATCAAGATTCAAATTCACTGATGTTGATCCTGGACCATCAAGATTCAAATTCACTGATGTTGATCCTGGACCATAAAGATTAAAATTCAGTGATGTTGATCCTGGACCATCAAGATTCAAATTCACTGATGTTGATCCTGGACCATCAAGATTCAAATTCACAGATGTTCATCCTGAATAATAAAGATTAACAATCAGTGATGTTGATCTTGGATCATCAAGATTCAAATTCACCGATGTTGATCCTGGACCATAAATATTCAAATTCAGTGATGTTGATCCCTGACCATAAAGATTTAAATTCACTGATGTTGATCCTGGACCATCAAGATTCAAATTCACTGATGTTGATCCTGGACCATCAGGATTCAAATTCACTGATGTTGATCCTGGACCATCAAGATTCAAATTCACTGATGTTGATCCTGGACCATAAAGATTAAATTTCAGTGATGTTGATCTTGGATCATCAAGATTCAAATTCACTGATGTTGATCCTGGACCATCAAGATTCAATTTCACTGATGTTGATCCTGGACCATCAAGATTCTAATTCAATGATGTTGATCCTGGACCATCAAGATTCAAATTCACTGATGTTGATCCTGGACCATCAAGATTCAAATTCACAGATGTTCATCCTGGACAATAAAGATTAAAATTCAGTGATGTTGATCTTGGATCATCAAGATTCAAATTCACTGATGTTGATCCTGGACGATAAATATTCAAATTCAGTGATGTTGATCCCTGACCATCAAGATTTAAATTCACTGATGTTGATCCTGGACCATCAAGATTCAAATTCACTGATGTTGATCCTGGACCATCAAGATTAAAATTCAGTGATGTTGATCCTGGACCATCAAGATTCAAATTCACTGATGTTGATCCTGGACCATCAAGACTCAAATTTACAGATCGTGATCCGGGACCATCAAGATTCAAATTTACTGATGTTGATCCTGGACCATCAATATTCTAATTCACTGATGTTGATCCTGGACCATCAAGATTCAAATTCACTGATGTTGATCCTGGACCATCAAGATTCAAATTCACAGATGTTCATCCTGGACAATAAAGATTAAAATTCAGTGATGTTGATCTTGGATCATCAAGATTCAAATTCACTGATGTTGATCCTGGACGATAAATATTCAAATTCAGTGATGTTGATCCCTGACCATCAAGATTTAAATTCACTGATGTTGATTCTGGACCATCAAGATTCAAATTCACTGATGTTGATCCTGGACCATCAAGATTAAAATTCAGTGATGTTGATCCTGGACCATCAAGATTCAAATTCACTGATGTTGATCCTGGACCATCAAGACTCAAATTTACAGATCGTGATCCGGGACCATCAAGATTCAAATTTACTGATGTTGATCCTGGACCATCAAGATTCTAATTCACTGATGTTGATCCTGGACCATCAAGATTCAAATTCACTGATGTTGATCCTGGACCATCAAGATTCAAATTCACTGATGTTGATCCTGGACCATCAAGATTCAAATTCACTGATGTTGATCCTGGACCATAAAGATTAAAATTCAGTGATGTTGATCCTGGACCATCAAGATTCAAATTCACTGATGTTGATCCTGGACCATCAAGATTCAAATTCACTGATGTTGATCCTGGACCATCAAGATTCAAATTCACTGATGTTGATCCTGGACCATCAAGATTCAAATTCACTGATGTTGATCCTGGACCATAAAGATTAAAATTCAGTGATGTTGATCCTGGACCATCAAGATTCAAATTCACTGATGTTGATCCTGGACCATCAAGTTTCAAATTCACTGATGTTGATCCTGGACCATCAAGATTCAAATTCACAGATGTTCATCCTGGATAATAAAGATTAAAATTCATTGATGTTGATCTTGGATCATCAAGATTCAAATTCACCGATGTTGATCCTGGACCATAAATATTCAAATTCAGTGATGTTGATCCCTGACCATAAAGATTTAAATTCACTGATGTTGATCCTGGACCATCAAGATTCAAATTCACTGATGTTGATCCTGGACCATCAGGATTCAAATTCACTGATGTTGATCCTGGACCATCAAGATTCAAATTCACTGATGTTGATCCTGGACCATAAAGATTAAATTTCAGTGATGTTGATCTTGGATCATCAAGATTCAAATTCACTGATGTTGATCCTGGACCATCAAGATTCAATTTCACTGATGTTGATCCTGGACCATCAAGATTCTAATTCACTGATGTTGATCCTGGACCATCAAGATTCAAATTCACTGATGTTGATCCTGGACCATCAAGATTCAAATTCACAGATGTTCATCCTGGACAATAAAGATTAAAATTCAGTGATGTTGATCTTGGATCATCAAGATTCAAATTCACTGATGTTGATCCTGGACGATAAATATTCAAATTCAGTGATGTTGATCCCTGACCATCAAGATTTAAATTCACTGATGTTGATCCTGGACCATCAAGATTAAAATTCAGTGATGTTGATCCTGGACCATCAAGATTAAAATTCAGTAATGTTGATCCTGGACCATCAAGATTCAAATTCACTGATGTTGATCCTGGACCATCAAGACTCAAATTTACAGATCGTGATCCGGGACCATCAAGATTCAAATTTACTGATGTTGATCCTGGACCATCAAGATTCTAATTCACTGATGTTGATCCTGGACCATCAAGATTCAAATTCACTGATGTTGATCCTGGACCATCAAGATTCAAATTCACTGATGTTGATCCTGGACCATCAAGATTCAAATTCACTGATGTTGATCCTGGACCATAAAGATTAAAATTCAGTGATGTTGATCCTGGACCATCAAGATTCAAATTCACTGATGTTGATCCTGGACCATCAAGTTTCAAATTCACTGATGTTGATCCTGGACCATCAAGATTCAAATTCACAGATGTTCATCCTGGATAATAAAGATTAAAATTCAGTGATGTTGATCTTGGATCATCAAGATTCAAATTCACCGATGTTGATCCTGGACCATAAATATTCAAATTCAGTGATGTTGATCCCTGACCATAAAGATTTAAATTCACTGATGTTGATCCTGGACCATCAAGATTCAAATTCACTGATGTTGATCCTGGACCATCAAGATTCAAATTCACTGATGTTGATCCTGGACCATCAAGATTCAAATTCACTGATGTTGATCCTGGACCATAAAGATTAAAATTCAGTGATGTTGATCTTGGATCATCAAGATTCAAATTCACTGATGTTGATCCTGGACCATCAAGATTCAATTTCACTGATGTTGATCCTGGACCATCAAGATTCAAATTCACTGATGTTGATCCTGGACCATCAAGATTCAAATTCACTGATGTTGATCCTGGACCATCAAGATTCAAATTCACAGATGTTCATCCTGGACAATAAAGATTAAAATTCAGTGATGTTGATCTTGGATCATCAAGATTCAAATTCACTGATGTTGATCCTGGACGATAAATATTCAAATTCAGTGATGTTGATCCCTGACCATCAAGATTTAAATTCACTGATGTTGATCCTGGACCATCAAGATTCAAATTCACTGATGTTGATCCTGGACCATCAAGATTAAAATTCAGTGATGTTGATCCTGGACCATCAAGATTCAAATTCACTGATGTTGATCCTGGACCATCAAGACTCAAATTTACAGATCGTGATCCGGGACCATCAAGATTCAAATTCACTGATGTTGATCCTGGACCAGCAAGATTCTAATTCCCTGATGTTGATCCTGGACCATCAAGATTCAAATTCACCGATGTTGATCCTGGACCATAAAGATTAACATTCAGTGATGTTGATCCTGCACCATCAAAATTAAAATTCAGTGATGATGATCCAGGACCATCAAGACTCAAATTCACTTATGTTGATCCAGGACCATCAAGATTCAAATTCACTGATGTTGATTCTAGACCATCAAGATTCAAATTGACTGATATTGATCCTGGACCATCAAGATTCAAATTCAGTGATGTCGATCCTGGACCATCAAGATTCAAAATCAGTGATATTGATCCTGGACCATCAAGATTCAAATTCTCTAATGTTCATCCTGGACCATCTAGATTTATATTTACAGATATTGATCCTAGATCATCAAGATTCAAATTCAGTGATGTTGATCCTGGACCATCAAGATTATAAATTCACTGATGTTGATCCTGGACCATCAAGACTCAAATTTACAGATCGTGATCCGGGACCATCAAGATTCAAATTTACTGATGTTGATCCTGGACCATCAAGATTCAATTTCACTAATGTTAATCCTGGACCATCAAGATTCAAATTCACTGATGTTGATCCTGGACCATCAAGATTCAAATTCACTGATGTTGATCCTGGACCATAAAGATTAAAATTCAGTGATGTTGATCCTGGACCATCAAGATTCAAATTCACTGATGTTGATCCTGGACCATCAAGATTAAAATTCACTGATGTTGATCCTGGACCATCAAGATTCAAATTCACTGATGTTGATCCTGGACCATCAAGATTCAAATACACAGATGTTCATCCTGGACATTAAAGATTAAAATTCAGTGATGTTGATCTTGGATCATCAAGATTCAATTTCACCGATGTTGATCCTGGACCATAAATATTCAAATTCAGTGATGTTGATCCTGCACCATCTAGATTGAAATTTACAGATATTGATCCTGGATCATCAAGATTCAAATTCAGTGATGTTGATCCTGGACCATCAAGATTATAAATTCACTGATGTTGATCCTGGACCATCAAGACTCAAATTTACAGATGTTGATCCTGGACCATCAAGATTCTAATTCACTGATGTTGATCCTGGACCATCAAGATTCAAATTCACTGATGTTGATCCTGGACCATAAGGATTAAAATTCTGTGATGTTGATCTTGAATCATCAAGATTCAAATTCACTGATGTTGATCCTGGACCATCAAGATTAAAATTCACTGATGTTGATCCTGGACCATCAAGATTCAAATTCACTGATGTTGATCCTGGACCATCAAGATTCAAAATCACAGATGTTTATCCTGGACCATTATGATTAAAATTCAGTGATGTTGATCCTGGACCATAAAGATTAATATTCACTGATGTTGATCCTGGACCATCAAGATTTTAAATTCACTGATGTTTATCCTGGACCATTAAGACTCAAATTTACAGATGGTGATCCTGGACCATCAAGATTCAAATTCAGTGGTGTTGATCCTGGACCCTCAAAATAAAAATTCAATGGTGTTGATCCTGGATCATCAAAATTCAAATTCACTGATGTTGATCCTGGACCATCAAGATTCAAATTCACGGATGTTGATCCTGGACCATTAAGATTAAAATTCAGTGATGTTGATTTTGGATCATCAAGATTCAAATTCACTGATGTTGATCCTGGACCATCAAGATTCAATTTCACTGATGTTGATCCTGGACCATCAATATTCGAATTCACTGATGTTGATCCTGGATCATCAAGATTCAAATTCAGTGATGTTGATCCTAAACCATCAAGATTCAAATTCACTAATGTTAATTCTGGACCATCAAAATCAATATTCACTGATGTTGATCCTGGACTATCAAAATTAAAATTCACTGATGTTGATCCTGGACCATCTAGATTGAAATTTACAGATATTGATCCTGGATCATCAAGATTCAAATTCAGTGATGTTGATCCTGGACCATCAAGATTATAAATTCACTGATGTTGATCCTGGACCATAAAGATTACAATTCTGTGATGTTGATCTTGAATCATCAAGATTCAAATTCACTGATGTTGATCCTGGACCATCAAGATTCAAATTCACTGATGTTGATCCTGGACCATCAAGATTCAAATTCACTGATATTTATCCTGGACCATCAAGATTCAAATTCACTGATGTTGATCCTGGACCATCAAGATTCAAAATCACAGATGTTTATCCTGGACCATCAGGATTAAAATTCAGTGATGTTGATCCTGGACCATAAAGATTAATATTCACTGATGTTGATCCTGGACCATCAAGATTATAAATTCACTGATGTTTATCCTGGACCATTAAGACTCAAATTTACAGATGGTGATCCTGGACCATCAAGATTCAAATTCACTGATGTTGATCCTGGACCATCAAGATTCAAATTCACGGATATTGATCCTGGACCATTAAGATTAAAATTCAGTGATGCTGATTTTGGATCATCAAGATTCAAATTCACTGATGTTGATCCAGGACCATCAAGATTCAATTTCACTGATGTTGATCCTGGACCATCAAGATTCGAATTCACTGATGTTGATCCTGGATCATCAAGATTCAAATTCACGGATATTGATCCTGGACCATTAAGATTAAAATTCAGTGATGCTGATTTTGGATCATCAAGATTCAAATTCAATGATGTTGATCCAGGACCATCAAGATTCAATTTCACTGATGTTGATCCTGGACCATCAAGATTCGAATTCACTGATGTTGATCCTGGATCATCAAGATTAAAATTCAGTGATGTTGATCCTGGACCATCAAGATTCAAATTCAGTGATGTTGATCCTGGACCATCAAGATTCAAATTCAGTGATGTTGATCCTGGATCATCAAGATTTATATACAATGATGTTGATCCTGGACCATCAAGAATTAAATTCACCGAAGTTGATCCTAGACCATCAATATTTAAATTCAATCATATTGATCCCGAACCATCAAGGTTAAAATTCAGTGATGTTGATCCTGGACCATCAAGATTCAAATTCACTAATGTTAATTCTGGACCATCAAGATCAATATTCATTGATGTTGATCCTGGACCATCAAGATTCAAATTCACTGATTTTGATCCTGGACCATCAAGAATTAAATTCATTGATGTTGTTCCTGGACCATCATTATTCAAAATAATTTATTTTTATGCTGGACAATTAAGATTCAAATTCACTGATGTTGATCCTGGACTATCAAAATTAAAATTCAGTGATGTTGATCCTTCACCATCAAGAATCAATTTCAGTGATGTTGATCCTGGACCATCAAGATTTTAAATTCACTGATGTTGATCCTGGACCATCACAATTAAAATTCAGTGATGTTGATCCTGGACCATCAATATTATAAATTTAGTGATGTTGATCCTGGACCATCAAGATTCAAATTCACAGATGTCCATCCTGGACAATAAAGATTAAAATTCAGTGATGTTGATCTTGGATCATCAAGATCCAAATTCACCGATGTTGATCCTGGACCATAAATATTCAAATTCAGTGATGTTGATCCCTGACCATCAAAATTCAAATTCACTGATGTTGATCCTGGACCAGCAAGATTCTAATTCACTGATGTTGATCCTGGAACATCAAGATTCAAATTCACCGATGTTGATCCTGGACCATAAAGATTAACATTCAGTGATGTTGATCCTGCACCATCAAAATTAAAATTCAGTGATGATGATCCAGGACCATCAAGACTCAAATTCACTTATGTTGATCCAGGACCATCAAGATTCAAATTGACTGATATTGATCCTGGACCATCAAGATTTAAATTCAGTGATGTCGATCCTGGACCATCAAGATTCAAAATCAGTGATATTGATCCTGGACCATCAAGATTCAAATTCTCTAATGTTGATCCCTGACCATCAAAATTTAAATTCACTGATGTTGATCCTGGACCATCAAGATTCAAATTCACTGATGTTGATCCTGGACCGTCTAGATTAAAATTCAGTGATGTTGATCCTGGACCATCTTGATTGATATTTACAGATATTGATCCTGGATCATCAAGATTCAAATTAAGTGATGTTGATCCTGGACCATCAAGATTATAAATTCACTGATGTTGATCCTGGACCATCAAGACTCAAAGTTACAGATTGTGATCCGGGACCATCAAGATTCAAATTCACTGATGTTGATCCTGGACCATCAAGATTCAAATTCACTGATGTTGATCCTGGACCATCAAGATTCAAATTCACTGATGTTGATCCTGGACCATAAATATTAAAATTCAGTGATGTTGATCCTGGACCATCAAGATTCAAATTCACTGATGTTGATCCTGGACCATCAAGATTAAAATTCACTGATGTTGATCCTGGACCATCAAGATTCAAATTCACTGATGTTGATCCTGGACCATCAAGATTAAAATTCAGTGATGTTGATCCTGGACCATCTAGATTGAAATTTACAGATATTGATCCTGGATCATCAAGATTCAAATTCAGTGATGTTGATCCTGGACCATCAAGATTATAAATTCACTGATGTTGATCCTGGACCATCAAGATTCTAATTCACTGATGTTGATCCTGGACCATAAGGATTAAAATTCTGAGATGTTGATCTTGAATCATCAAGATTCAAATTCACTGATGTTGATCCTGGACCATCAAGATTAAAATTCACTGATGTTGATCCTGGACCATCAAGATTCAAATTCACTGATGTTGATCCTGGACCATCAAGATTCAAAATCACAGATGTTTATCCTGGACCATCATGATTAAAATTCAGTTATGTTGATCCTGGACCATAAAGATTAATATTCACTGATGTTGATCCTGGACCATCAAGATTATAAATTCACTGATGTTTATCCTGGACCATTAAGACTCAAATTTACAGATTGTGATCCTTGACCATCAATATTCAAATTCAGTGGTGTTGATCCTGGACCTTCAAAATAAAAATTCAATGGTTTTGATCCTGGATCATCAAAATTCAAATTCACTGATGTTGATCCTGGACCATCAAGATTCAAATTCACTGATGTTGATCCTGGACCATCAAGATTCAAATTCACTGATGTTGATCCTGGACCATAAAGATTAAAATTCAGTGATGTTGATCTTGGATCATCAAGATTCAAATTCACTGATGTTGATCCTGGACCATCAAGATTCAAATTCACTGATGTTGATCCTGGACCATCAAGATTCAAATTCACTGATGTTGATCCTGGACCATCAAGATTCAAATTCACTGATGTTGATCCTGGACCATCAAGATTCAAATTCACAGATGTTCATCCTGGACAATAAAGATTAAAATTCAGTGATGTTGATCTTGGATCATCAAGATTCAAATTCACTGATGTTGATCCTGGACGATAAATATTCAAATTCAGTGATGTTGATCCCTGGCCATCAAGATTTAAATTCACTGATGTTGATCCTGGACCATCAAGATTCAAATTCACTGATGTTGATCCTGGACCATCAAGATTAAAATTCAGTGATGTTGATCCTGGACCATCAAGATTATAAATTCACTGATGTTGATCCTGGACCATCAAGACTCAAATTTACAGATCGTGATCCGGGACCATCAAGATTCAAATTCACGGATGTTGATCCTGGACCAGCAAGATTCTAATTCACTGATGTTGATCCTGGACCATCAAGATTCAAATTCACCGATGTTGATCCTGGATCATAAAGATTAACATTCAGTGATGTTGATCCTGCACCATCAAAATTAAAATTCAGTGATGATGATCCAGGACCAGCAAGACTCAAATTCACTTATGTTGATCCAGGACCATCAAGATTCAAATTGACTGATATTGATCCTGGACCATCAAGATTCAAATTCAGTGATGTCGATCCTGGACCATCAAGATTAAAATTCAGTGATATTGATCCTGGACCATCAAGATTCAAATTCTCTATTGTTGATCCCTGACCATCAAGATTTAAATTCACTGATGTTGATCCTGGACCATCAAGATTCAAATTCACTGATGTTGATCCTGGACCGTCTAGATTAAAATTCAGTGATGTTGATCCTGGACCATCTAGATTGATATTTACAGATATTGATCCTGGATCATCAAGATTCAAATTCAGTGATGTTGATCCTGGACCATCAAGATTATAAATTCACTGATGTTGATCCTGGACCATCAAGACTCAAATTTACAGATCGTGATCCGGGACCATCAAGATTCAAATTCACTGATGTTGATCCTGGACCATCAAGATTCAAATTCACTGATGTTGATCCTGGACCATAAATATTAAAATTCAGTGATGTTGATCCTGGACCATCAAGATTCAAATTCACTGATGTTGATCCTGGACCATCAAGATTCAAATTCACTGATGTTGATCCTGGACCATCAAGATTCAAATTCACTGATGTTGATCCTGGACCATCAAGATTAAAATTCAGTGATGTTGATCCTGGACCATCTAGATTGAAATTTACAGATATTGATCCTGGATCATCAAGATTCAAATTCACCGATGTTGATCCTGGACCATAAATATTCAAATTCAGTGATGTTGATCCCTGACCATAAAGATTTAAATTCACTTATGTTGATCCTATACAATCAAGATTCAAATTCACAGATGTTGATCCTGGACCATCAAGATTAAAATTCAGTGATGTTGATCCTGGACCATCTAGATTGAAATTTACAGATATTGATCCTGGATCATCAAGATTCAAATTCAGTGATGTTGATCCTGGACCATCAAGATTATAAATTCACTGATGTTGATCCTGGACCATCAAGACTCAAATTTACAGATCGTGATCCGGGACCATCAAGATTCAAATTCACTGATGTTGATCCTGGACCATCAAGATTCTAATTCACTGATGTTGATCCTGGACCATAAAGATTAAAATTCTGTGGTGATGATCTTGAATCATCAAGATTCAAATTCACTGATGTTGATCCTGGACAATCAAGATTCAAATTCACTGATATTTATCCTGGACCATCAAGATTTAAATTCACTGATGTTGATCCTGGACCATCAAGATTCAAAATCACAGATGTTTATCCTGGACCATCATGATTAAAATTCAGTGATGTTGATCCTGGACCATAAAGATTAATATTCACTGATTTTGATCCTGGACCATCAAGATTATAAATTCACTGATGTTTATCCTGGACCATTAAGACTCAAATTTACAGATGGTGATCCTGGACCATCAAGATTCAAATTCAGTGGTGTTGATCCTGGACCTTCAAAATAAAAACTCAATGGTGTTGATCCTGGATCATCAAAATTCAAATTCACTGATGTTGATCCTGGACCATCAAGATTCAAATTCACGGATGTTGATCCTGGACCATTAAGATTAAAATTCAGTGATGTTGATTTTGGATCATCAAGATTCAAATTCACTGATGTTGATCCTGGACCATCAAGATTCAATTTCACTGATGTTGATCCTGGACCATCAAGATTCGAATTCACTGATGTTGATCCTGGATCATCAAGGTTAAAATTCAGTGATGTTGATCCTGGACCATCAAGATTCAAATTCACTAATGTTAATTCTGGACCATCAAGATCAATAATCATTGATGTTGATCCTGGACCATCAAGATTCAAATTCACAGATTTTGATCCTGGACCATCAAGAATTGAATTCATTGATGTTGTTCCTGGACCATCATTATTCAAAATAATTTATTTTTATGCTGGACAATTAAGATTCAAATTCACTGATGTTGATCCTGGACTATCAAAATTAAAATTCACTGATGTTGATCCTGGACCATCAAGATTAAAATTCAGTGATGTTGATCCTGGACCATCTAGATTGAAATTTACAGATATTGATCCTCGATCATCAAGATTCAAATTCAGTGATGTTGATCCTGGACCATCAAGATTATAAATTGACTGATGTTGATCCTGGACCATCAAGACTCAAATTTACAGATCGTGATCCGGGACCATCAAGATTCAAATTCACTGATGTTGATCCCTGACCATAAAGATTTAAACTCACTTATGTTGATCCTATACAATTAAGATTTAAATTCACTGATGTTGATCCTGGACCATCAAGATTCAAATTCACTGATGTTGATCCAGGACCATCAAGATTCAAATTCACTGATGTTGATCCTGGACCATCAAGATTCAAATTCACTGATGTTGATCCTGGACCATCAAGATTAAAATTCAGTGATGTTGATCCTGGACCATCTAGATTGAAATTTACAGATATTGATCCTGGATCATCAAGATACAAATTCACCGATGTTGATCCTGGACCATAAATATTCAAATTCAGTGATGTTGATCCCTGACCATAAAGATTTAAATTCACTTATGTTGATCCTATACAATCAAGATTCAAATTCACTGATGTTGATCCTGGACCATCAAGATTAAAATTCAGTGATGTTGATCCTGGACCATCTAGATTGAAATTTACAGATATTGATCCTGGATCATCAAGATTCAAATTCAGTGATGTTGATCCTGGACCATCAAGATTATAAATTCACTGATGTTGATCCTGGACCATCAAGACTCAAATTTACAGATCGTGATCCGGGACCATCAAGATTCAAATTCACTGATGTTGATCCTGGACCATCAAGATTCTAATTCACTGATGTTGATCCCGGACCATCAAGATTCAAATTCACTGATGTTGATCCTGGACCATCAAGATTCAAATTCACTGATGTTGATCCTGGACCATAAAGATTAAAATTCTGTGGTGATGATCTTGAATCATCAAGATTCAAATTCACTGATGTTGATCCTGGACCATCAAGATTCAAATTCACTGATATTTATCCTGGACCATCAAGATTCAAATTCACTGATGTTGATCCTGGACCATCAAGATTCAAAATCACAGATGTTTATCCTGGACCATCATGATTAAAATTCAGTGATGTTGATCCTGGACCATAAAGATTAATATTCACTGATTTTGATCCTGGACCATCAAGATTATAAATTCACTGATGTTTATCCTGGACCATTAAGACTCAAATTTACAGATGGTGATCCTGGACCATCAAGATTCAAATTCAGTGGTGTTGATCCTGGACCTTCAAAATAAAAACTCAATGGTGTTGATCCTGGATCATCAAAATTCAAATTCACTGATGTTGATCCTGGACCATCAAGATTCAAATTCACGGATGTTGATCCTGGACCATTAAGATTAAAATTCAGTGATGTTGATTTTGGATCATCAAGATTCAAATTCACTGATGTTGATCCTGGACCATCAAGATTCAATTTCACTGATGTTGATCCTGGACCATCAAGATTCGAATTCACTGATGTTGATCCTGGATCATCAAGGTTAAAATTCAGTGATGTTGATCCTGGACCATCAAGATTCAAATTCACTAATGTTAATTCTGGACCATCAAGATCAATAATCATTGATGTTGATCCTGGACCATCAAGATTCAAATTCACAGATTTTGATCCTGGACCATCAAGAATTGAATTCATTGATGTTGTTCCTGGACCATCATTATTCAAAATAATTTATTTTTATGCTGGACAATTAAGATTCAAATTCACTGATGTTGATCCTGGACTATCAAGATTAAAATTCAGTGATGTTGATCCTGGACCATCTAGATTGAAATTTACAGATATTGATCCTGGATCATCAAGATTCAAATTCAGTGATGTTGATCCTGGACCATCAAGATTATGAATTGACTGATGTTGATCCTGGACCATCAAGACTCAAATTTACAGATCGTGATCCGGGACCATCAAGATTCAAATTCACTGATGTTGATCCTGGACCATCAAGATTCTAATTCACTGATGTTGATCCTGGACCATCAAGATTAAAATTCACTGATGTTGATCCTGGACTATCAAGATTCAAATTCACTGATGTTGATCCTGGACCATAAAGATTAAAATTCAGTGATGTTGATCTTGAATCATCAAGATTCAAATTCACTGATGTTGATCCTGGACCATCAAGATTCAAATTCACTGATGTTGATCCTGGACCATCAAAATTCAAATTCACTGATATTTATCCTGGACCATCAAGATTCAAATTCACTGATGTTGATCCTGGACCATCAAGATTCAAATTCACGGATGTTGATCCTGGACCATTAAGATTAAAATTCAGTGATGTTGATTTTGGATCATCAAGATTCAAATTCACTGATGTTGATCCTGGACCATCAAGATTCAATTTCACTGATGTTGATCCTGGACCATCAATATTCGAATTCACTGATGTTGATCCTGGATCATCAAGGTTAAAATTCAGTGATGTTGATCCTGGACCATCAAGATTCAAATTCACTAATGTTAATTCTGGACCATCAAGATCAATAATCATTGATGTTGATCCTGGACCATCAAGATTCAAATTCACAGATTTTGATCCTGGACCATCAAGAATTGAATTCATTGATGTTGTTCCTGGACCATCATTATTCAAAATAATTTATTTTTATGCTGGACAATTAAGATTCAAATTCACTGATGTTGATCCTGGACTATCAAAATTAAAATTCACTGATGTTGATCCTGGACCATCAAGATTAAAATTCAGTGATGTTGATCCTGGACCATCTAGATTGAAATTTACAGATATTGATCCTGGATCATCAAGATTCAAATTCAGTGATGTTGATCCTGGACCATCAAGATTATAAATTGACTGATGTTGATCCTGGACCATCAAGACTCAAATTTACAGATCGTGATCCGGGACCATCAAGATTCAAATTCACTGATGTTGATCCTGGACCATCAAGATTCTAATTCACTGATGTTGATCCTGGACCATCAAGATTCAAATTCACTGATGTTGATCCTGGACCATCAAGATTCAAATTCACTGATGTTGATCCTGGACCATAAAGATTAAAATTCAGTGATGTTGATCTTGAATCATCAAGATTCAAATTCACTGATGTTGATCCTGGACCATCAAGATTCAAATTCACTGATGCTGATCCTGGACCATCAAGATTCAAATTCACTGATATTTATCCTGGACCATCAAGATTCAAATTCACTGATGTTGATCCTGGACCATCAAGATTCAAAATCACAGATGTTTATCCTGGACCATCAGGATTAAAATTCAGTGATGTTGATCCTGGACCATAAAGATTAATATTCACTGATGTTGATCCTGGACCATCAAGATTATAAATTCACTGATGTTTATCCTGGTCCATTAAGACTCAAATTTACAGATGGTGATCCTGGACCATCAAGATTCAAATTCAGTGGTGTTGATCCTGGACCTTCAAAATAAAAATTCAATGGTGTTGATCCTGGATCATCAAAATTCAAATTCACTGATGTTGATCCTGGACCATCAAGATTCAAATTCACGGATTTTGATCCTGGACCATTAAGATTAAAATTCAGTGATGCTGATTTTGGATCATCAAGATTCAAATTCACTGATGTTGATCCTGGACCATCAAGATTCAATTTCACTGATGTTGATCCTGGACCATCAAGATTCGAATTCACTGATGTTGATCCTGGATCATCAAGATTAAAATTCAGTGATGTTGATCCTGGACCATCAAGATTCACATTCAGTGATGTTGATCCTGGATCATCAAGATTCAAATTCACTGATGTTGATCCTGGACCATCAAGATTTATATACAATGATGTTGATCCTGGACCATCAAGAATTAAATTCACCGAAGTTGATCCTAGACCATCAATATTTAAATTCAATGATATTGATCCTGAACCATCAAGGTTAAAATTCAGTGATGTTGATCCTGGACCATCAAGATTTAAATTCACTGATTTTGATCCTGGACTATCAAAATTAAAATTCAGTGATGTTGATCCTTCACCATCAAGATTCAATTTCAGTGATGTTGATCCTGGACCATCAAGATTCAAATTAAAAATTCAGTGGTGTTGATCCTGGATCATCAAGATTCAAATTCACTGATGTTGATCCTGGACCATCAAGATTTTAAATTCACTGATGTTGATCCTGGACCATCAATATTATAAATTTAATGATGTTGATCCTGGACCATCAAGATCAGTATTCATTAATGTTCATCCTGGACAATCAAGAATTAAATTCACCGATGTTGATCCTGGACCATCAAGATTCAAATTCACTGATGTTGATCCTGGACCATCAAAATTAAAATTTAAGAGATGTTGATCCTGGACCATCAAAATAAAAATTAAGTGGTGTTGATTCTGGATCATCAAGATTCAAATTCACTGATGTTGATCCTGGACCATCAAAATTAAAATTAAGTGATGTTGATCCTGGACCTTCAAGATTCAAATACAGTGAGGTTGATCCTGGATTATCAAGATTCAAATTGACTGATGTTGATCCTGGACCATCAATAGTAAAATTCACTGACGTTGTGTCACGTATAAAGAATGTTCAAGTGAATCCAAGTGCGAGTTAGCAAAAAATAATTTTTATTGACACAGTCAAACAAAAAGCAAGGAATGAATGTAGTGCTAGTGCTAGGAGAGACCGGCCAGGAATCAGGCAGGAAACAGGGTCCAGAAAACACTGGACCCAATATTTGTTAATGTGGATCCTGGACCATTAAGATTCAAATTCACTGATGTTGATCCTGGACCATCAAAATTAAAATTCACTGATGTTGATCCTGGACCATCAAGATTCAAATTCACTGATGTTGATCCTAGACCATCAAGATTCTAATTTACAGATGTTAATGTTGGACCATCAAAATTTAATTATACAGATGTTGATCCTGGACCATCAATATTAAAATTAACTGATGTTGATGTTGATCCTGGACAATCAGATTTAAATTCAGTAATGTTGATCATTTACCATCAAAAATAAAACATACAGATGTTGATCCAGGACCATCAAGATTTATATTCGTTGATGTTGATCCTGGACCATTAAGATTCAAATTCACTGATGTTGATCCTGGACCATCAAGATTCAAATTCACTGATGTTGATCCAGGACCATCAAGATTTATATTTGTTGATGTTGATCCTGGACCATTAAGAATCAAATTCACTGATGTTGATCCTGGACCATCAAGATTCGAATTCACTGATGTTGATCCTGGACCATCAATATTAAAATTTAGTGATGTTGATACTGGACCCTCAAGACTCAAATTCACTGATGTTTAACCTGGACCATCAAGATTCAAGTTCAATGATGTTGATCCTGGAAGATCAAGATTAAAATTTATTGATGTTGACCCTGGACCATCAAGATTTTTAATTTACTGATGTTGACTCTGGATCATTAAGTTTCAAATTTAGTGATGTTGATCCTGGACCATTTAGATAAAATTTCACTGATGTTGATCCTGGATCATCAAGATAAAAATTCATTGATGTTGTACCTGGATAATCAAGATTCAAATTCACTGATGTTGATCATTTTTAGTCTTAGTTAGAAAGTGCCCTTCCAAAATGATCTGAAGTGCCCCAGTGACATCCCCGCTCTTCAGTTCGCGTGCGACAACCCCTCGCTTTTCAGTTTGTGCGCGACAACCTCCCTCCCCCCACCGCTCCTGCACATGCCCCTTGAATAGTATCTGCACGGGCCTGATGGGCGGACATATAAGAGATCTACTAATGAATCACAGCTTTAAAATGATCCGCAGTCCTTATTAGTATTTGCACTCGGTAAACAGCCGTTAAGTGCAGTGAACTGATGATGAACTTTACAGTCAAACGGTGGGGTTTAGGACCGCGCTTAACAGCGAATTTCAGTTATAGTTACGGAAATACAGTATCATGACAACACTAACAAGCTGTTAAAACGCAACTTCTTAACAGAAAAACATTAATTAGGAAATCATTTGAAATGTAACTGAAAATATTTAACCAGCAGTGAGCCATAAAGAGACAGTTAATTTAACACTACATATGTTTATATCGTATAACTGTTCATATAACCATCTTAATAACGTACATGTTGAAACAACAAAATACTGAATTACCTGAAGCATCGCAGAGCTGCTCTCGAATTAAACTTCGACGCTAAATGTAGCCTACTGTCTTCTTCAGAGTTCACAGTTCAAAACTAAATGGATATAAAAGTACGATTAGGAAAATCGCACAAAAAAGATTTAAGTAAGATCATTGGCATTGTCTAAGGTTTATCTTTAACGATACCACACTGTGATGAAATCGATCAAATGACATGATCACAAAGTGACTCATATTCGATGTTTTAACAAACAAAACGCATCAAAGTACACCATATGTCGTAATATTAGCACATTTACTCACATAAATAGATAAAATGATGTTTTAAGACGTTAAACGAGAACTTACCTATACGCATGTGGCAGCAGAAAATGGCGAGGATGAAACTCCAACAAGATTGAGGGGCGGAGCTTAACAGAGTAAAGTTAAGGACGAAGAATACAACTCTGTTAATTTTCACCAACACAAGGGGGTGTCTTTCACTGTTTCTTGTAAAATTAACTCATTATGAGTAATTGCAGGTTAACACAGCTTAATTAACACAGCGGATTTTACTGTGTAACTATATTGAATGAAAAAACAGTACTAATGCCCAAGAATATTTCAGATATATGACTATATATTTGATAAGAGGAGCGCTACTCTACACACAAGAACTTAGGGGCTGATCACACTGAATGTGTTTTTCCGCGCACCGCACCTCCTTTTTTGTTGTTCCTTTTTATGCTGCTAGGCTATGACTGAATCAGATGCATATTGTGCCCGAGTGTTGCTGTTGATATTAATATTAATAACTTTAACATTTAAAAATATTGGGATTTTCGAGATTTGTGAGTCAGCACTAAGATAACTTAAAAACAGCAACCACAAGTCTCTCCTCCATCTTCAAAAGTCTCGGTAGATGACTTCCCAACACAAACACTGAAGGCACCTCAACGGAAACCCCGCCTCTGTTTTTATTTGATTGAAGAATGGAAAAGACGCGACTGATGCAACATGCTTATTCTGCTCAGAGTTGCCTTTTTTCAACTGTGAGCACATGGTGCACAAGGGCAAAAACGTGAGGCGCAGCAGGAGGTTAAATCATAAGCAATGCACACAACATTCGCGGCTGTTAGTAAATCATTCTAAAAAATTTCCTCTCAATGCAAAAAACACATTCAGTGTGATCGGCTCCTAATCATCCAATTTAAAAAAAGCATGCAACATTTTCACACTAGAAAGCATGTTTTTATGTGGGAATGTAACTGATTTGCTGATATGCTGCAACGGCCCCTTTAAACACAAGATCAATGTAGTGAATTTTGATGCTCTCGCTTGTGAAGCAAGGAAAGCAGACAGCGGAACTTTAACGCTCCTGCCACCTTTGGTGTGAATGCACAGTAAGAAAGTGAAGAGGCAGTGTCCATCTTTTTTTCTACAAGCCTATGGTCCAAACATAGAAATTCCTTAATGATTCCTCAATTCCATTGGAACATTTCAACACCTTTGATCACAGTGGGTTATTTGTAAGCTTGGAGATTGGATCAAATATTCATCAGTTTTCTAAGATCGTTACTAAGTGAAGATTCAAAAGATGAATTGGTCCTATTAGCCAATGTATCTTGGAGAATTATTCTTGGAGTTTTAATGTGGGATCAGGGTCAACACTTTTAAACATGATTCATTTTGTCAGTGGCAGGTCCAGTAATTTGTTGCTGAATTTGGCTATTTGATTATAACAAAAATAAATGTTGGTTAGTTTTTATTTTTTTATCTACATTTTAGTCTTTATTCCTAACCTTGTTTTTTGTCAACAATAATGTGTTGTTCATCATTCATTAAACTAGCGTATAAGAGAGCACGCTTTCATAGGTTTTAATTAATTTAGGTTAATGTGACTTTTTCATTTTTTTACAGTTTATTCTACAGTATCAATGTTGTAATGTGATTAACATATAATCAGTTAAATAGACTTCAGCATTTATTTAGTTGTTGAATCGTAAACCGAAATGAAAAGCCGTTTACTTGCATGCACCCGTCAGGATCAGCAGGATAGCGCAGAAACACCATTAAAAATAATGGAATAAAATAAATATAAATACTTTAAAGACATAGCTCAGAAAAATTTTATTTAATGCAGCACATTTTGTACATTCTGAGACCCACTTTTTAGCGTATATCATTTAAGCAGCGAAGAGTGCTGATTTTGAAAGAAAACTGATCCTAAACTTGCTGAATTTGTAACAGCGTACAGTTCACCAGAAATGTTTTTCCCAGGTTACTGCCAAATTAAAAGTCTCTGCATGCTTCTAGATACACCCCATAGTCACAGATTAAATTCAGACAAACTTTAGCATACTGATACAGAATGTAATACCTTGAAAAAAAGCATTTAAGACTTTTTAATACTTTTTAACAGCCTAAAGGGACTCTAAATTGATTTATCAACTTTTAATACTTTTTAAGATCCCGCTAACACCCTGTATTCACATACTGTATATGGAAGCAGCCGTTGTTTGCAATATTTTAAAAAACATATATGAGATGTTGTATATGTGTGAAATTGAAATATGTAGTTGTATGTCATATACATCATTTTCATATATACCCATTAATCAGATATCTAAATGAACAGCTCATAATCACCACTGCACAGACTCTGAATGACATCATCATCATCTTTCAAAAGATGCTAGACTGTGACATTTTGGCTTCACTTTACTATAGCGAAAGAAACTGGAGGTGTTTTCCATTTATGGTCCAGCTGCGGAAATATGTCATATTCCACTTGATCATTTCAACTCAACACCTTATGATTTGCAAGTTTTGAGTTTCCACTTAGAGTCTGCATCAAATATTTATCATCTTTCTTTTGGTCTTTACTGAGGGATGATTCAAAAGACGGATTTGTTCTATAAGCAAATTCATCTTCAGCTCAGAAAAAAAAGGATGGCGTCTTAAAGTGTTACATGGGTCAAACTTTTTTAAAATAACTAATCGCATTTCTTAAATTGTGGCTCATTTGCTTGTAAAGTTCTTTCCCCAAACAGTCCTCTGGCTGTTTATCCACATGCTCATGGCGTAACATTCACATTAACACTCCTGCCATTCATTCATCACATCACCTGATTAATTTGTTGCAATATCAGTTTATTTTGGGCCAAAAGTAATGGGTTCTGCATTTTGCTGCAACAGGGATGTTTTTGTGGGCGGACTGAGCAGAATTTGGACATCAATCTTTCCCTCTCCCTGCTGATGATGGGAGGTGCAAGGCGGATGCTGAGCACAGGTTAGCTGAAAGGTCCCAGATTCCAGCATGGCATTATTTACCGTGGTGAGAGAGACACACACATACATTACAGACATCTGAGGAAAGGTCATAGAGAAAGATGGAGAGCCGCAGTAAATTGCCTCTCCATCACATTATTGGGCTTTCATATTGCCAAGTCAGTCATGCTGGCACACGAAGGGCCCTGACCTGACTGGTTATTCTGTACACTAGTAGCATTAGCCTGAATGTTTGATATGTGAAATCTGAAAGCCTAATAGGTAAAGATCAGAGGAGATTTGCACTATAGTATTTGCTCTAGTTCTTTCCCTGCATGTTTCTGTAAAACAAATCTGCGTTGAATGCACTATGTCTTTACATATTAAAACTAGGGCTTGTGTTATTAATTATTAATGAAATTAATCTTTGACCACTACTCTGTTTAAATAAACATTTAATTAAATTATCGGCAGTATTTGCGTATTTGTGTAAAAGTCTGTCTATAATATATATATATATATATATATATATATATATATATATATATATATATATATATACACACACAACAGCTATTTCTGGTTCCTGAATCTGATTGGCCAGCCGGATCTCACGAGGAAACGTAAGTAATTCGTACAAATTTGTTCAGTCGTACAAAAATGTACGATTTTAAAAAGCACGCGTGGCACCCAACCTAACAAGCAACCCAACCTAGCAAATCACCCCTAACCCCAACCGTCATTGGATGATGAGCAAATCGTACTAAATTGTACAAATTAGACTGTACGAATTCATACGAATTAGCCACTAAATAAAAATGTTAGGAATTGTCGTGAGATTGCGTTGGATTGGCTGATAGCCGTGAGATATTTAGCAAGTAACAGCACACAAAGACCTCTCTGTGTGAATGAATGTGTTTGGATGTTTCCCAGAGATGGGTTGCAGCTGGAAAGGCATCCGCTGCATAAAGCATATGCTGGATAAGTTGGTGATTCATTCTGCTGTGGCGACCCCAGATTATAAAAGGGGCTAAACCGAAAAGAAAATGAATGAAATAATGATGCACTCTGGGCAAATTTACTAACCTTTTGTTATGTTAGGGATGAAATGAAACATTCACTAAATTAAACTGCTGTAAAAAATGCATCAGATTAATATTTTGCATAATAAACTCTAGACCTGATCAAAACTACTGAATTGTTTAAAAAATTACAGGATTATAAATCTTTAATTGCCAAATTCATAAGTGATGTTATTTATTTAGTGGAAAGCACAAACTGACATATTTTCAATATAAAAAGTAATTGTGGACTGATTTTTTTTCTTTCTTTATCAAAGTCTTGGACATTTTGCCTTTGATGCATTGCCTTGATGCATTGCTTTTAATTGATTTTCATTTTTTCTTCCTAATTTACTGTTGGTGGCTGTTTTTGCCGCATTGACTTCCATTACAACCACATTTGATACCATATAATCATATACAATAATCAGCATTTTGGATTTTTGGTTGTTTTCCCTGTTGAAAAGAGGTACAATTTGTAATTTATGTAATCACCAGTTGGCATCATTTTTAGGCCTGTTCAAAAAAGGCTTGGTTTCTGGATTTGGTAACACTTTACAATAAGGTTCATTAGTTAATGCATTTACTAACATGAACTAATCATGAATAACACATGTACAGCATTTATTAATCATAATTGAACATTTACTCATGCATTATTAACATCCAAGTCCGTGCTTGTTAACATTAGTTAATGCACCATGAGTTAACATGAGCTAACAATAAACAACTGTATTTTCATTAACTAACATTAACTAACATGAACAAATACAGTAGTAAATGTATTGTTCAATGTTTGTTCATTTTAGTAAATGCATTAATTAACATTAACTAATGAACCTTATTGTAAAGTGTGACCCTGGATTTTATATTGAGTATAACAGCAAATGAAAGTGTGTGTATGTGTGTGGGACTAAGAGAGTAACTGTTTACGCACTTACCTTAATGTGTCTGAGAAAATCAAAATATGCATCTCAGCTCTCAGAACTACATAGAGTAAATAAAAACAAAGACTGCGTATTTATGCACCATCAAATGTGGTTATAATGGAAGTCAATTGAGGCTAAAACAGCCACCAACAGTAAACTAGGGAGAGAAAATCTAACAATGCATCAAAGCCAATGTTGTTACTAATCGTTCACATGTCCAAAGAGTGTGAGAAAAGGTAAAAAATTCCAGTCAATAATTACTTTCTAAGTAGAAAATAAGTTATTTTTGGCGTGTTTTTGTTTCTCACCAAATTAGTGACGTAATTTGTGAACTTGGCGATTAAAGAGTCAAAATCCTGTAATTTTCTAAACAATTTAGTAGTTTTGATCAGGACTGAAGTTGATTAACAGATTTATGCGAAGAAGAAGAAAAAAAAAAAAAAAAATATATATATATATATATATATATATATATATATATATATATATATATATATATATATATATTTTTTTTTTTTTTTTTTTGCATTTTTTATAGCAGTTTTATTCAGCTGATGTTTTCATCCCGAACATAACAAAAGTGTAATCAATGTAAACAGTGCACAAGTGTTAAGAAATATTAATTAATTTTACAAATTAATTATTCCTTATGAATGTGAGTATTACAAGTCATCTAATCAAAGAACGAATCCAGATGAGTTTAATTAGTACTGTCAATTGGTATGAAATGAAATGATCAGATTAGATGCAAGTTCATCAACAGAGTTAATTACATATATAAATATTTGCTAAGAAAAGCCATCCAGTTATTATAAGAAAGGAAATAAAAGGCATTACATAGTTTTCTAGATATTAATTACTAGGATGAATTTAAAAGGCTATACTATGAAGTTGCCTCTTTTTGCTTCTTCCTCATCTATACTTTATGTGTAAGTGCAAATAAATTGTGTGTCTTTATTTTTTAAAGATATTTATAAAACAGTGTATTTTATTATATTTATTTATTGGGTTTGCATTCATTTGGAATATTCATAGTGTACAAAATTATTTTATTTAGGAAGAAATATTTATGTTATTTGTATTTATATAATTTACTATATTATATTCATGTTAGATTGGGTAGGCTAAATTGTCCATATAGTGTGTGTGAATGCGTGTGTATGAATGTTTCCCAGTGATGGGTTGCAGCTGAAAGGGCATCCACTGCGTAAAACATATGCTAGATAAGTTGGCGGTTCATTCTGCTGTGGCAACCCTGGATTAATAAAGGGACTAAGCTGAAAAGAAAATGAATGAATGTATTCATGTTAGGTAAGTTTGGCAGCTTGGTATCTTTTTGTAATATGTAATGAATTCTGTTTATGAATCCACATATTATCCAAGTAATTTGATTACCATTTTATACCAACTGACGACCCTAATTAAATCCATCTGTATCGGTTGTGAAATTACATCACTTCAAGTACTCTCATCCAATGAAATGGAGAAAGAGAGATGACGGGATCAATTGAAAATTTGATAAATGAAGTCCCTAAAAGGGCCTGGAGTCACATGTATCCGAACAGAGCGATTTATCACCGCTGCCTTTTATGTCTATTGTTTACAATCCCTGGGTCCTGATTGAAATAAAGTGCAAGGAATGTTTTCCCAAGACACGTAATTTCAGAGATGAATGACCCGTCCTCGTTTGCTCCAGAGATTGAGATCCATAGCTCATCTGTGTTCTTAGTGACCATTACACAGAAATATTCAACAGGCTTTAGAGACATGGGAAACTGAGGTGTTTACCACAAGCATTGCCTGCCAAAGATAGTGACTAACTTTAAATCCGACCAGAAATTAATTTAGCCGAGCATGCTATGCCCTGTTGATGAACCTGCTAATTGAACTGCTCTGCTCATTCTCATTTATTCCTTTATCCAAATTGTCTCAGTCAGCTGCTAATTCAGTAACATCAACATATACATCAGAATGCAAAACCAGAGAACAATTCCTAAACACTTGATTTTAAATAATGTCGTTTTTAAAATAAGGATGAGACTTGGTTAGCACAGTTGCCTCACAGCAAGAAACTCACTGGTTTGTGTTCCTCCGGGAAAGGGAGTTTGCATGTTCTCCACATGTCTGTGTGGGTTTCCTTGATTGGTTAGATAGGACATGTGAAGTAGGACAGGTTCCTGGATTAACGTCTATATTGATCCTCGCACAACATTCCAATCAGCCAATCAGAATTAGGCGATAAGTACAGTTTAGAGTGCTCATCATATATAAGTACACCCCTCACAAATCTATCTTTTAAGTTCATATATTTTATAAGGAAGCTATCCAATATTATATTTGTGCATATAGATTAGTCAGTACTGAAGCCAAATCTGGAGCTCATCTAACAAAATAACGATCCAAAAACTAGTACACCCAAATTTATGTTATAGAAAAATATAAAATTTAAATTTAATTAATTAATTAATTCAATTTCTAAAGATGTTTAGTGACTGAAATATTATTTTAATGAATATACCTGTTTAATAAATCTGTTTTGTTTAAATGTATCAAAATACATTGCCTTTATTCACTGAGAAATGGACAAAAATATTTATTTTCAAAATGAGGTGTGCTCAATTTTTGGCTCAACTATTGGCTGGGCCTTTTTCTCCTGTCAAGTGACTGACAGCAGATGTTTGGATGTGAAAATATAAGGAAAAGAAAAGTGTAAGTCACTTAAATTCAAGTGCACTAGGAGTCCACTATAGTGTTATTTACCAAGGCTATGCAATTAGTCGAAATTCAGTTTAGATTTGGGCCTAAATTATTATGAATAACATAATATAAAGTGGTTAATTTGTGTCACATGCCTCTTTAAATTTTTCCTACATTTTTTTCTAAATTTTTTTTTCTTTTCTAGCCCTTGCATTGCATTGCATTAGTTTCGTTTTCAGGCACGGTTGCTTCGTGTGAGGAAACGGCACAGGAGCTTTTAAACACGTGCGCGCATCAAATCATCTTTCCGCGCAACACTATAACCCTCGTTGGTGAGTGAGGAAAGCCTGTCTCAACATGTGCATGATCCTCTCATTCGTTATTCACCTGCTTTATTTTGCTTGTGCAAAAAGCTATTTTTGTCAGTCGTGCTGCTTCTCGATTCTAAGATCACATTTGTACGCATATAGACAAACTGTCATAAACAGTCTAATCTGTAGTGACGACGAGCCAGCGCTGGCAATTTAATAATGAGTTTCACCCAGCCAAAGTTTCTAGTGGGAGTGGCTGTATAACCCGCATTTGATCTACCCGTATTTGGGGGGCGTAAATGTAAAGCCCTGCCTACATTCATACCTTTTTAAAGCCAGCCTGCAGTAAAACCATGTAAATGAACTTTTGCAGCATGGGACATGTTTCATTAATTGTTATTTGTATTAAGTGCTTAAAGCCTTGATTTGTCTTTTAAAAGCACAAAACATAATTTGTGCTGTTTATGCATGTGCTCTGTATGTTCCCACCATGTCAAGAGCAAATCTACACCCTTGGTGATTGGGATAGTGTATGTATGTTTCCCAGCATTAAGGGTTGTACTATCAGCATTGGGAATCAGGGTGGGTGTGATTATGTCAAGTAGGATGCGGTCTTGGATTAAAATCTATGTTGATCCTAGAACATTATTTCTGTTTGAAAATATAATCCATACTCAGTCCCTAACCCTAAACCCAACCATAAATGTAATTTATCCTCAAAATCAGAGTGGATTAATAGTTGGATAACAATGGTGTAGAAGAATGGTTAACTTAAAATAAACTGTAAATTTATCCCTTAAAACTTATTGGCTGATTGGGATTTTGTTCCAGGATCAACACAGACATTGATCCAGGATCATGTCCTACTTGGTAGGGATAGGCGATACCAATATTTTTGTTTCCGATCCGATATCAAGTATTTCAAGACAAGTATCATCGATACAGATATCGATACCAATGCAAATACTTAAGCTAAATGAAATATTTTACAGTGATTTTTTTTAATGACTATCACCTTTATTATCATTATTAATAAATAAAACATAAGACATATGATTCCTTTTTACAATTACAGAACTATAATTGGCTAAATAGTACCAAATATAATGAAAAATAATACACGACACAAACCTAAAAAAAAAAAAAATCTCTCCTATGCTTCTTGTAATTGCTGATGCTCTTTGAGAGTCATCTAAGAAATATTATATATATATATATATATATATATATATATATATATATATATATATATATATATATATATATATATATATATATATATATTCTTAAAGCTGTCTTACAGGCATTTAAAAATATATAATAGTACATCTATCCCAATTATTATGTGTACCTAAGCTTTGTATTTTATTTGATAAACAAGTTTATTTAAAACTATTTATACTAAACTACAAAAAAATATTTAAATCAAGTAAAATAACTCCAGATTATACTTCATTTACGTACAGTCATGATGACCACAGCTCCACTCTCGAGTTTTACAACCTGCAATGGGTGTGTGTGGTGTCTGTACTATTGTGCTGTGAGCTAACACTGACCTATTAGCGGAGATACAGCGGAAGAATATTATAGTTCCCATTCGTTTTCCTATTTAAACAAATATTTATATAATATGTGACGTTATAATTATTAAGATATTTTAAAATGTCTGATCACTCAGTAAGAAACCCCCCCCAGAAAAGATTGATAGTTTTACTTAAGGATAGATCCTTTTGATACATTCCCAGTATCGAAAATATCGAAACTTCAGGATTGATCCGCCCATCCTTACTTTGTGAAATCGCACTAACTGAGTATCAGGAAGGACATCCTAGCACATATGGGTGCAAATGCACTTAAACCCCATGTAGAATGATATATATGCTGGGCAGAAACTAGCATAAACACTTGCACCGTAACTGGCGCCATTGTGTCAGTAGTGATAGGGCCCTTTGGGTTCAGTCTTTCCACCATTTGAGAGCAAACATATAGTTCTGTTTTCCATCAGACCCAAATTAATAACACTTGCTTTCATCTTTGAGTGAACTCTGGATCATTCCAATGTCCACACAACATTCTCTTCCTCAGCAAAGATTAGTTTAGACTTTAGATTGTTTTTGCTGATGAGAGTTTTGGTCACTGCAGAGACACACACATTGAGACACTGTATGATGAAAAGATCTTTATCCTGTTTGGCACTGAATTGATGGTCAAATCCAGCTACTGTGTTGAACTGATAGATTATTGAGAGTCTCTGCGTTATCCTGTCCTCCTGTGCATTGGTCTTTCGTGGACATCTAGCATTATGGGCACTCAAGTGAGATAATGAAATTGTAGAGATAAAGTTTTGTAGAAGCCACAGATTTGGAACGACCAGCTACTCTTGCTGGGGCTGAAAGGCTCATCCCTTTGGCTATCATCTGGGCAACCTGCTGTCAGTCACTGTGGAATGATTCACTGTTTTGCAATGTCAGTGAAAACTGGAAAGTTAGACTGCCAGTAATAAGTTTTTTAAAATAATTAGGACATTTAACACTAGTGTTATCTGTAAGCATGATCAGTGTTCATTTTCAGGTATCTCATTTAAAGGGACAGTTCACCCAAAAATACAAACACACTCACTATTTACTCACCTTTATGAGTTTCTTCTGTTGAACACAAAAGAAGATATTTTAAACAAAGTTTAAGACCCATAACAATTGACTTCCATTCTAGTAAAAACAAATACAAAAGTCATTGGTTAAAGATTTTCAACAATCTTCAAAATATATATATATATATATTTTTGTTTCAACAGAAGAAAAAAACTCAAATACATAACCTGACAAAAGTCACATCAAAGTTTCTGAAAGCAAAAAAGGTCAAGGTTCTCCAGGTTGGCCAGCCCAGTCACCAGACATGAACATTATTGAGCATGATGAAGGAGAAGATATTGAAGATGAATCCAAAGAATCTTGATGAACTCTGGGAGTCCTACAAGAACGCTTTCTTTGCCATTCCAGATGACTTTATTATTAAATTATTTGAGTCATTGCAGAGATCTATGGATGCAGTCGGCCAAGCTCATGAGAGTCCAACACAATATTAATCCTTTTTCTACTGCACCATGACTTTATACTCTATTCTGTACATTATTTCTGTTAAGTGACAAGACTTTTGTCTAAGCAAAGCCAGACCTTACTGTCCTAATTAAACAATTAAAAATCAAAACATGATCAAATTTTATTTTGGTGAAATAACTGTAATCTAGAGGCCTTTGCTTTTCAGCCACTTCTGATACCAAATGATCAACTAGAAGTCAAATTATTATTTGTTGTTCCTAAAACTTGGAGAGGTGATAAGACTTTTATCAGGTAGTGTAGGTTTTAAACAAGTGAAAGTGAGTTAATAATGACAGAATTTTAATGTTTGAGTAAATTATCATTAAAGGGCACCTATGGTGAAAAAAGACCAATTGGAGCATTTTTTAGATCGACCGCAACTTGACGTAGAAGTGCGTTCCCCCACCCACCAATATTGATTGACAAGCGCATAACCATATCCTCAGTTTGTTGTTTCACGTCCGCCATTTCCAGCATGTGAGTCAAAGCAATGTCACTAAACGAACACCCTTGCTCTTTTTTCAAATTGGCCTCAATACAAAATCAACATTCACCACAGGATCGTTCTAATCGGAATTATTGTTTGAAACTTTAGGTAGGTTTGCAAACGTGTACTTTTTATTGCGTCTACTTTAAACTTCAGCCGTTTGCATTTCTTGCGGTCACCTCACTAGCATGGCCCTCCATTGGAAATAAAAAAAACAATTTGCCTGAAGGTTGCATACCAGAAGTGCCGCTCGGCAACGCTCAGTACACAAAACGGCCCTTCAAGTTGGCAGCTGTCCGCAGCGCCCAGCCGCCGACTTAAAGCGCCGTTGTGTGTACCCTGATAGAAACCTATGTTTAGAATTCTAAAATGCATGGCACTGTGTGGCGCGACGCAGCGGGTCGCCGAACGGCACTTCTGGTGTGTGCCCTGCAGGCAAGTTCGTTACACAGGGTACACACAACGGCGTTTCAAGTTGGCGGCTATCTGCGGCGCCCAGCCACGACCCAGGGCACTTCATATTTCTGTCGCCGCACAGAGCTCCATCTGAATAGTTTTCATTTTAAATATCATGCGAATGTGCGTGTCTGGTGTTCCGTGTCGCAGCTCTGAGCAGCGCATCCGTTAATTCAGTGTGCGTGGTTATTAGTCGTGGTGTACAAGCTTAGAACTTGAAACTAGCACACAGTTGGCTGTAAAACTATACAAAGACACAAATGATTTTGTACTCTCTGCTTGCTCTGTGTCTGAGTCGTACATGTACAGCTGAATGCTGGTCCTCTCGCTCATGTTGCTTCTCTCTCTCTCTGCCTGTCTGTTGCCAAACACAGAGCGGTGGAGCTCTTGGTTCTGCCCTCTTGTTAAGTTGGGCGGGAAGTCGAAATTAATTTTTATGTGAAGCAACACTCCCCTATTTCAGCGACCTGTGTACACGCCCCCAAAATAACACTTTTGAACACACTATAATAAAAAAAATCTGGACTGTGTTTTGAACTGAACCTAAACTGGCACACTCAGAAGAACCATAATATTAATATTAAATCTAAAAAAGGGGAAACTATGTGCCCTCTAAGTTATTTCTTCAGAATATGCTTCTTAATATGCTTAAGATGTTGCTCTTTTTTTTTCTCCTGTTAAAATGACTTCAAAAAGACCTTAAAGGCGAACTGGGTAGGCTAAATTGTCCGTAGTGTATGTGTGTGAATGAATTTGTATGGATGTTTCCCGGTGATGGGTTGCAGCTGAAAGGGCATCCATTGCGTAAAACATATGCTAAATATATTGGTGGTTCAATCCGATGTGCCGAACCCCAGATTAATTAAGGGACTAAGCCAAAAAAAAAAAAGAATGAAGGAGACCTTTAAAGCTAGGAAATGGGAGGTTGTACTCTACTTTTTTAAATTTGCACTGTATATCCGTGAAATCATATGAGTGAATTTCAAAATAAAAGCTGTATTCATCACCCTCCGTAAAGACATTTCACAGATGTCATGCTCCTGTGAACACCGCCATCTAATCACACATGTTCAGGCGACAACTATAATGTTTGCAGACAGGTTTTTGAATGTCTAACAGTGTTTCGGATTTGCTTTGGCACATGCTTATCTAACTGTAAATTATTTACAGCCCAGTCCCCTGAAATCCCATATTCCAGATGTAGCCGTGCATCATTTCCATACATGAACTCACTGAATGAGCACAATCTTTCCACTGGGACCGTGCAAATTTGTGTTACTCAGCAAATCAGTCCCGGTAGCTCGAGTAAATGAACAACATGGCATCGGCTGAGAGAGAAAGCGAAAAGACTTGTCGTCTAGCACAAAAGGATCGGGACATCTGTGTGCGAGCGCGTTTGATGGGTCCCTTCAGCAGACCCGTGTCGTGTTTGCTTTAGTCAGGGGTCTGTTTAGGAAAGATTCTCTGCTAAGCTGAACACAGCGCGCCGTGGTTTTCTCAAGTGTACTTAGTGTCCAAGGCATGTCTGACAGAAGGAGGATAAATCTGTCAATTTAATGTGCCCACTGAGCAGGAACATTATGTTTGACTTCACCTGTTCTTATCTGGCCCACAGAGCCATCACGATTTTCAGGCACTAATTTACCTCCTCTCGAAGGTTGCTTGAATGTGGTGATGTTGCTTGAACGAACAAAACTGCAATTGGCAGTTTATCATAACACGCTACTTTAGATAGATATGTAAAAAGTCAATGAAATTTTGATGTTGGCTTTCATTCCATTTTTAAAAAAATGGCGCCTTTCATGTAAAATCAACTTTTGCAAGCTGTTTAGGCAGAAATGTGTGTTGTATAGTGTGTAAACAGCCATATGAGAGTGGTATAAACACATCAAGTTATTTATTTATTTATTATTATTTTCTTTTAATCCTAAAATTAATCCAGGATCTAAATCCAACCAATTTTGCCAACCACACCGTGCAAAGAGGATGACCATGACAATAATGATTGACATGCGCATATTATCCTATTATGTAGTATATTCACAACAAAAATTTGCAAAGAAACTGTCATTAAAAGGATGTATAACCAGACTATCTGTTATTAAGCTGCACCTCAAGAAGAAAATCTTAAACTTTCTGTATTTGTCATACTGTATTTCAAAGCAGGAACTTTGATGTGAAGGCTAAAGAATTTGCTCTCCTCTGTGCTTTGTAATGTAATGGGCAGCACACGCCTTGATACCTCAGGCTGTTAATGTTGCCATCCACTCTGCATTTCTCTCACATGCCTCCCATACTGAATGTAACCCCCAACCATGACTTTTCCTTCACTAAACTTGACTGATTTCTGTGAGAATCTTGGGTCCATGTGGTATCCAATAGATCTTCTGCAGTATTTGTGATGATTGGGACGCAGTTCAACAGATGATTCATCAGAAAAATCTGCCACTATTCCAAATTATCAACTTGAAATCAAGTTATTATTTGTTGCTCTTACAACTGGGATCGACGACAAGACTTTTGTCAGGCAGTGTACATATGTATTTTTAAAGGTAAATATTAATAGCAAAAATTACAAATGTGGATCTCATAGTACTTTAAAGGTGCAAAAGTGTACTCTAAAGGTACTAATTTGTCCCTTTTAAAGTACCAATGTGCATTTGTATGGTATAAAAGTAAAAAAAGTACCACCATTGACAGGTTTTGTACATGTATTTCCGAAAGTGTATGGCATATAGGCCTATTTACTTATATGAAGTAGAATTAATGCAAAAACAGTGCAATATAAACCTGTGTGTGTGTGTATTAATAGTACACAATAAAAATTGTAGTGTAATTGTGTAGCTCATTCATATTTGCAGAAAGGCTTAATAAACAAATCAGAAACTTCCTGGTTAGGTCTTAATGTGGTATTTGTGATCTCTGATTTATCAGTGTCTAAGTTGTTGTCTTTGTTTGCTATGTTGATCTGACATCTGACGATGGGTATTCTTCTGAAGCAGATATGCCCGAACAGTGTGCGGAGAACCAGCTCAATAGCATTTAAAGTCACAGGTGCAAACAGCTTAAACAGGTCCCTCCCGTCCCAAAACTTGTCATTTCTTTAACAGGATATAATAAATTATCTGGCAGGTATTTTGAGCTGAAACATCATAGACACATTTTGGAGACCACAAAGACTTATTTTACATTGTGTATAAAGAGGTATAATCTGAGCCCTTTAAAATGCAATACATCTTTTCAGCAGAACATGATGGTTTTGCTATAAATGTTCTGCCTCCACTATCAGTCTTGTATTATTTCTGTTTACTGGCTTCTCTCCCTGCTGAGAACCCCTGTGGCCTCTGGCTAAAGAATCAAGTTTGGCTTTAGACAACACTTGCAGAAAGGCACAAAAAGCTGTTGTTTTCTGGCTCGAAATGTAGTCTGCGCATTGCTGTTAGGACTTTTCAATCTCTGTCTTTTGCTTTCAGAGTGCAGATAAATATGCCCTTATCTCCTAAAGATGAACAATGCAGATATTAAAAAATACATGCCACATCTAAGAGGTCTTAACAGGTATATCCAACGCTATCTCACGGCAATTCGTAACCTTTTGATTTACTGGCTAATTCTTATGAAAATTGTACAGACACATTCATACAATTTAGTACAATTTGCTTATCCCCCAATGATGATTGGGTTAGGGGATGGGGTTTGATGCCACACCTTCTTAGCATATGACTGAACCAGAACCCAACATCAGGTTGATGTCAATGTCCAACGTCGGACAGATGTTGCATTTTAGTTACGTTCCAACGCAAACTTAAATCAACCAAATATCAATGTCTCATGATCTTACAGCTTGACGTTGTGTGGACATCAGTTGTGGAATTTTGGTTGTCACACCTGATGAATAAATGTCAGTATTTGATGTCAATATGATGTTTGTTTAAGATGTTGGCTCAACTAGATTCCAACACAACATAAAATCAACCAAATATCAACGTAATTGTACATCATTATTTGTTGTCAAAATAATATTGTCCTTAGACACTGGTGACCTAAGTCTAACCTAATATTAATGTCTTATGAGTTTTGTGTGTTTACTGGGAACAAACAAAAATAGGTTTTATTTCAAGAATGAACAAACTGATTATTTACAAGCGCAGAATAGCTACAAACTACATGGTTAAATTATGGTAAAACCATAGTGAATTTTTGGTTTTAACTGTTTGTTTAAAAAAAACATGGTTAATTTTTATAAGGGAAAATGGTGTCAACAGGATTTAAGCTCAGTGTTTTCTCCTTTCTTTTATTTTTTGGAAGTCAAGAATATTTCTACTGCTTCTCCAATGATTTATTGTGTTTATTAACATTTAGTTTTTTTTTTTTCAATCACATTTGCATTGTGAATAGTTGCTTATGACATCCAGCAATTCCATTAGAAATATGCTTTCTTATTCCAGCATGATTGCTTAAAGGGATAGTTCACCCAAACATGTACGTTTACACTCTATTTACTCACCCTCAAGCGGTTACAGACATTTTTGAGTTTCCTTTTCACAAAAGAAGATATAAAAAAATAATAATAATCAGTTACCATTGGCATCCATAGTAGGAAAAACAAATAATATTTGAATGTCACTGGTTACAGGTGTCCAGAAATGTTCAAAATATCTCCTTCTGTGTTCAACAGGAGAAAAAAAATCAAGTGAAGAGTGGGTGAATGATGACAGCATTTACCGTTTTAGGTGAACAATCCACTGAAGGTTAAAATGACCTGAAATTTGACACTATTAACTTATCATTGTGAGCATGATTCATGTTTTATTGTGAACATATTTCATTGTGAGCATTCAAGTAACTTAATTAATATGATTTTCCCCTACCATCATACTTTGCCTTGCTGATGGAAGAGCAGGTGTTAAAATAAAGGATTATTTTATGCAAAAAAAAAAAAAAAAAAAAAAAAAAAGAATGTGCAGTTTGAAGCTTCTGTTAAGTTAATTTTTTAAAAGTCATTTGTAGTATATCAATGCTTTGTGATTTAGATTGAGGACTGCCTACACTTATTTAAATTACATTATTAACCATAACCATTGAAGTGCAATGAATTAAACCAATAATATCATTAGACTACCAATGTGCAACTTCCTGTGGAGAATTGTATTTATATTGCTAGTATAGATAACATGAAGAGCAGAGAAATTTACACTACCTGACAAAAGTCTTTTCATTGATCCCAGATGTCAAAGGAATAAATAATAACTTGATTTCTAATTTATCATTTGGAAAAGTGGCAGAAGGTAAATTTTTGCATCCCAATTATCACCAACACTGCGGAAGACCTATTGGAACCCGCATGGACCCAAGATTCTCATAGAAATCAGTCATGTTTGATAAATCATGGTTTGGGGTAACATTCATTATGGGGGCATTAGAAATCTGCAGAGTGGATGGCAACATCAATAGTCATTACAAATCACAGGAGAGGGCAAATTCTTCAGCAGGATAGCGCTCCTTCTCATACTTCAGCCTCCATATCAAAGTTTCTGAAAGCAAAGAAGGTCAAGGTGCTCCAGGATTGGAAAGTCTAGTCACCAGACAAGAACGTTATTGAGCATGTCTGGGGTAAAATGAAGGAGGAGGCTTTGAAGATGAACTCAAAGAGTCTTGATGAACTCTGGGAGTCCTGCAGGAACGCTTTCTACTTATTAATGACTTTATTAATAAGTGATTTAAGTCTTTGCAGAGATTTATGGATGCAGTCCTCCAAGCTCATGGGAGTCATACACAATATAAATCCTTTTTCTACGGCACCATGACCTTATATTCTATACTGTACATTATTTCTGTCAAGTGACAAAACTTTTGTCTAAGCAAAGTCAAACCTTACTGTCTTAATTAAATAATTAAAAATTAAGACATGATCAAATTTTATTTTGGTAAAATAAGCATAGTCTAGAAGCCTTTGCCATTCATATGAGCCACTTCTGATACCAAATGATCAATTAGAAGTCAAATTATTATTTGTTTTTCCTAAAATTTGGATAGGCGATAAGACTTTTGTGAGGTAGTGTATGATTGAATTCCAGAGTTATTATTTTTTTAAACTTTGTTTATTCATACTTGTATTACAGATTTGACATATACGTTTAAGTTTTAAAGTCTAAGATTGGAGTAAGGGTATAATTCATAAAACGAACAGTACATATTTCCAGGAAAAGTAGCATAATTAAAGTTTTGTTTGAGAGATTCCAAGGTTGTTTTAACTTGACACTCATATACCAGTAAGAAAAGCAAGGAAATCTGTTAGTTTGAATAAGAATCAACCCCTGGGACATTAAAGTGCCTGCAGTTGAAGAAACACCCACATATTGTTGTGTGACTAATGCTGCATTTATCTGGTAAACCTCGGCTGCAAATCCCTGATGTTTCTTTCGCTTTTTTTTGTGTATGTGATAAATTATAGGGATGACATAGTGCAGACTTTTATTTCTCATGTGTCGTTCATCACTTTTCTATAAGAGCCCCAAACTCAGAGCCAGTAACAGTTTTGTCATAATCATGGAATTCCATTTCACTCATATATTGAGAAAGCACACAGAAAATTGTGTGTGACCCAAAACAACAACTCCAAATATTGGCATTTTTGCCACTGCGGCTCTAAATATATCAAGGGTTACTTTTGTTATATATATATATATATATATAATAGAAATATATAAAAGTTGTAATTTAGTGTGATGGTTTAGACTACACATTTAAAAAAATCATGTTTGCCTTAAATTTTTAAAGTTAAATTAAATTAACCGTATGAGTCCATTGAACTTATATTATGTTAAACTGACTTAAAACAGCCTCTGTAACTTTTAAAATTAAGTTACAACATGATTGACTTAGTTTAATAAGTTACAATGACCTAAAACATATGTTGTCAGGACTAATTGATAATACATTTTTTTTTACAATGTAGAGGCAACAAAGAGAAAATACTATTAGGTCAGTATAAGAGTATTAGAAATATAGATTGAATTATGACCAACATGAACAATGATAATAATGGTGTGCAACATTTATCCTCTACAAAAAATACCATAATTGTTGTTTAAGCAATGTGCCAGTGAAATAATAATTACCTTGATTTGTACAAGAAATTAATAATTTTATAATATTATTTAAAGATTAATTCGTAAAGACAATATCTGCGTTCCAAAACTACAGCTCATAATAAATGTGCATTATGTAATAAGTATATTTCTAAACATTAAGACTCCAGTTAGTGAGTTACTAACTTTTATACCAGCTTATCAGATTCCTCCAGTCCTCTAATCAGAATCTGCCCCAAGCTTTTGGAATGCTTAACCACTGTAAATACTACAAGCACCTTCCATCATCATTTTTAAGTCTAGGCGAAATACGTTTTTGTTCTCAAAGGCAGAAGAAGGTGTGATTGTTATTCTTAACCTGTTCGTTGTTGTCTGTCTCCTTTCTGTTTACTTGTTGGAAAGCACATTGGTTAACGAAGGTTGTTCAAATATGCTACATGAATAAAATGGTCATTGTCATTATATTATGCGTGTGATAACGTTTTGGCTGTAATCATTTTCTCAAAATCTAATAATAATCTAATTTTTAGCATTTCATCAGAAATAAGTGCCAAACATCATAATGCCATTACAATAATTTAAACTATAGTTAACATAGTTGATGAAAAATGTATTACATTAATTATATTTTAAATAAGGACCTATGCCGGGAAATTAATTAATGATTGTTTTGGAATAAACTAAGTAGTTACAACTATTTCCTCATTTAAACCATTCGGATGTCACATAAGTAGTGGTGTAATAATGTATGTTGTGCTAATAATTAATTTGAGATCAAAATAATTACTGCTGTTAACACCAAAATGATGTCCAAGGACTGCTTTTGGTGTTTTATTCTTTGTTATATTTGTTTATTATGCAGGTTTTCTGATGTTACTCTGGATTGCTGCCAACATATACTCTTCGAAACATCTACAAACTAAAAAATGCAGAAAGAAATGTGTACATGTATGGAATGAAAGATATACATGTGTACTGCATGTTAGCTGGTTATTATGATAACATTCGTTCTATCCATATGAAATCCGTATGTCACATTATGAGGAAACTATGCTTCTAACCAGTGAAGAAGTTACCTCCAACCACACCAGTTTTTGACACTGTTCCTTGGAACAACGATACTGCTGAAATATGTTGGTAACCACTAAACTTGCAATTTTAGTTGGTCAATGATGTTTTTAGACTTTTACACATCCTAAATTTTAAGAATTTTTATTTTTTCAAACATAGATTACTTCCTAGATGGCACCTTGAAGTTAAAATGACATAAAAAAAAAAAACATTAAAAAAGTGTAAAAAAAAATGCAAATTGGCTGATGCCAAATGATTGATGTTTGATATCAATACAATATCAAATTGACATCCAACATTAGCATCAAAAACATTCATTTTTAAATATGTTATTAACGCCAATGTTAGATTAAAATTAATATTGTTTTGATGCGTTGCAGGGATATGAAATCCAGTATAACATTTTTTCGCCATTTACATCTGTCATTTGAAATCGAAGCTTTCTGATGAATCATACTTTTGAGCTGTTATTCAAAAGGGTGGAATGTGTGCATGTCAAATGGACGTCAAGGTTCAGTTCATTCATACAAAAAATTTGCATCAATGCTTACTCAGCACATTACACTCAACTTCCATATGAATGAAGTGAAAACGCTTGCCCCTGCAGTGCTCACAATGTTTGCTATAGTGACAGCATGATGACGTGAACTGTACTTCACACTCTGTTTCGTTGGCCAAGAGGTATGGGAAGGCAACAGGGTTGGATTAGACAGGTGTATGGGGTATACCATTGACTTGGGTTTGGGCCTTAATCCTCCAAGAATAACACTACCTACTTATTCGCTATCCATCTGCATCATCTGCTTGTTTGTTAGAAAAAAAAAATAAAAAAATAAACTAACCAAGACTACATGTTGTTGCCTTTCTGGTGATCTTAAGTGCTTTCATTTTCATTTGTAAATCTCTGTGTTTGTGTCTGTTTAGGATTCAGTGTGATGACACTATGCCACATTTAACATAATACATATTTTTAAAAATGTATGCCACATTTGCTGTTAAAAGATGCTTTAAGTCACTTAAAAAGCATTTTTTAAATGAATAAATGTACATACATGTTCCTTAAAACTCTTAAAAAGTATGCTCTATATAGTATGAATATGTTCATACGTGTTTATCTTTGTTGTGAATTGAGACATATTCATATTTTGGGGTACATTAGTATGGAAGTATAAGCATTCTGTATGCAGAAAGTCAATAAAATGAATCAGCAGTTTTGAACGAAAGGTTTAATGTACGGTTTAATGAATTTGCCATCAGGAGAGGGTATAGGCAATGGACAGGACGGGAAAGGTTTAGCAAAATACTGTGCATGTATATTAGCCAAAGAGGCACATTTCATTTTATAATTTGGAAAAAAAAAGAGAGTTTTTTTGTTATTGAGCAGACCGTTTATCTCGGTTGTGTAGTTCAGACAGAGAGCAGCCGGAGTAAGAGGAGGCGGAAGAGTACAGCACTGGGAGCCTCTTGGAAAAACTTGCTTGATAGGTCACTATTCATTTTGTATAAGAGGGCTGAGTGAAACTGAGAGCGGGCACAATCTTGTGAAGCCATCCCGAATATGGAGCGTGTTTGGGATGTGTGCGGAGGCAGAGCACATAAAGCCTGTGCCAGCTGAGCAGATTTAATTTACTGTATTTATTCAGTCTGTAGTCTATTCAACTGTTAGGACTATTAATAGCATACGCAGGAAAGAGTTTTTGGGTAAATAAAACCCAAAGTGGTACAGAACATAATACAGATTATCTTAATTTAAAGGGCATAGTTCAAATCAAAATAAGCAAATAAGTCCTTGCAGTTAAGTTAAACATGCTTATACTGTATTTACAGTGGGTAAAATAATGTAAGTATTGAACACGTCACCATTTTTCACGTCAAAACATATTTCTAAATGTACTGTTGACTTGAAACTTTAAGCTATTGGTCAATAACAGCAAAAGTAATCCATAGATACAAAGAAAACAAAACATTAGTTTAGAAATTAGCCTTTAAGTTCTAATGAAATGAAATGACACAAAAGAAAAGAATTGAACACATGAAAAAAGGGAGGTTTAAAAAACATGGAAAGCCCAGACAGCAGCTGAAATCTCTCAGTAGTTAGAAACCAACCCTGCCCCTCGTCAGTGTAAATTAATATTAGCTGCTTTAGTCCCAACACCTATATTACCAATAGAATGAAGGTAAAACTAGGGTGGACATTCCAGCAAGACAATATTCCCAAATACAGCCCAGAGTGTAGGGTGCTACTGAAAGGAACAGTAGGTAGGAAACTGATCAAGCTAGTGCCATAGGGACAGCGAAATTGAAGGACCACAGGAACATGGTGCCAAGGAAGAGCAAAAGTGGAATCAGGGTCTGAGGCTAGAAGCTGTGATATTGGATCTTTCAACTCTGAAATAGCTTTAGACCCTTAAACTTATCTAATAATCTACAAGATTTAGGCAGCTAAGGTATCTACCCTGACCATGGGTGACGCTGGGAGGGGGAAGTTAGGACAATCCTAAGGGCCAACCCATCCCCATCCCAATACCACTCCCCAGCCAACCCCCCCTTCACTTTCAACCGTGACACCTGCCACGTATCCCCCACTTTTCCCTCGCTCTTCCCTTTCGTTATCGACATCAACAACCCTCCCTAAACTATCCTCACCAGAATGTTGTCATAAGGGCCCATAATAGCCAGTGGCACCTCTGATCCTGACTAGCAAAGACAGAGAGGATGGACTTTCGTTCGTGACACCGTCCACCCATCCCCTGCTTCACCCTCGCTCTTCCCTTTCGTCATGGACATCACTCCTTCCCCCCATCTCTTCACTTTTGTCCTTACCAGAATGTTGTCATGGGGCTCGCAATGGTCAGCAGTACCTCTGACCCTGACCAACAGAGAAAGAAAGGATGGACTTTCATTTGCGACACCGTCCACCCATCCCCTGCTCCACCCTTGCTTTTCCCTTTCGATTTCAAAACCAACACCCTTCCTTATCTCTTCACTTTCGTCCTCACCAGAATGTTTTCATAGGGCCCGTAATGGTAACTTATATCTGCTCTCCACCTTCTAATAAAACTTGCCCCTCGGTAAGAGAGTTTTTCTTTCCTTTCTCTAATTCTTTCTTTTCTTTCTTTCTATCTTTCTGAGGGCTCGGGAGACTGATGTGTTAGCATGAGGTGACTTGTCACTACAAATAAAAGAGACAAGTTGGAGCCTGTGCATTGAAGCATCTCTTTCTCTTCCCTCGCTTTTTTACAAATCACGACATGCCATAATCTTCCAGATTTTCTGCTTGTATTCCGAGTGCCAGATTCTAAATGTCGGGACATGGGGGTACAAATCCGCATGCATCAAATAAATCAATGTTTCGGTTTATTCGCGGGAGGGATTTCATGCTACAGTCCAAAAATCCTGTAAATCAAATTCAGGCTGAAAGAAGTGAAGCAAATTAATAGTTGCAACTTCCCTCAAACATTGTCAGGATTGAATTAACACATTTTCCATTAGCCAATTGCTTGGTGTCTTAAAAGCCCAGGCATGTAAACATCCTTGAGGGATTGAAATTCCAGTCATGCTGTGATCATTGCGCCGTATTTTCCATTTACTGATCACACAAAGATGTTTTATTTTTTTTGTCTGCATAAACAAATATGATACCTGTCTTCGAGTGGGGCTGTCAGTGCCATTTCACCCAACTAGGCGTATTTCTCTATGAATTATTCCCTAGATAAGCATTCGGTTATGCAATAATCGGCTCAGTCTTCATTTCAAAAGACTTGAAAAGCCCCACATAACTGATATCAAACGTCTGAAATATTTATTGCACGTTATTTTTGATCCATTGTGGGAATTATTATGCATCGGGGTTGAACCTACCTTGATGTTTTAATAATCACTTGATTAATTTGGGTGTCAGAAAGACAATAATTATGACCACTCATGCGTTTGTCATACGTTTCATGAATAAATCTCTAATAATAAATTGTAAATGGAAAAGCCTGTGGGTTTCAAACAAAATAATACAAATTTTTAAGTTATAACTATCAACATACTATCTTTTTTTGTTGTTGATAACATTAAATAAAAAAATAATTACATTTTTTGTGTAACATTTTAACAAAAATAATTAGTAGTTTTTAGTTTTTACTTGATGATAAACAAAAACAGAAGGGTTTTTTCAGACATCTGTTAATGCGTCTCTCAGATTTTTTTCCAGTTTCTTTTTAATAATAGCTGCATATTTTTCCACCAACCATGTGGACAGAGTCGAAAACAGAGGATTATTTGACATAGGGAGAGAGATTTGTGATATTGACAAAGATTTACCAGCCCACACAAATGGCGGCCTGCTGTTTAACACTCTCAATGGCACTTGTAACGTATCTAAAGACAACATGCATTATTCAGGGCTGTAATCTCTGTGCAGCATTAATCAATGTGCGTTTTGACCGGAGGTGTCAATTCATTGGCGCCTGGTTTGACAGATTGAATGCTCGTCACTATCTGTGGATATTAAGATTCTTTTGCAGTCTTGCTCGGTGACATTTGTATTTCAGATAACAAGACTGACATACGTTCAAACATGGCGAGTCAATTAAAAGCACTAGAAGGAGGATCTACATTGTCGCATGACCCTCAGTTGACGTTCATTGGTTATTTCAGGGAAGAAAACATCCAACATAACCTCCACCCTCAGCACTCAGAATGATTAGCTGTTGCATAACCTTTACCAGTGCCAAAGGGTTAAAGCCCAGTTTTAATGTAATACGCACATTAATGATCCTCAGCGGGTTTCTTGGGCTGCAATCCAGAAGAACAATTTAGGAGAATTATGGGAAGCACATTAAGTTGTCAACATCGATGTTCACTCTGTGAAACGCTGAAGTAACGTGTTATTAAAATGAGCTGAAAATCAGCACTTCACATGAGCGGGTGTGAAGAGAGAAGGCACGAAAATCTGCCATTGCCTTTTCTCTTGGTGTCCAGTAAAATTGAGGAGATTTTTTCACCTTTTTATTTGTTTCCTTCACTGATGACTTTTAAAATGTTATCCAAATCATTAGACAAGCCACAGACAATTGGGTTATACAATTATATGTAGGCTACCTAATCTGAAACACTTAAGAAATGACACTAATAGACCCTTTTCACAATGCCATGTTTAACGGTCATCAACTTTTTAAAGGCTTGAAAGTTTTTGACATGTCTTTAGTAGTCTTGAACACCTTGATTTTCTTGGTGTTTGATTAGGGTTGGAGCAAAACTGTCATTTGTAGTTTGAGACCTATTGTCTAGGCTCTACAGTTTCAGCTGGTTGTTTCCAAATCTTGATTAAAATCAAAAGGAGACAGAGCTTTTTCGTTTGCAGTCCCTCGTCTGTGGAATGGTTTGCCTTTACTGTATAAATCAGGTCATGCTCCCTCCATGGTGCTTTTAAATCTCATTTAAATAATCATCTTCTGTCTCTTGCATTTGATTGTAATTAAGTTTATTTTGTTTACATATGCAAGCATAGATTTTGTTTGTTGGTTGATTTTAAAACCACTTTGACCAACATTTACTCAGAACACACACACACACACACACACACACACAAACACACACACACACACACACGCACACACACACACACACACACACACACACACACACACACACACACACACACACACACACACACACACACACACACACACACACACACACACCCACAAAGCTATTGAGACATTCCATAAGCATAATGACTTTTATATTGTAAAGACCGGTAACACTTTATTTTTTATGGTCCATTGAGTATTAGTCTGCTTAATATGTTGATACTGCTCCTTCAACAGACACTTAAATGACTATAGGAAACTTTGCAAGTACATGTCAACTTACACTAACCCTAATCATAACCTAACAGTCTACTTACAATCTAATAAGTATTAGTTGGCATGTAGAGACAATGTAACTTAAATTCAACAAACGGACCATCAAAATAAAGTAATCCAAATCATCTTTTAATTTACACCAACCCTATATTGAAATCTATCCCAGGGAGCAGTTGGGGGTTTGGTGCCTGAAGGTATCGAGGATATAAAAGAACACTTGTTATTCACTCCCCATATCTAATCCCTACTCACAGCCTTAGAATCACAACTCTGACTTTCTAACCATCAGGCCCTTGACCCTCATACCTGAACCAGACAGAACGCTCCAGAAATGTGATGAAGCATTCCAGAAATCGTATTATTAATTCTTAAAAATGACTAAACGCTCCAGAAACGAAAGGATTGACCCTCATACCCTCAATTGGCAGCACTGACCAGCGAAACTGACCTTTGAACGGCAACACTGACACTCATACATAAACCTAAAGGAAAACTCAAGGAATGGCAGCATTGGCCCTCTTACTTATCTCAGATGAGATGCTCTAGAAATTGCAGTATAGACCCTCTGGGCTGATCACAATAAAAGTGGATCTCAAATTAACATTCACAGCATCATTCTGTTGCATCTTGGTACATGTAATGATCCAATTCCTGTAATTGGGGTAATGAGCAATGCAAAAACGCATTGAGACATGAGAGCACATTGCAAATATCAGTGCCAAAAGAACAAAACCCAATATGTGCATGCTTTGAAAAAAATAAATGTAGCGTTTGATTATCTTTTTCCAGCTTATTTTATTTTTTAGAAACAAAACATACCACATTCAGATCTTGCACTTCAAAATTTCATAAAACCAGCATACAGGATATTAAAAACCACTGCTGTAGACTGACTGATATTTTATTAAGACACAATAAGACAACAATGGGGGCGTCATGGTGGCTTAGTGGTTAGCCTCACAGCAAGAAGGTCACTGGTTCGAGTTCCGGCAGGGTCAGTTGGTATTTCTGTATGGAGTTTGCATGTTCTCCCTGTGTTGGCGTGGGTTTGCAAAGACTGAATTGAATAAACTAAATTAGCCATAGTATGAGTATGTGTATATGAGTGTGTATGGGTGTTTCCCAATACTGGTTTACGGCTGGAGGGCCATCTAATGCATAAAACTTATGCTGGAATATTTGGGAGTTCATTCTGCTGTGGCAACCTCTGAATGAACAATAAGGAAACCTTGCAATCATTCTCAAAAAGGACAGTTTTAGAGAGATCTAGATTCTTAAATTAACTATATATCAGAAATGGAAACAAAAGAGGTAATGCTGTAGTGTGTTTTCTAAAAAAAATGAAGTATTTTAAGTTTTTAATTTTATTTTGAAAGGATGTAGTCAGGTGGCATGGTGGCTTGGTGGTTACAGTCTACTCACAGCAAGAAGATCACTGGTTCTGGCACTTATTTGTGCTCCTGTAGCTGGGTGGCAACCATCTGGTTCACCTACTGTATGACTAGAAAGATACTGATTGTGTGTGTGTATGTATGTGTGTGCTTGTTTGAATAATGCAGAGTTCAGGATTTTCAAAGTAGTTGTATCACAGATGTTTTTACACTGCATGACTATCTGGGGCAACGTTCGGTCCGTGCTGTGTTCACACTGCAAGATGGATTGGCGACAGGAGGCTTCACACTGCATGACTTTGCAAAACAAACTACATCTCAAAAGCAAACACACGCGAGAAATGACTTAAAGATTTGCAGTGGTCATGTTGTTTATCTTTTGTAATTAGCTACATGCTAATAAAGAAGCCTGTAGTGGGGTAGAAAATGTACTTATTTTACTCACCTGGCCTTTGAAGGGAATTAGCAAATTCTCATCAATGTTTTTCTTTTCGATCCGGTTGTGGTATTGTTCAGATAATACGTCAAACAGACACGGTGCTCGCCAATACTCACCTTCATTTTACTTTGTATCAGATAGAATTGGAAACCAGTGGTATCACACATTACTAACATGCGTCATTTGGTGCCCTAGGCAAGATTTCAGGCGGTGCCCCATCACATCACAAGTAAATTTCACTGCTACTGTATATATACTCATAAGAAACTAAACAGCTTTGTCTTAAAACAATTGCACATTCAAAAAACTTAGAAATAAGAATGTGCAATGGAGGAGAAAACTCAACTGAGTAACCTCAGCTTCACATATAAAGACAGAAGAATAGTATGTGACACCAGTCTAATAATAAACGTGCAAATAAAAATGGAATAATATAAATGAAAACATGCATGTCTATATTATAATAGCAATAATAATATTATTAGGCTATATTATTATTGCTATTATTATTTGCACTATGCAGTTAAATTGATGTGGGATTATTGAAAAAAATAATCCCACATCAATTTAACTGCATAGTGCAAATAATAATAGCAATAATAATATAGCCTAATAATATTATTATTGCTATTATAATATAGACATGCATGTGAAGTCATAACACCAACCAGTTTTAAGAAAAGGGGAAGTATACTTCAAAATAAGACTAGGAGGTTGGAAAGCTTGTCCAAACATCAACTTGCGTAGTTTGTTGCCATATTTATTGCACCTCATGCCTTGATGAATTCACATTTTTGTTTGGTTTTTCATTCTTTTTAATATACTTTATTACTTTTTGTGAAAAGTATAAGCAAGTGTGCTGTCTGTTATTTAATATGTTGTATCAGCTGAAAACAAGTCTGGCACTGGAGTTACTTTTCAGTTGTTCGCCGTTCATGCTCAACATTTCTTTTTATCAAAATGCAGGGCTGAAAAGTTGAAAACTCACGTTGAAAGGAGGAATGTGGTGGATGTTTTCTTTAATAGACCCCCTCCTCCCGCCTGCTCTCCTCATGATTATTATTTTCTCCCACGCACCTGCTTGTAACGCAGCGTCTATGCAAATGCACTTCACATTCTTTTCAACAAATCAGTGTCGGATTGAGGCATCTCTGCTTTTGAAGTGACTGTGGAAGAGGCATGGCTCCCTTGCTGATCCAGCCGCTGGTAGTGAGGGATGCCATGGAAAATTGTCCTTGTAGGACAATCTGATCTAAACTCGAAGTGTCACAAAGTGCTGCTTTTTGGTCTGGCTGAGAGGATTAGATGAGCCGGCTCTACTCATGAGGGAGAACCCCAGGTAGAATGGCTACTTAAAAAACATGAAAGTACCCTCAGAGGAACTGGACGTGTCAGAGCTGGACATCTTCAGTGAAGTGCCGACCAAACAAGCTAATCCTCCAAGCCCATGGTTTTTCGTGAAAACCATTCGCCGCTATTCTATATGCATTCGGTAAGGTTTAGCGACATCAAAATCATCGGCAAGGACTTAAATGGAACATTGGAAGTCAAAAATGAAAACTCTTTTATCTTTTATTCAACATCCACAATCCCATTTTAAACCTGTGTGATGTTCTTTCTTCTTGGGAACATAAAAGATTACATTCTTTTTGTCCCATAAATGAACAAGAGTTGAATATAACATTGTGGGGACCAGTGGCAAGGCTAGTCCACTCAGAAAAAGAAAAAGCTTGTACACACCAGGAGAATTGTCACTTAAATTTCATCATTAGCGTTTTTCCAAGATGTTTTTCAGAATTTTTATACAATTGTTTGAGTGAGTGGCAACCTAAACACTAAAACAGGACAGATCGGCCAACAAGGCCAGGACACACCAACTAGTGGTTTGGTGTGATCCACATGTCACCTCTTGTAGGGTTAACGATGGAGCTTATTTTCAAAGATTCAGCTTGCAGACAGTCGGCTGAAGACAGCGCTCTGACTGGTTATTCAGCAACAAATCAGAGTTTTTCTGTGTGACGTTGTTAAGTAATGTAGCAAGTAAACAATTCAAGACATCAAGGAATAAAATGATTTACGCTTGATAATTTCAGTACATTTCTGAAATATTTGCAAATGATTTGCATTATTAGGTTATCAAATTTTATTTGATCCAAGACCTGTGATGCCAGCATTTGAGGATCTCAAGGACAACACGGATGAAGAGATGATGCCAGCCATAGAGGACTTCTGGTATCCATAATCCTGGACCGTGGTGGTCATGGAGGAGTGGAGAGCATGAGACTGATTCCTGAAAGACCCAGTGTCAGATGTGTCTCTGTAATGATCCTGTGGGCAGCCTGAACACCCACTGGTAACCTACTCACACCTGTAGTTTCTCCACTATGGACGTCCAACGTCCTCTAGCCTCTGGCGCCTAGACTGCAGCTTTGCACAGGAAGTTTGGCCAGAGGAAAAATGGTCGTGCTCAACTGAGCCTGGTTTCTCTCAAGTTGTTTTTTGTTTCCCTTCACTTTCATCAATTGGTGAAGTTTGTTCCTCACTACTGTCGCCACTGGCTTGCTTGGTTTGGTACTTGTGGAGCTGCGCATTGATGGATTTGCTCTTCAGTGTTTGGACTTTCAGCAGTGAAAATGGACCCACACTGAACTAAACTAAACTGAACATCAACTCTAAAAACTGAACTGACACAATTTTAATTTACTAGAACTTCTATGCAAAGCTGCTTTGACACAATCTTCATTGTCATAGCTCTATATTAATAAAGATGAATTGAATATTTACACTAGCGAATCTCTCCGTTGTGAGTGACAGTAACTGTGATAATGATACAAAATGCTGCTTTGTTTATGATTTGTCTGTGGGTGTCAAAAATTCAGTTTTCCGTTACAGAACTAGAAAACAGACTACTGCGCCCCACAGGGCAAAAAGACAAGTCCTATTGTTAAGGCTCAGCTCTCGTTTCAGTCAGATTTCGTTTGTTTGGTGTGTGACATTTGGTCCAGACATGGTTCAATGTGAGGTGACAACACAGTTGATTTTTTTTATGGTGCTAGTTGCTTGGTCCACCATTCTTTTAGAAAATTATAATTTTTTGATGTAGTAGCTGGGCTGCATGGTGCCTTAGTGGTTAACACTGTTGCCTCACAGCAAGAAAAATGCTGGTTCAAGACCCGGCTGGGTCAGTAGGCATTTCTGTGTGGAGTTTGCATGTTCTCCTCGTGTTGGTAAGGGTTTCCTCCTGGTGCTCCGGTTTCCCCCACAGTCCAAAGACATGCACTATAGGTGAATTGGATAAACTAAATTGGCCATAGTGTATGAGTGTGAGTGAGAAAGTGTATGGGTGTTTCCCAGTACTGGGTTGCAGCTGAAGGGGCAAGTTGGCGGTTCATTCCACTGTGGGGATTCCTGATGAATAAAGGGACTAAGCTGAAGGAAAATTAATGAATGACATAGTGGCTAATTCATATAAATTTGTACGATTTCATTTGTATATTTTAGTATGATATGTTTATCCCCAATGGTTACATTAGGGGTGGAGGTTGGGGGCATGCCTTCCTTTAAAATGTATTGTTTTCCTATAAATAAAATTACATGAAATTATACAAATTTGCCACTCTTTCAGACAATACATAAACTAGTTATGTTTTTTTCATAGATCAGACTAGTAGACTTTATTTCTGCTTTGACCTGCCTAAATTACGATATTAACTTATTAGAAGAAGTAGTGTACACTGCCTGACAAAAATCTTGTCGCCGATCCCAGTTGTAAGAGTAACAAATAATAAAAGTGGCAGAAGGTTGATTTTTCCAATGAATCATCTGTTGAACTGCATCCCAATCATCACAAATACTGCAGAAGACCAACTGGAACCTGCATAAACACAAGATTCTCGCAGAAATTAGTCAAGTTTAGTGAAGGAAAAATCATGATTCGGGGTAACATTCAGTATGGGGCGTGGGAGAGATCTGCAGAGTGGATGGCGACATTAACAGCCTGAGGTATCGAGACAGTTGTACTGCCCATTACATTACTAACCACAGGAGAGGACAAATTCTTCAGCAGGTTGGCGCTCCTTCTCATACTTCAGCCTCAACATCAACATTCCTGAAAGCAGAGAAGGTCCATGTGCTCCAGGATTGGCTAGCCCTGTCACCAGACATGAACATTATTGAGTATGTCAAGGGTTAGATAAAGGAGGAGGCATGGAAGATGAATCTTGAATCTTGATGAACTCTGGGAGTCCTGCAAGAAGGCTTTCTTTGCCATTCCAGATGACTTTATTAATAAATTATTTGAGTCACTGCAGAAATGTATGGATGCAGTCATCCAAGCTCATAGGAGTCATACACAATATTAATTCTTTTTCCACTCCATGACTTTATATTCTATGCTGTTCATTATTTCTGTCAAGTGGCAAGACTTTTGTCTAAGCAAAGTCAGACATTACTGTCAATTTTTTAATAGTTAAAAATCAAGTCATGATCATTTTATTTTGAAATAAAATTAAAATAAGCATAATCTAGAGGGCTTTGCCTTTCATATAAGTCACTTCTGACACCAAATGATCAACTAGAAGTCCAGTTATTATTTTTTGTTCCTAAAACTTGGATAGGCAACAAATCTTTTGTCAGGTAGTGTAGACTTTATAATGGACTTATAAAAGAAAATATTGGGAGAACAATCCCTGTTTGCTTGTACCAGGAAAAAAACAAAAAACGGTGCATTTTGCATACCAGGCCAGCTGACAGTGTCACTTTCTAAAGGAACACTATGTTCCGGCTCTACAATGTGACACAACTTCGAGGTTTCAGGATCCCAAAATGCTGTTGTCACATAAATGATGCATTAAAACAACTATAAATAAGTTTCTTAGTTTCAAAGCACTTACCTTGAAATGCAAATCCAGTTTTATCCAAATACAGACCATTTAATCATTGTAACAGATACTTGGATAAGGGCCCACTTCACACCACATCTCACACTACCTCCTGAAAAAAAACAAAAAAAAAACAACTTTAAAGACACGGTTATAATTTATATGCATTCTTTAAAATGCTTTTGTCTGGCAAATTCAAGAAACCGGATCTTACTATAACAGACATCAACTTATATGTTCTGTAAATTCCATAATCATTGCTTGCAGTCAGATCCTAATCACAGGCCTGTAAGCAAATAATTACAGAGCTTGGCAATGATGACATTTTGTTTTCTCTGTGCAACACTGGAGCAGAATCTAATTGTACACAGCATCATTCCACCGTTTCACATGCCCTTCTCATCTGCCAATAGAGAGAAATTATCATCAGTCTTTTGAAAATGCCCCTCCGAAAATGTGAGATTAATACAATCACTATTTTATCTGTGCCTAACCTTTTAATTACAGCACTCATTGTAAAAATAGCACAGTTATAATAAGTTTAAAGATAAAGATGATGAACATTGTTAAAAATATAAATACTTACACAATAATCATACCAGTTGGGTAATGATAAGATCCCATGCTATACAGTGATATACGTACAGTATATGTACAGTTTAACATTTTTGAACCATTGCAGTTTATACATTTTTGGATCATTAATTGACATTATGTCAGTTATATGAAATGTATATTTTATTATAAATACAAAAGGAACTTTTATGCACTGATCACAAATTGTTGACAGTTTAAGAATAGCTTGAACAGTAAATAATTAGATCTTTTCAGACTCTCTATGTTGTTTATAAAAGCCACCTAATTTGACACATTTTCATTTTATTCATTTTATTTCTTTATTTTTATTTTTTGTGAAGGACTCTGGAAGTTTTTGCTGGAAAAATCAAAAGGATGTAATGTTTACAAAAGCTTACCAGAGTGTTTATTCCATTCTGTGACACATGGAATCGGTTCTATGCACAGCTAGAGTTTTATAGCCAATGATAAACTTCTGGTGAAAGCTTAATGTGAGTATTTTCAATTTCACACGGTTGTTTTTACACCATTGCTATTGTAAATTAATTACAATACATTCAGTTAAATAGACTTTAGCATTCATTTAGTTGTTCAAGTGTAAAACGAGATGAAATATGGTTGTAACCACTAGCGCCGTCAGTAGCAACAGGCTAGTGTAGAAATTTCATTGAAAATACTGGGGTAAAATAATGTGTCATGCTTTACAGACATGGAGAGGGGAAATGGAATTGAATGCAGTGCTTCTTGTCTGATCAGAGACCCACTTCATATCATATCTAACAGGCAGTGAAGATTGCTGATTTTTCAAGAAATCAGATCTTAAACGTGACAATTTTCTAAAGGAAAGACAGTTCACCAGAAGCCCTTGGTGCTCCTTGGCTGAAAATTAATAATCTGTGTGCATATAGCCCATTAATATTTAAACAATGTTAAAGAAAATGCCAAGAGCTATTCTGTAATGTGTCAAAAAAAGTAATAAGAAAACTAAAAATATAAATAATATTTACAAGTAAATAAAATGTACACATCAATCTAAACATTATTAAAAAGCTGTTTTTGTAATCAGTATGTCACTGCAAAAACTCTGAGAACATGATGACATCCAGTCGTTACCTACTGGCTGCACTTCACCTAATTGCCTCTGGTGTCGCTATTAACAAGAGTTTATTTCATCAAGCGGCAACCTCCCACTCTCTCTTTTAAAGCAAATATTTATATTGACCCCACTGTTAAAATGGAAAACCTTACATCAGGAAAAAAAGGTTTACAGCCTGGTTCAAAGAACAATTTTAGTTCACATAGGTAATATTACCCTTCATGATAATTGTTGGCTGTTCTAAAGTCATCGATTTTGTTTATATTAAGTTATATTAAGTCTGCATAATTAAGGGTGTGGCCACTTGAGTGACAGCAAGGTCTCGCAGCTGATTCCGGCTGATTAGCCGCTGAACTCGGCATGTGCATTCTATTTTTGGTGTTGTTTTATGCGGCTTAACACAGTCACTTGCTTTTTGAAATTATCTCTTACTATTATCAGATGATATGGCATGTTGTGTGCACTTAACTGTGCTCACAAACCATTCTTGTGGCCTTCATTTCCCAGGTGAGTGAAATTATTCACTTATACAATCTCTATAAATGTATTTGTTTTATTTAAGATAATTTATCATTTATTTTTTTCTTTCGAACTCTAATTCACTTCAGAATATGTCAGATTGATTAGCTGTAGGCTCTAGAACAGTCATCTGAAACGTTGTCATACAGTGTTATGCCTGGATTTCATAAATAGCCCTGTATTTACTAACACAGACCATATAAAGTGTTTGGAAGTAACTTGCAGTTGTCCTCCTTTAGAAAAAACATCATAAGAACGATGCTTAGTGGCTCAATGTGTTACAACAGAGTTTTTAAAAAGCTAAACACTTAATTGATATAGTATACAACCAAGCACATGTGGTCAGAGTACGAAATGCTAGCAGGACTCTGTAGCTCTGCTCACACTCTTGCTCTTTGCCATTCTTTGGTGCCATTCCCCGGTCAGTGCGTTGATGCGTGAACAAAATGGCGATGACTGGCCACGCTTACTTGTAGCTTCTTTTATGTTCCTTAAAAATCTTTGGGTGGCGTCACGGATAGTGCATCCATATCTTGTACAGTCTGGTTTGCACCCACACATAGAAAACAGATCAAAACAAGCATATTTGGCGTGATGTCTAGGGAGGGGGCTCTGAGACCAGAAAGACATTTGAGCTTGGGGCGTTCTATCCGTCAAGAGAGACAGGGAGGAAAACAAGCTCGACATCTAGCCTGATCCAAGAAAGCTCCCCCTCCCCATGCTTGGTATGGATCTGGTTAAAGGTGTGGAGTTGGGGTGGAGGAGGGATGCAAAGTTGATAATATGACTGAGGTAGAATGACAGTGGTTAATTATGGGAATTCTCTATGATTCTGTTAGGATGATTAGTGTGGTTGCTGAATTTGTTGCGTTTACCATCTATGTGCTACTCCTGAATTTAATTTTAAAAACTTTACATAGTATGTTGATGTCCTTGTTAAGTTTAAAAGAAAATACTGAAAGCATTTGTAAAAATGCCCAGCAGATGCTTATAGGTAACCATGAGCAATTATTAAAGTTTAGTAATTGACCATATTATGGCATATTTTATGTGATGATGTATTTTTAATGTCTGTTTATGTGGTGGTGAAGCCATGCAGCTCGAGGAAAGTTTCTGAATTCAAAATGCAGTTTCTTTTGAATTCAGTCCTTAAAACTTAATTTTTTGCTACCATATTTTGTACCAAAAATGTTTTTTATTTACTCTCTAAAGCGTTGTCTCCTCACAGCAAGGAGGTTGCTTGTTCGAGTCCCAGCTGGGTCAGTTGGCATTTCTGTGTGTAGTTTGCATGTTCTCTCCATGTTGGCGTGGGTGTCCCTCGGGTGCCCCGGTTCCCCCCACAGTCCTTAGACATGTGCTACAGGTGAATTGAATAAACTAAATTGGCCATAGTGTATGTATGTGCATGTGATAATGTATGGGTGTTTCCCAGTACTGCAGCTGGAAGGGCATCAGCTGTGTAAAACATATGCTAAATAATTTGGCGGTTTATTTCGCTGTGGTGACTCCTGAGGAATAAAGGGACTAAGCCGAAGAAAAATGAATGAATGAAAATAGTAATAAGAAATTATCCATATTTCTTTTTACAATATTATATTTACCCATTTACCTGTTTCAATAAATATTTGAAAACAAGAAAAAATATTGCAGTAATTTATAGTAAACTATATTATAGTAAAATGTATTATACTATTTATACTGTAGTATAGTATTTACAATGATTTGTTAATAAATTCAACAACAAATTTGAAATTAACCACAGTGAACTGATAAACTGTAATAAATACTTAAGTAAACTTTACTTTATGCAACAGTAAAATGTGGTGCATTGTAATATAATATTCTGTAGCAGCAGAAAACTATAGTATTTAGTAATTTGTTTATATTTCTCATCCTCACAGCAACTATGGTTTAAATATGCTTACTATAAATACTATAGTATTTTTTAAATGTTGGTATTGATTATTTAAAGATTTCAACTGGCCTGATTGTACTTCAGATGAAATTTAAGTCCCAAATCTTTGGCTCCAAGTTTCAAATAAAAACAAACATTACAACCAGCAGAAATGGTACACTGCAAAAAATGCTTTTCTTACTTAGATTTTTCTGTCTTGTTTCTAGTCCAAATATCTAAAAACTCTTAAATCAAGAAGAATTTTCTAGACAAGCAAAACATACTGTCTTGTTTTAAGATATAATATGCCAAAATTAAGTGAGTTTTTCCTTAAAACAAGCTAAATAATCTGCCAATGGAGTAAGCAATATAATCTTATGTTAAAAGGAAAAACAAGATTATTTTGCTTACCCCATTGGCAGATTATTTAGCTTATTTTAAAGAAAATCTCCCTTAATAATGGCATATTATTTCAAAAAATAAAAGAAAATATGTTTTGCTTGCCTAGAAAATGCTTCTTGATATAAGAATATTTAGATATTTAGACTAGAAACAAGACAAAATATCTAAGTAAGAAAAGCATTTTTTGCAGTGTAAAGCGAGCCTCTCAGTTTACAGCAGACAAAAGGATTGTACATTACCACCAATTAGCATCTGTAAGAAAATGCATTACATCCCAAAGAAACATTTCATTCATTATGACCAAGTAAATATTGACAGTTCCAACAGTCTGAATCCATTATGTGGGACACTATCGAGAACACAAGTGAAAGCTTAATGCATCTGAAGATCCCGTAACCGAAGACGCTCCCGCTGATGTATACGGTTTACACGCCACTCTGTGTTCCTCAGTCTCCCCTTAATTGGGATTGATGCTGCACCAAATCAGGGGGAACATTATAGATCTGCCAAAGAACGAGAGATGACAAGATTTACTGAGAGGCAATCTTGCATTTCCTCAGTAGACTTTTTTCTTTTACACAGACGAGTGGTTCAACGAATTGTGCAAAGGAAAGGAGAAGCAACCGAAGCTACATCATGTTTTTATTTCAACATTTAGTGGTTTATAAGGCAATTTGATCATTTTTCAAGGAGCCGTAGAGCCTCTTCATTCTGTCTGTTTGTGAACTGCGAGTGTTAACAACGTTGTGTCACGAATTAAATTTTCAGAATGGTTGGAGGATTTCCACTGAACACAATCAGAGGTGAAAGTTCAAAGCATAGTTTTTGGAAGCTTCTTCTTTTAAAATACCAAAGCATGCCTATAATCTCAAAGCAGCACATGGTTCAAAGTGAGGATTTCATGTTTAATGGTTGAAAGTAAATGAACTCCTGGAATTAAAGCTTAAAATGGCTTTTTCTGCATGTCTTTTAATTTTCAAATGCACACTACTATGTCTGTGATGTGTTGCACGTATGTGAGAGTGAGTGAAGGGGAAACTAAACAAGACTTAGTGCATTTCATTTAAGCTCATTCCATTTATATTCACTAGAATATAGAAGCTTGTCAAATGCGTGTTTAAAAGTATTGCTGCTGATTTGTCGGCTGCACATCCATGATGTAAATCTCCTGTTCCACCACATCCCAAAAGTGCTCTATTCGATTGAGTTCTGGTGTCTGTGGAGGCCATTTGAGTACAGTGAACTCATTGTCATGTTCAAGAAACTAGTCTGAGATGATTCATGCTTTATACCATGGTGCGTTATTCTGCTGGAAGTAGCCATCAGAAGATGGGTATACTGTGGTTATAAAGGAATGAACATGGTCAGCAATGATACTTAGGTAGGCTGTGGCGTTGACACGATACTCAGTTGGCACTAATGGGCCCGACTTGTGCCAAGAAAATATCCTCCACACCATTATACACAAACAATCGAATACTGACCCTACCATCCGAACCTCGCAGCAGAAATCGAGACTCATCAGACCAGGCAACTTTTTTCCAATCTTCTATTGTCCAATTTTGGTGAGCCTGTGCAATATGTAGCCTCAGTTTCCTGTTTTTAGCTGACATGAGTGGCACCCAGTGTGATCTTCAGCTGATGTTGGCCATCCGCCTCAAGGTTGGACGTGTTGTGCACTCAGCGATGCTCTTCTGCATACCTCAGTTATATCAAGTGATTATTTGAGTTATGGTTGACTTTCTATCAGCTCAAACCAGTCTGTTCATTCTCCTCTGACCTCTGGCAAAAAAAAGGCATTTGCGCCCACAAAACTGCCGCTCACTGGATATTTTCTCTTTTTCTGACTATTTTCTGTAAACCCTAATATTAAAAAATTAGCGTTAACAAGCAGTTGGACAGGTGTACCTAATATAGTGGCCAGTGAGTTCCTCATATCATAAGCACATCAGAAATCACAGGATAACTGTAGTTTAGACCAGTGTTTCTCAACCACGTTGCTGGAGGACCACCAGCTCACATTTTTCATGTATCCTTAACCAAACACATGTGATTTAGCTCATTAGATGAGACTTAAAGACCTGTAATGGGTGTGAAGACAGAGGAGACTTTTCAAAACATGTAGTGTTAGTGGGCTCCAGGATTATGGTTGAGAAACACACATTAGACCAATCAATTAATTAAATTCCTGTACATTTGACACTCAGCATCAGACTACGGTTAAGTGTCAAAGATTTTCTTTATGTCGCATATATAGATTTTCCACCTCATCAAAGTGTCCAGTTTAGCATGGTTTTGCTGATGACAGTTCTAAGTACAGTATTTCTAATATTGAATTTAACCAGTGTTTAACAGAGAGATCATGAGGAGTTTCCACCTCTCTACAAACATTTTCTTTGTAGCAGTTAAAGAAGCTAACCAAAATGTACATACCTTTGAATTTAAGGGAAATTGTGAGTTAAAATTCACCAATAACACTGCAGGATTTTTGGGGAAACACATTGTTGTAACTTAAAATAAAATGTTTAGCACATAATCCCAAAGTATTTGCACCTCCGGACATTTCCTCATCATATGTAAAAAGGTATATGGACACTCTGGTTCACAGAACTTACAATACACATGTGGAGATAGACCTATGATATGTTGTATGTGTAGTTAAATATATGAGGTGGGCTTCTCATCTGGTGTGTGACCTCCTCCGAGGCTTTAAAATCTCTTTGTAAGTGATCATACAGGTGCGGATACATCTGCACCAACTCTTCTACTTGACCCTTCAGTTTATTCATGTTGTTAACTTGATGTTGTTGTGTTGGAGGTTGTCTGACCTCCGTGAATACTAGATACAAATCAATCGCATGTCAAAGAAGGCAAGGTTCCAGAACTCACCCATCAATTGTACAATTGTCATGGACCAATATTTGCTCAAAATAGTTTATTAGCCAAAATGATCTCCCTCAAAAAGTTTGGTTGGCTGCCTCGATCTCAAAACTTTTTTCATTTTGGACAGATTTTGTTTGAAATTATGTCAATTTAATTTGTTCTTCAAATTACATATAAAGTATACCAGGGCCTTTACATGCCAATTTTATGAGGCATGCCAAAGCATGGTCAAGGAATTGACTTGAGGTTGAGTGGTGATCACATTTAGGAAACAACATATTTAAAGTCATACTAGCTAGAGCAGGTTCCCAAACTGTGGTACCTATAACACTAATGGTATGGGAGTTTCCTTCTAGTGGTACGTGGAGGAATCAAATATGTTATTTGTACATGCTACATATATTTAAAAAAAAAATCCCAAAACAAAATATTTATATATCAATGTGATGACATATATTTAATAGGTCCAGGCAACATTTTTCAAAAAAACATGTTTGTTTTATTGTTTGTTTGTTTTTTTTTTTGTTTTTTTTTACATATATTCACAGTACAGTGTTAATGTTCTAAGTATTTATAATGTTTAAAGTGGCTGATAAAAAAAATATATATATATATTCTTAATGATAGGAATTAATCTGCCACTTTTTGAACTGTAGCGAGCGATAGCTTTTTTTACTGTGCCTACTACGCTATACTGTATTTCAATACTGCTTATTATGGTGGTACTTGGAGAGACAATTTTTTTCTGAGGTGGTACTTGGTGAAAAAAGTTTGAGATTCACTGAACTAAAGTAAAAGAGATGGAAATTTTAATTTTTTTGCTAAATGCAAAGCATCTTAGTGATCAGTTGATTTAAACTGCTGCTACAATTCACCCCTCATCTGCTGTTTGATTGACAGGTGATGTGGCCAATCATAATGATGTCCTGTGGCTGCAGATGTGCTGAAGTCATTCAAAGCGAGGGCCTGTACACTTAATACTAATTTATGACCGCTATAACCTTTAAAGCTTTTAGTTGTAATCTTTATTTTTGGCCCAATCATTCTTGTCCTCTAAATTGTATCATATTTGATACAAAAAGGAAAAAGAAAGTTCTACTAGCATAGTATAGCTTTAACTACATTTTCTTCAAAAATTGAACAATGAAGATTGCAATATGTCTTACAATATTGAGTGCTTATAAATCGTTTTTCAATTTTGATCGCAACTATATATCTCAATAAATCCATTTTGTTCTGTTTGGTGATTCATGTTATGCTCTTTCAGGGTAATCTTAATGATTTTCTGCATGGGAAATTTACTTACTCTGAGTACTCCTCCTAGTTGTCCTAAAAAAGCACACTCGCTTATCGTCTTCATTTATTCAAGTCCATATTTCACTCATAAAATTATCATTCAGAATGCTTCATATTCACAGTCACATTCACCTTATGACCCTCTCAAAAGAGCGTAAATGTCCATTGAATTTTAAAGTGCCAGTAATAAGATGATCTTTTTTGTGTGTGTGGTGAGGTTAGAAGGTCCTTTTCTTAATTTAACCATTATGGCAGCAATCAATTGCTGGTCTGTCATGATACAGCAATCTTACTTTATGGTGACACATAATCAAAGTACAAATGGGATTTATGTGAAATATGTGAACCCAAACCAATGAGTCAGCTTCCAAGATTGACAAGGGTTTCCGCCACGAGCTATTATTTAGATATCAAATTAATTGGTAATGAAAGATGTATGATCCTTTTCACGACTTCCGAATCATTCATCTCAGGCATCCATTAAAAATGTATTTTGATGATATTTATACAGCTCACAAGAAATACCTTTCGACACAACATTGTTTTTAAAATATATCTAGCTTACTCTTTGAGTGTGGCTGACTGTATCTAAAACGTGTTTCATTTTAAGCCTCAACAATCAGAAGCAGCAACCTACTGTGCTTTCTTTCCTTTTTTTTTGTGTGTGTGTGTAGTCTGGTTGCGTAATGCATTTTAACGTCTTAAGTAACACCGCTTTAAAAAAACAACCAACGTCATGATGACAAGCACAACTTATTTACCTTCAGACATTTCATAAGTCTGCGTCTGTGCTGATGTCAATTGCTGGATGAATGTGGAGAATATAAAGAATTGAAGTATTAATCTTAGATGAAGAATGTGTTCACCCACAGCTATGAAACTTTATTAGCCCCAGAAGTCATGATTAAAATTCAGCGAAAATGACACATGAATGAGATTTGTATATGGAATCGATCGTCAGCTTGGTATTTTTTTTTCTTGTTGGAAACCTTTTTGAACTTTTGAAGCATTGAGTGGAAAACAGCAGTGGGTTTATTCATTATTTGGATGCCGTTAATTCTTCCCTCTTAACATCCTTGATTTATTTATTTATTCGTTTTCTAAATCATGAGTTCTTTTGTATAATTGTTTTGATGCGTGACTCACATCTGTTAAATTGAAATGTAGCGTTTGTACATTCTGACATTGTTCTTTTAAAATTGCTGCAATTTCATTACAGGCATCTTCAGAAATTGTTCTGCAATCATGGCTTAACAATAATTCATTTTCTTTAGTCTCTAGAAATAAGTGTGTTTAAAGATTCATCTTTCAAAGTTGAGTACACAACATGGCATCCTGTTTTAAAATGCATCCATGTGGTTTCTTATTGGTCAGGTGTCCTAGCTACTCTAAAGCTGCACTCTTACACTATGTAGTTTTAATAGTCCTTGACTTGGCTTGTTAGACTACATGTTGTTGTAACATGATCCTTACATCTGTAAGGCTTGAAGCTTATGCTGCTATTCTGAAACAATAATTAAAAACAGAAAGCAGTTGAAGGGTGGCACGTTTAAATCAAATATTCATCTGACTCGATTGTAATTAATCTGACTCCATTAAAGTTGTTATGATCATTGATAAAGAGAATGAATCTCAATGCCTTAAAGCAGGCAAAGTTTTTAATTAAGTTACATATTTAAATATACAGACAGTAGAATGAAACAAACTAACATACTGTATAGAAAACCTTAGCTGTAACATATGAACTTCTGTGTAACAAAGACATATGCATGTTAGCATATGAGGCTAAGCCATTCTTCCCAATCAATAGTTAAATTTCCTGCTTATACCCTGAGCAACCATTAGTCAACCATGTGTGAAATATCAACCCCCAAAACCAGCTAAACATGAAAGCATAGTTGAGGAGATAAAGTGGGGGAGAAGTACATTGACATACTGTACTCTCCTTAGACTATGACTGAACAATAGTAAATAGATTGTATATTAAAATACATAGATGTCTCTTGATTCCGTTACTACATCAACTTTCAAATGACACCAAACATGACAAAGTTTTATGTAAGAAGACCACGAGCAGATGATCTGTGTATGGTGAAAAGCACATGGTTTCTGGAATAAAATGGCAGAGGGCTAATGGTGGGGCTAATAATTCAGGGGGGCTATTAATTCTGACTTCAACTGTATGTACTATAGTGTGCTATAAACACATCAAGTCCTGTTTTTTAATTTCTAACATAAATCAAGATCCAAATCCCAGCAATTTTGGGGCCATCCACACTGTGACGTAGCACTGCAGTTTTTCCCATCCATCGATTTTGAATGACAGGTTTGTATTATCATGTCTTAGAAATGCATACTATCATGTGCAAAAGATAGGATTTGCACAGAAACTGGGATTTAAGATCTTTTAAAATTGTCTGTGATCCAGCTGCACCCCAAACAAAAGTAGGTTGTACATTTAAATTAAGTAAATACTGTAAAATTACATGTAGTTTACAACCATTTGATTTACCACAGCTGCATAGTGTCATGACAACTATAAACAACGACGCTTCAATCATACACCAGGAATCCCAGTTTATGGATTTTAAATCTTGCTTATTTGTACAATAACATAATGGATCTCCATACAGCGGCATAGAATTACTTCTGTCACATATGTCATGTGAAAAGACTATGCAGCATGTTAAACATGTGTGTTTGTGTGCACAGCGAACTGTGTAACTGCTTTTGTGTGTGGCTCATTCATCGTTGCACAGACTGAATAAACAGCAGTACATCAATTAACTATTGGGAAACTTACTGGTTCAGTTTTACTGTGGTATTTGTGATATTTGCTTCATTCTAGCTGAGTTGCTGTCCGTCATTTTTGCTGTGTTTATCTGATATCCAATGCTGGGTATCCTTCAGTAGCAGCAAGCCTGAATATTGGGGGGTTTTGCTCATTTGCATTTAAAGGCACAGGCACAGCTAAAAATTCCCCCTGACATAAAAATTGACATATTCAGCAAATTAAAATACATGATCTGATGGTTATTGTGAGCTGAAACTTTTACATCTAAAGTTTTACATATTGTAAAAAGGGGCAAAATAGGAGATCTTTATTTGTGCTCATAACAGCCTGATAAAAGCAGAAAAAACTGTCAACATTTCCCTATGGCTGATGGACGTTGTTGAGCAAATTGCGTCATCTGGTTTGGTGCTCCATTAAGCTCTCAGAGTATTCTATTGGCGGAAAAATGTGATTGCAATGATTATTAATCAACTTTTTGTTAGCATGTCAAACCACAATCGCACAGTGTGAGCAAGGCTTAATGAACACATTTCGATATCTTTGTTTCGCTAGGTGAGACACATTTACAAGGGAACAGGATTGAGAACCGCTGCTTGAGAACAGTGATTGTCAACCTGTATTGCAGGTGTTACAGGGGGCCACCAGCTGGCATTAATATAAATAAAAAGATTGTTAATATACGTAAAACTGTCTAACGATAATTAGATTTTTTTTTTCCATAGTCTGTTGAAATTCTTGATTCTGATTGGCTGGCAGGTCTACAATGAAATGTTTCACTGCACAGGTAGTTCCAGTGAGTTTTGATCACAGCTCTAAGTAAATGTGCTTCCCTCAAACATTAGTAGTAACCATAGTGATGGTTGCTAGAGCCTTTCATTTGAGATGTGTTCTTCTTTGTAATTAATGTGTGGTGGGAGTCAATCACCTTGCCAAAATTCTCAGAAATACTGAACAGATGCAGTAGATTACTAGTTACTAGTTACTTCTCACAAAAAGTAACTGAGTTAAATAATTATAAAAAAATAACCAATTACCAGGAAAGTATATCTATTTTGTTGCTTTATAAAAAAAATCTAATTTGTCAAATGACTATAACATAAATATAAACATTGTACACTAAATTACACTGTTGCTGTGGGACAATGTGAGAGACAACAGCAGCATGCCCTCAACTATATATCTATATATTATTTTGTATAATTCTGCCTGAGTAATAAGTGTCTGCGGGGGAGAAAAAATAAGTTTTATTTGCTTTGACATTGTGGCTTCGTCTCCTTTGGTAGCAGAGCTCACGTTATCACATGCGTAGCCACTCATTTTGTGGCGGCATGTGACTGTGAGGTGCTTCATTAGATTAAAATTACTTGTCACCAAGACTCTCTTTTCCTGGGCGTAACTTGCTCGACAAATAAACATTCATGCCCTTTACCTCAACGAGGGGAAATTAGTGCTTATATTTTCATTTTGCAAACACTACCTTCAAACTTGTTGGATTTTTCATCGTTCTGACTCCTGGTTGTTGGCGTGTGCCACTAACTAAGCTAATCTAAACCAATCTAACCCAATCATCACGTTCTCCGTTACACCATGTTCGCAGACACACCAATCATCAAAACTGGTTGGTTATGTGTCCCGCCCCAACCCCGAACACACACACCCCAGATAAAGATAAGGCCTATGGCTGAGAGAGAGAGACGCTGTTCACATGAAAACTACTTCAGTGATCTCAATTATACTAACATGCGTTGTATTGTCAGTAACAGCAATGGTGTTGTAATTTAATTACTCATTATTGAATAAAGTAGAGTCGTTAGTAATGCTGTTAATTTATGATGCCGTTATTCCCGTCACTGGCTATTATGCATTTTTATATATTAATGAACTTTTCCCAAATAAAGTCAACTGATACAGATATTTTTGATATATTTGTTTTATTGAAGATTCCTAGTGCAACAAATTAATGAAACCTTTTTGCAATTCTGAGCAACGCAGTGGCGCAGTAGGTAGTGCTGTCTCCTCACAGCAAGAAAATTTCTGGTTCGAGCCTTGGCTGGTTCAGTTGGCGTTTTTATTTGGAGTTGCATTCGCGTGGGTTTCCTCCGTGTGCTCCAGTTACCCCACAATCCAAATACATGTGGTACAGGTGAATTGGGTAGGCTAATTTGTCTTTAGAGTATGTGTGTGAATGAGTGTCTTTGGATGTTTCCCAAAGATGGGTTGCAGTTGAAAGGGCATCCGCTGTGTAAAACATATGCTGGGTAAGTTGCTGGTTTATTCCGCTGTGGCGACCCCGGACTAATAAAGGGACTAAGCCGAGAAGAAAATTAATTACCTTTTCTATTTTTTGCACCATCAGGACAAGTACAGCACACCTTGAGTGAATCCAAATGTGTCAAGAAAAGCTTTCATAGTTTGCCAATTGTAATGTTTGCTTTGTTAGACCTACAAAACCAAATCCAAATCTTTTTAAATGACCCATTATTAAATCCTCTGAAGCACATACCCCAGTTAAAAATCACTGTGATAGAAGACAAAAATTAATCTATTTAATTTGAAATCTTCATGTAGTTTTATTCAGACAGAGGTGAGCTGACAAACTGCAGCCAAAGTTTTTTCTCCAGGTCAGATGCCTACATAGGGAGAATTTTAATACAGCACTTAAAAAGAAAGAAATAAAGAAAGAAAGAAAGAAAGAAAGAAAGAAAGAAAGAAAGAAAGAAAGAAAGAAAGAATAACAGTGCTGGGCACTCAGAAAATCTATTTATTCAGCTATCAACACAAACAGCAACCTGAAACATGCTCTTCTTGCTGTTGCTGCTGCACATTTGTTATTCGACAGACAATATATTGTCGGTTACATAACTAATGTGCAGCAGCAGAGGAAGAGCATGTTTCAGGTTGCTGGTTTTGTGTCATTTTTCATTAAATCAAAGCTTCTAGTGATCTATGTGTAACGGAGGCCAGCTAGCAAAGTGCTATGCAGGTAAATCACTCCTTTGACCTCAAAAGGTGCTCTAGTGACAGACGCTAGGAGCATTGGTCTTTAGCCTCCTTGTTACATCAACTGACTCCCAATCCCTGGTTCTATCCCAGCTCAGGAGCAAAAGACGTGGATCATCACCTTTCATCAAAGTTGTCCTAAAACTACTGAATGGCACGCATTCTCATCCCAGGGCAATTTTGAAAAAACATTTTTGATTCACTTTGAATGTTGACTACTGTAGATTGGTAGACACTACTAGGGCTTTACCTTTGGTTGCTATATGGTAAAATCTGGCTGTCAAAACACATCAAAATTACTTTGAATTGACATCTAATATACTTTTTTTGTGCCACTATTTTGGTGGTCAAAAGGGCAAACGTGTGGATATTAAATTGATTTGCTTTTTTGAAGTGCTTTTTTAATGTCTTAAATAGGGATGCTCCGATCGGAGATTGGTATTGGCCGATAATTACATTTAACTATTCAATTGTATGCTAATCGCTAATCAGGCCCATCTCATGAACTGATCGCAAATGTCTGCGTTAGTTGGAGATGAGCAAAATATTTAAATGGTCTTGCATGTATTTAGGGCTTTTTAAATATAAGAATTTTACTTATTGCAATAAACAAAAGTTTAGGTCTGTTGACATTTAGTAAAGAAATAATGGATTTATAAGTTTCAATTTTAACGTATTATACATTAAATATGCTCAGTTTTTTTCTTGATTCAGACATGTTGTTTCTAAATTGTATTGTTATTCATTTTTCCTATAATAATAATAATAATAATAATTATTATTTTGTTTGTGCTATCTATTATGTTTTGTAAAGCTGCTTCTGGCCATGACATGTTCACACCTAAATGGTTATAAGAGACATGTTTAAGGCATTATATGCAACATCCCTAAATTATTCTCTTGGGTTAGAAGAGAGTTCCACTTACAGTAAGTATCATACTTAGAGGGAAAATTTGCTTTGTGCATTATAAAGCTTGAAGCATCAGAATCGGTACTCAGTATCAGCTGATCACCAAGAAATCGGTTCTCTGCACTGGCTGCAAAAATCCTGATTGGAGCACCCCTAGTCTTAATGTGCCCACTTGGATGTTGGCTGAAATGATTTGTTAACATTTATAACAATTAATGTATGACTAGACAAGCTTTGTTGCTAGTAGAAAACCTGGAAGTATAAACAGTTTGAAAGTTGAAATAAATTTAAGAGTACAGTACATTTAGCTAGTGTGAACAACGTCTTCTGAACTCACCCATGAACTGATGAAAAGAAGTGGTTTGGGATACGGTCCAGTTCACTTCAAACTTTTTTTGTGCAGTCGTGCCAATTAACAGAAGTGAATCGCAAACTGCACAACAAACTTTAGATTTCATAACGTTTTGTTATTCGTGTGTATGTCTGTGTATCACCTAATGCTACCTTGGCGGCAAGTGGGACTGACCCAGTGCAAACAAAGTGATAATGTCTGCTTGTCTCCTCCTAACTTCTGCAGACATCGCATTACGTTCTGAACATTTTATAAATTATTTATGTGGCAGATAGAAACAAGTGGCTCTCTGTATGTTACCAAAACCAAAAGATTCAGTAAAAGAAGAAAGATTGTGATGTGCATACATCTTTCCATTCCATTTTGGGCCTTGCCTTTTGTGGCTGTCCATCACCTAGCAACAGCTGTACACACAACAATAGTTCAATGACACAAGTGTACCAGGGTTTATTAACTAGCTCTCACAGCGGCAGCTAGCTTTCTGCAACTCTCACATGTTCACCCACTGAAGCTAAGCAGGGCTGTGCCTGGTCAGTACCTGGATGGGAGACCACATGTGAAAGCTAGGTTGCTGCCAGAACTGGTGTTAGTGAAGCCAGCAGGGGGCGCTCATCCTGCAGTCTGTATGGGTCCTAACGCCCCAGTAAAGTGAAGGGGAGTATATACTGCTCATGTGAGATGTTAAACTGAGCAACAGTTTACCAGTTTAACAGTTTAAGTTCTGACTCTGTGTGGTTGTTAAAAATTCCAGCATGTCCTTCGAACAATAGTAGGGGTTTAACCCCTGCATCCTGGCCAAATTTGCCTACTGGCCTCTGTCCATCATAGCCTCCTAACTATCCCCATATCATAATTTGCTTCATCACTCTGTCTCCTCTCCACCAATCAGCTGGAGTGTGGGGTGCGGTCTGGCATAATATGGCTGCTATCGCGTCATCCCGGTGGATGCTGCACATTGGTGGTAGATGAGAAGATTCCCTAAAAATGTATAAAGCACTTTGAGTGTCAAGAAAAGCACTATATAAAAAGTAAGGAATTATTATTATAATTATAAAAAAGAACAAAAAAAAAAAAACGTGTGAACACAAATCAGTCGAGAAGCTGGCAAGGTGGGACAATCAAACTTCAGTTCTGACTAGGCAATTGAACCAAGTGCAAAAGCACCCTAAGTATGTAGTTGTGTTCTGGACGGTTGCTAGGTGGTTTCTAGGCAATCGATAAGATGTTCTAGGTTGTTGCATTGCTAAAGTATTCTAGATGGTTGTTTGTGTAAAATGGCTGGTTTCTGTTGATTTCACTTGACTTAATATAAGTAATTTTACAAAAAAAAAGTCTGAATGTATTTACAAAAATCCATATTGCTCTTTGCTTAGAAATAAAATGAAGTTTGATATATTCACTACAAAAGCTGAACAATCCATCAAACTCTGCTGAATAATTGACGAATCATTCTAATAATCATAATCCATGATCAAAATGAACACTTAATGCAAGTGTGACATGGACGCTTCAATCCACCCCTGATGTTTTACACATGATTGTGGCCCAGTCATCTCAAATGATGAATGGGTGTTTGGACCTCGTGGCTAAAGCATGAATCACTATAACTAATGCTCATAGGTAGAAATTTTAACAATAGTCTAACATTTAGAAATAAACTGCAGTGTCATTTATCCTGCACCGTTTATGCTGACATGAAATGATACCTCTAATCAAGTGGCTTGTTGAGAAATGTGCTATTATATTTCTACGCAGAAAATGACTTGCCATTTTCACCTGATGAATTATAAAACAGGTAATCCAGGATAGACTGAAACTACAGAAACGAGGGCCAATGAGGGAATATACACAGGTGAGCCTTTTTTTCCAAATTGGCTTACAGAACAGCATCCTAGCAACAGCATAGCAACACAGTACAAACAAATCAGAACACATTAGCAAATGTATAGCAATGCATTGGTTATGATGAGCCACAACAAATAAAACATATTAGTGTATATGTAATGTGCTGTATGAGCCATCTTCGACCACTTTAAATATAGGATATGGCTTGGTGTACCACTGCTACGCTGATGACACTCAAATCTATATAAGTGTTCGCCCCAATCCTAACACTGCTACGTCAGTTTTTATTTGCCTGTCTTTTGAAAATTAAGTTCTGGTTGAGTAAAATCTTCCTTAAATTAAACAGTTCCAAAATTGAGGTCTTATTAATTACTAAGGTTAGCTAGTACAAGGATTTTACACTTTAGGTTGATAATGTTCAACTGTCTCCTTCTACCCTGGTGCGTAATCTTGGGGTGCTCTTTGATGCACAGCTCAGTTTTAACTCCTACTTCAAACACTTAACAAAAACTGCCTTCTTTCATCTCCACAATATTGCACGGATCAGACCATTTCTCTTACAACCTGATGCAGAGAGGCTTATCCATGCCTTCATCACATCACGTCTAGATTTTTGTAATTCACTTTTTGGGGGTTTACCTACAAGTTCTCTCAGAAGACTACAATATATACAAAATTCTGCTGCACAGGTTCTAACACACACATCATCACGCCACTATATTACTCCTGTGCTACAACAATTACACTGGCTTCCTGTTAAATCACTGATTGATTTTAAGACCTTGATTTTAACTTTCAAAGCAGTGCAAGGGTTAGCACCCAGTTACATCTGCGACCTGGTGACCCTCGCCACCCCAGCCCGCAGCCTTCGTTCTGCATCGGAACTTACATTGCATCAGCCACGGTGTAATCTCAAGTCCATGGGTGGGAGGGCTTTTTCACACAGTGTGCCTAAGCTTTGGAATGCACTCCCCATCAGCATTAGGAATGCTGCCTCTCTGGACTGTTTTAAGAAACGTATTAAGACTCACCTTTTTAGCATTAGTTTTAACTTGATGATCATTTTGTTTAACTTTTTATTTCGATCTTATGGTTCATATTTTTATTGTTTTATTGCATCGTTTATTGTTGTGCTGTTTTGCTTGCTCTGTGTTCTAGTATTTTGTCTGTAGCGCTTTGAGTATAAGAAAAGCACATTACAAATTAAATGTATTATTATTATTATTATTATTATATGTAGTTAATGCATTTACAAACATGAATAAAGAACAAACAATACATTTATAACAGTCTATTCATGTTTGTTAAAGAGCCCATATTATACATGAAATAGGGTCATATCTTGGTTGTAAGGGTCTCCAACAACAGTCTAATATGCATACAAGGTCAAAAAACACTTTCATGGTCTTATTATCTGCATTTATTTTTACCTAAATATCCCAGCGACTCCCGTATGAATCGTCCAGTGATTCATTTGTTCTCAAACCCCTCCTTAGCGCGAAGCTAATCTGCGCTGATTGGACCGATGACAGTCTGTCGCGATTGGTCGACTGCCTTCAGTCAGAGAGTGAAATGCCCAATAGCTAATCAGCAATATAAAAAGTAATCACAGTTCATACACGCTCGATAGTGTAGGCGTGGATTTTAGCTGCCACACACACACAAAAACACACACACACCTCCGGACAACAACGCTCCCGCCCGCACCTGCCAGGTTTTAGCCTGAGAACCCGCCCCGTTTTCTGCCCGCCACGCCCGATCCCGCTAAAGAGCGGGGGAGAACACAACCAAAAATCACCCAGCTATACAGTCCAGACAGCCAAGCTGTCTGTATAAACACACACACATCACCAAGCACACAAAGCTCTCTCTCTCTCTCTCTCATACGCGCGCGTGAGCACTAACACACACACACACACACACACACACACACACACACACACACACACACACACACACACACACATTTACATTTACATTTACATTTAGTCATTTAGCAGACGCTTTTATCCAAAGCGACTTACAAATGAGGACAAGGAAGCAATTTACACAACTAAGAGCAACAATGAATAAGTACTAAAGGCAAGTTTCAGGTCTGTAAAGTCTAAGAAGGGAAGTGTTAGTAGTGTTTTTTTTTTTTTTTTTGTACAGTTAGTGTGATATTCAAAGAGGCAATTGCAGATTAGGAAGTGAAGTGGAGACTAAATAGTTGAGTTTTTAGTCGTTTCTTGAAAATAGCGAGTGACTCTGCTGTTCTGATGCAGTTAGGGAGTTCATTCCACCAACTGGGCAGATTGAGCGTGAGCGTTCGCGAAAGTGATTTTTTCCCTCTTTGGGATGGAACCACGAGGCGACGTTCATTCACAGAACGCAAGTTTCTGGAGGGCACATAGATCTGCAGAAGTGAGTGCAGATAAGAAGGTGCTAGGCCAGAAGTCACTTTGTAGGCAAACATCAGAGTTTTGAATTTGATGCGAGCAGCAACTGGCAGCCAGTGCAAACGGACTAGCAGCGGAGTGACATGTGCTCGTTTAGGTTCATTGAAGACAACTCGTGCTGCTGCATTCTGGAGCAGTTGAAGAGGCTTGATAGAGTTAGCTGGAAGCCCAGCTAGTAGAGAGTTGCAGTAATCCAGTTTGGAGAGAACAAGAGCTTGAACAAGGAGTTGAGCTGCATGTTCAGATAAGAAGGGTCGGATCTTTCTGATGTTATAGAGTGCAAATCTGCACGATCGAGCAGTTCTAGAAATGTGGTCAGAGAAGTTTAGTTGGTCATCAATCGTTACTCCAAGGCTTTTCACCATTTTGGATGCAGTAATGGTTGCCCCATCCATCTGGATTGAAAAGTTATGGTGTAGAGTCGGGTTGGCAGAAACTACAAGCATTTCCGTTTTTGCGAGGTTCAGCTGAAGATGATGATCTTTCATCCAGTGTGAAATATCCAACAGGCAGGCTGAGATACGAGCTGGAACCGAGGGATCATCAGGATGAAAAGAGAGGTATAGCTGGGTATCATCAGCATAGCAGTGGTAGGAGAATCCATGTCTCTGGATGACTGGTCCTAGAGATGATGTGTAGATGGAGAAGAGAAGTGGCCCAAGAACAGAGCCTTGAGGTACCCCAGTGTTTAGATGCTGTAGGTTGGACACCTCTCCCCTCCAAGACACCCTGAATGACCTGTCAGAGAGGTAAGATCTGAACCATTGTATAACAGTGCCCGCAACGCCCAGTGACTCAAGCGTAGATAGCAGGATCTGGTGGTTGACAGTGTCAAAAGCAGCTGACAAGTCCAGCAAAATGAGGACTGATGATTTAGAGTCTGCTTTAGCCAGTCTGAGATCCTCCACGACCGAGAGCAGGGCAGTCTCAGTTGAGTGGCCTTTCTTAAAGCCGGATTGCTTGTTGTCCATGAGATTGTTTTGAGTAAGAAAGTCCAGGACTTGATTGAACACTACTTTCTCCAGAATCTTGGCCATGAATGGAAGCAGGGATACTGGTTTGTAGTTTTCAAGTAGCGTATGGTCCAGGTTGGGTTTCTTTAGCAGTGGGGTTACCCTAGCCTGCTTAAATGTAGTGGGGAATAAGCCAGAGTCAAGAGATGTGTTAATTATGTGAGTCAGTGTTGGTATGACTGCAGGAGAGATGGCTTGCAAGAGATGAGAGGGAATGGGATCGAGTGGACAGGTGGTTGCATGGCTAGATAGCACAAGTTTGGACACCTCAGACTCAGAGAGCTGAGAAAAAGAGGTGAGTGTGTGTGGTGTTGGTGTTGTATCTTGCGTGTTTGTTGTAGGTGCAGCAAATTGAGCACTGATTTTTGCAGTTTTGGTGCAGAAGAATGTAGCAAAGTCATCAGTAGTAAGTGTGGAGGATGCGGGTGGAGGAGGAGGATAGAGGAGGGAGGAAAATGTTTTAAAAAGTAGGCGAGGATTAGTGGCATTGTTGATTTTCAGACGGTAATACGTCTGCTTTGCAGAAGTAACCTCAGCTGAGAAAGAGGACAGAAGAGTTTGGTATGTTAAGAGATGTGCAGGATTTGTAGTTTTCCGCCAAATTCTCTCCGCAGCCCGAAGTTTTGAGCGATGCTCACGGAGAGCATTCGAGAGCCAGGGTGCAGGAGGACTGGCACGGGCTGGCCTGGATGCAAGAGGACATAATCGGTCTAGACATGATGCTAGTGTGGAGCAGAGTGTATTAGTGGCACTGTTCGAATCAAGTGCAGTGAGTTTGCGAGATGGAGGAAGAGAGTCTGAAACAATGGTGGATAGTCTATTGGGTGAGAGAGATCGTAGGTTTCTGCGAAAGGTAACCAGTGTTGGAGTGTGTGGCGGCTCAGGAGTAATGTGGATGTTGAGAGACAGAAGGAAATGATCAGATATTTGTAGTGGAGTTACTATTGTTTGATCAGTGAAGCAGTGTCGTGTGTAAATAAGGTCTAGCTGATTACCTGATTTGTGGGTAGCAGAAGTAGGTGCTCTTTTTAGGTCAAAAGAGGCAAGCAAAGTCTGAAAGTCTGCAGCTTGCGGTTTGTCAACGTAAATGTTGAAGTCACCTAGCACCAATAAGGGAGTGGCAAAATTAGAAAAAGATGAGAGAAGAACATCCAGTTCATCTAGGAAGTGACCTAATTTACCTGGTGGGCGGTAGATGACAACCACATTTATGTAGAAGGGGTGGATAATGGTGACTGCATGGAATTCAAAGGAGCTGATTGTTGGCAGGGACGGTATCAGAGTAAATTTCCATTCTTTGGAAATTAGTAGTCCAGTCCCACCCCCTCTCCCTGTCTGACGAGGAGTGTGGGAAAAAGAGAAATTAGCAGAAAGAGTAGCATGTGTAGCAGTGTCCTCCGGCCTCAACCAGGTCTCAGTTAGAGCCATGAGATTATAGTCAGAATATGTAGCTATGGAGGTAATAAAATCAGCCTTGTTAACAGCTGATTGACAATTCCAGAGGCCCACGGAGAGAGAGAGTTGTGAAATAGTAGATACATGTATTGAACGAAGGTTGTGAGGATTACGCCTGCAGCGTACCTCCCGTGTTTTGCGAGTGTTAGTAACAACAGGAATTAGAAAACACATAATAAAAGTGCACTGACAACAAAAGATAAAGTAAAACAAGAAAGTAAAGTACTCAAGTGCTTTGTCGGTGTCTTTGCTCGGTGGAGTCGCGCAGGTAGAGTCGATGGTCTTTACCCTCGTCGGTCTTAGTCGCGCAGGTAGAGTCGATGGTCTTTACCCTCGTCGGTCTTAGTCGCGCAGGTAGAGTCGATGGTCTTTACCCTCGTCGGTCTTCACACGAGGCGGTCTTCACACGAGGCTGCCGCGACCGCTGCCGCGGTGAACTAGTTGTTTATATAACCCCAAAGCACTAGCTGATTGAATTCAGCTGGACACGCCTCGAGAGTCAAAACAAGGGCCGAAACTGAGGCGGACGACGCGAAACCGCATCTGCGTTCGCTCCACAAGCTCTTATAGTAACCAAGGAAACAGTGGCTAAACAACTTCTAGTATTATACACAACTGAAAGCAAGTTTAAATGTCCTACAACTTTACACAAACAGCTGGAAACAAGTCCTCAAACCATACACAACAACTGAAACAAATCTTAAATGTACTTACAGGCTGCTGGTCTAGATGCTGCTAAAGTGCTTCTCCTGCCGACTAATGCTAGCGTGCTCACTATATAGTGGTTACACACAGACACACACACACACACACACACACACACACACACATATACACACAAGCACCAAGCAGACACACAGGCAAAACTCTCTCTTTCTCATTTGCATGGCAATATCCGTGATATTGCTAGACAGCCCTCTCCCGTCCCAAATTAAACCCGTTACCGACTGCTCCCGCGATTTATTCGGAAATTTATTCCCGCGCCGCAGAAATCTGGCGCGGGGACAGCCGCGGGAATGCAGACCTCTACCACGGAGCTCCATAAACGAAGCAGCACGCGTCTCGTTTTTAACGTGACTTTGCACGCGATAAGAGAATATAGCCAGTTAACCTGATACAGTACACGCGGTTACAAGTAACAATTCACAACTAAATACATTTGCAAGCTAGAGCCAACAACTTTAATCGCACGTACTTACACTTGAGAAATGGAGGAAGAAACCGATCCTGACATGACCAGCAGTAAGTTAACTTACTCTTTACTGATCCTTCCTTTAACAAACGCAGATGAAGTATTCTTTGTAGCATGTAGTTTCCAGTAGTTTCCAACTGCTTGGTTATAATGCTGATGTTTCATCTTTGGGTAGAGACTCAATATAATATCCATCTGCAGTGTGACTTCAATCGACCGGCATGTTTGTGTGCATGTGTTTGTGGGTGTGTGTGTGTGTCTGGGTTTCTGCGTCAGAGGGCGGCGCCTCAGGTTTGAAATCTCCCGGGTTTGCGCGTGCACGTGAATAACTTGGTTTCGTTCGCACGTCATGGCGAAACACCTAATGACTCGATATCAAGGCGACTCGTTTGAAGCACTATGAGTCGACTCTTTAATTGATGAATCAACCGTTTTAAACACTGTATTCTTACAGATTTAAGCCTTAGCTGGATACTTCACTTCACTTAGAGCTGTGTTACACACTACATGGAGGGGAATTTTCAAAAACCCATAATATGGGCTCTTTAATGTAAGTTAAGTAAAATACAGTTGTTCTTGTTATCTCACAGTGGACATGTTAGCATTAAGCACAGCATTTGATTTAATAATGCATTAGTAAAGACTGAGCTATAATAAATAAATTATATACAAGCATTTTCAATGTTTGTTCATGCTAGTAAATACATGACCTCACATTAGGTATGTGCCCTGAACTCTAATGTACAATAAAGCTAAATTAATGTATTATTTTATAGGGCACTTGTGATGAATATCATCTTTTGTAAGCTGTTTGGACAGAATTGTGTTTAGGTGTAGTGTTTCCACAGTCATATTGGAGTGATAGAAGCCCAATAAGTGTCTTTTTAGGATCCAAATCCCTTCCACCGCAATGTGACATAGGATTGCGGTTTCCCCGCCCATCAAATTGATTGACTGCCGCGTATTAACATGTCTCAGTAGTAACACATATAATCATATCCACAAGACAGGGTGTGTGCAAAGTAACTGGGATTAAAAGATCTGTTGAGCTTGCTGTGATCATCTGTTATCACAACAGTCGCATGCAGCTCAATTATAAAAGAAGACCTGTATCCTGTGACATTTGCTGTACAAAAACAGTGCAAAGTTAAATGTGCGCTGTGTGTGTGTGTGTGTGTGTGTGTGTGTGTGTGAACTTTTTAACAACATTGTGTGTTACTAATCATTGCAGAAAGGTTTGATTTAACTCCACAGCAAATACATCAAATAATCATTGCATAAGATCTTACTGTAGTATTTCTCCCAAACATTATATGAGAATGCCTGGAGAACCAGCATTAAAGGCACAGGCCACAAAATCAGCTACAGTGTGTTCAGAGCAGAAAATTCAGCATTCTGAAAGGCATAATAAATGATCTGATGGGTGTTTTGAGCTGAAACTTTATAGACACATTTTGGAGACACAAAAGACTTATCTTAAATCTTGAAAAAGTGGTAAAATAGGTGCCTTTTAAAGTAATGTACATGCAAGTTATTAAAATTACTTTCTTATAACATTTAAAATATTCTATTTCTGTTGTGTGAACAGCTTGTAACTGTTATAATCACCATGATGTAGCTACTGCAGATTGCTGGGGAACTACTCTGCCACAAAATGGACTACAAATCACAGCATGCATCGCACACACACACCAGTTCCTGATCCTGTCTGATTGCAAACACTCACAACTGAAGCTGCTCAGGACTTATTACAGAGACTATTTATACACCACATTTGCCCACACACACATTGCAGTGTTATTTGTTTGTTTTGCTAGTGAAACGAACCTGCAACTTTACAAAGCGATTAATTTCTATCTCTAGCCATGTTCTTTGATCCTTCTTAAGTTTTATGTAATTTATTCCTATAACCTTGTTCCTTGTTTATCCTACCTTTCTACGGTTTCGACCATTTGCCTGTTCATCAACGACAACGTCTGTATTATCTGTATGAACTTGATTGCTGCTGTGTTAACCATTCTGTTTAATCAATCTGCATTTTGATACGCTCCTCTGTGAAAGCCTCCCTCAGTTACAGTAACCAAACATACATTACATACATACATTAATATACAACATAATCAGCTTAAAATCCATCATAATAGTACAATTATAATAAACTCATCTGTCCATGTGATGCCGGTGAATTGCAGATCTTATGCAAACTTTTTCATATCGCTTTGATTAAATGCTTTCTTAACAGCAGTTTTCTCAGAGCTGTCAATTTTCTCGTCGATTTTGTCAAGGTGAAAGAGATAAATAATGTTAAGTTCATATTTAACATGTTTTTTCTTAATAATAATACTGGCACTAAGCATTCTGAATTCAATTAAGAAACTTTTTTCTTCTTCAAATAATTTTACAAATAACAAGGATTTCACTGGATTCACCTGCTGCCAAAAACCAACAACTAATAATTCTTTTGTGTAACTTATTTACAAAAAAAATCTCTCCTTTTATGAAAGAAATTGGGTATAAAGGCTTTGGGAAAACAGGCTGCTGGGAGAATATCATCCTCCCCCAGATGCAGGCTTATGATGCATGTACAGACGTCCTGCTTGGTAAGAACATCATTTGCCAAGTAGCAGAACACAAGAAGCATTGTTAGAGATTGCACCGAGGCCAGCGGCAAAATCCCAAATACTAATAATGTAAATTCATTAACTAATTGGCTCCGTACCATCTGTTTCTAGATAAAATAATGAGAACTTTTGTGCTTGCATTTCTAAGCAATACATTCAGAGGCTGACATTCATCCATTTATTCTTCCATCCTTCCATCCATCCATCCATCCATCCATCCATCCATCCATCCATCCATCCATCCATCCATCCATCCATCCATCCATCCATCCATCCATTTGTAAGTGTTTAATGTGAATTGTCTATCTATTTATCTATCTATCTATCTATCTATCTATCTATCTATCTATCTATCTATCTATCTATCTATCTATCTATCTATCTATCTATCTATCTATCTATCTATCCATCCATCCATCCATCCATCCATCCATCCATCCATCCATCCATCCATCCATCCATCCATCCATCCATCCATCCATCCATCCATCCACTTAATTGCTAGCAGATTGTGCTCAAGCTATGCAAAAAAGCCAAAATATTGCCTGTAATAAATCACCTTAGCATTATGGCAGTGCATTGATTTCATCTGCATTTGAGAGGTTGTCTTTGATAAGTAGACAGCGGCGACACATTCTCAGCGCCGGCGATTGACTGATAATTTCCCGCCTGGATGTTCAAACGGATGTCGACTGCTCATCAGTCTTGCAGGTTGTCTTAATCCCTGCACCTTTTAATGGCTGGCTGCACCGTATGATTGTATGCAGATGAAGGCACCCGATAAAGTCATTATGGGCATACGCCGAACCGCTGGCCCTTTGCTGCTGGAGTCCCACATAATAATGATCTGTGCGAAAGCAGTCCTTATTTCTCCAAGTGCAAGACGGAGGAGGGAATTCAATAAGAGGGAATCATGGCTGCTGATGGCGCCATTTATGTGCACGTGCTGTCTGGGTAGTTTTACCTCCTGATTCACTAAAGAAATTATGCAAACGAGGTAACAATGTGAACACATCTACAAAATCTGTGCTGGGTGCATGATGCCCAATCTGTGTGGGTTGCTTAAGGCTGTGAAGTATGCAATGCAAACTACTGATTCGACATACAGTTCTTCAATGGGACTGTGTAGGATCAGTCCACCATCCAAGCAACTCTTCTTTAACATGTTGAAAGTGAAATTGTATACGCTGCGAGTCTAAGTTTTCCATTGCTTAATGCTCTTCTTCATAATATGATCATCGCTTGATGAATTACTGCTGCCATGATCAATTGAAACTGTAAACAAATATAGACTCAAGGCGTTTGAGCTGAACAGAATGGACCTCATTTTCACAAGCAGCTTCATTCATTAAGACTTTCATTCAAATTTGCATATAGCCTACAACGTTTTCAGAGATTATAATCCATCAAGTATGCAAATTTTGTCGTTTTTTCTCTTCAATTTAGCCATGCTCTTGGAAATTGTCTAAAGCAGGGGTGCCCAAACCGTTTCTTATAAACGGCCGAAAAACCAAACTTGACTGAGGGTTGTGGGCCGAAATTAAATATACCAAACCGTATTACATAACATTTGCTCATTTGTTTGCTTATTATTTAAAAATAACTAGAAAAAAGTTGCTTTAAAATAAATTATATTACATTAACATTTTATAATGAACTTATTATAGTAAAACATAAACCACACCATTTATAAAACAATGGAGCTCATTACTGAATACAGTTGAGCTGCTTCTGTCTTTGCCTTAATTTGCTTACAGATGACTTGTGCATTGTCCTCTATCTGTCAAGTGAGAATATTGAAATTTTAAACATCTGATTTATACGAAGCCTTTAATTTTAGTTCGATTTTTTTGTAGATCCTCAGTTAAAAAAAGAAACAAAAGGGTATACATTACAATTCGAAAAGACAATCTCTGTCAAAGGCGTTCACCCCAACCAACTCCATAACATTCTCCATCTCTTTTCAGATGGCATGCTGGGCCTAACCAAAGGTTACCATGGGCCATCTTTGCACTGTGGGCCCTCCTTTGGGCATCTCTGGTCTAAATCTGGTCTGTACTGAACTATTGCAATTTTTTAATTAGTTTGAGAAATTGTTTAGGAAAGATTGGGAAAGAATTCTTCCACTGATTTTATTAAAAGTGTTATATAATGAAGATCTGGATATACCTATAGGCATATTGAATAATAGGAGCTCAGTATGTGGAAATGACTTACCTTGTGCCTCACAAAAAAAAAAAAAAAAAAAAATGTTTTCTCGTTCTCATTTAAATCCTGTGAGTGTAAAGTCTTGGTAAAAAAACAGGCCAAGCAAAACAAAACACAGATTATATAATTGCTGCTTATTAATGATTAATAAACATTAATATGCATGCTTCAGGCTGATCTTGATTGGCCACTTACCAAATGTTCAATATATATATATATAAGTCAGAATTATTAGCCCCCCTGTTTATTTTTTTTCCCAATTTCTGGAAAGAAAATTTATTCAGTTATTTAGCCATTTTAGGGTAATTAGGCACGTTATTGTATAATAATGGTTTGTTCTGTAGACTATCAAAAATATAGCTTAAAGGGGCTAATAATTTTGTCTTAAAATGGTGTTAAAAATGTAAAACTGCTTTCATTCTAGCCGAAATAAAACAAATAAGACTTTCTTCAGAAGAAAAAAATATTATCTGACATACTGTGAAAATGTCCTTGCCCTCTTAAACATTATTAGTATTAGAAATATTTAAAAAAGAAAAAAAAATACAAAGGGGGGCTAATCATTTACACTACAACTGTATATATAGGGAGTAAGCAGGCACTGCCACTGACAAGCTGCAGACTTCAGAGCAGACCTCATTGATATTCATGAGTGTTCCAAATATGGTCAATACAAAGTGTTTTATTGTAAGGGTAATTTCTGTGGTTATGAATGAGTATGGAGAATTCTGGAGAATTTTTTGAGCTTACCCAAGCCACATACCTACTATATTGACATATCAGAAAACAATTTGTTATCTTTAAAAATCTTTAATTGTCCTGCGAATGAAAATACAATAAAATACAATGACCATTTTTAGTTGTATCAGGTTTGACCACTTTTCCCTTCAGAACAACCCTAAATCGTCCTGGCCCTGATTCAATGGGGTGCTGGAAAACTCAAAGATTTTAGTCCATATTGACCTGACAGCATCACACAGTTGCTTCAGATTTGTCAGCTGCAGATCCATGATGTAAATCTCCTAATCCAGCACAACCCATGTTTCTCTATTGAATTGAAGTTTGGTGATTTTCGGAAGCCATTTGGTTATAGTGAATAAAGTTTGAGATTATTTGTTGCATTGGTCATTATCCTGAGGAAAGTAGCCATCACAAGACAAGTATTTTGTGGTAATAAAGAGATGGACATAGACAACAATAATATTGAGGTATAAAATCTCCTCCAAACCCTTACACCATTTCAGCAGATTGTCTTGACTATGGCTATATCTAAAATCACCCCTATTCCCTTCAACAGTGCACTATTTGACAGATCAGCCATTTGTACTGCTGTCCAAAACCATAGTCGACATTCTGAAGCGAACTCAATCAATCCCACAATGCACCATATAAATAAGTGTACAAACCGTTAACACTAAATGGCTAGATATATAATGCACTGTGAAAATTTGCTTGCAGAATGATTTTCTGTATCTGACCACAAGAAGGTATCCACAGCAGAATCCTTCTGGTTTAGGTTTCGAAATAAATTAATATTTAATTTTGAACTGGAAACAGAAAGCTGCTCCTACACACAGTATATACATCTAATGAGGGATGTAATGAAACATTTGGAACAAGAGAAAATCAGATTCTCTCTAAAAAGAAAGAGGACAAATTCTATAAAATCTGGCAACCTTTCGTGGATTATTTTAAAAATATAAATTATTCAAGGAATAGTTAAATTAAAGAGGATTAGACTAATTTAGATAAATACAGAAGACAAATAACAGAAGATATACCATTTATTTATTTAGTTGGTATTTTTGTGTGGAGTTTGCATGTTCTCCATGCTTTTGCGTGGGTTTTCTCCGAGTGCTCCGATTTCCCCCAAAGTCCAAAGACATGCAGTATTAATAAATTAATAACCCTGTATAAATAAAGGAACTAAGCCAAAAAGAAAATTAATGAATGAATGTTAAACTAACTTTCCCAGGGTCGCATCTGGAAGGGAATCCACTGTGTAAAACATATGCAACTCAAACTCATTATGGATCCGCAAACCTGTAAACATTTCTAGAGATCGCAAAATATGTCACAAGACCTACGTTTTTTTTTAGTTTTTGTTTTCACAAATTCCCCAGAGGCCGCTGTGTACACTTTTGCAGATCTCTCTGTCAAATTTCTCTCTGCAGTGCCATTCACACTAGCTGTTCTCACGTAAGTCCACCAGAGGTTGCTATTGACTGACAGACTGATCCACCAACCCCCTTAAATCCAACCAATAGTTTTTTCAAAAGCATCGATTGACCCTCCCACTGCCTTCCCTAAACCAAAATGACAGTGTTTTCAAAAGCAATCCAGAAAAAGAAAAGCCCTGGCAGCTGCCTGATTTTTACCATGTTTTCAGATTTTACCACATTCTCAGCCTGTTATTTACATTATTTGTTTATTTTAGTTTTTGCCTTTAGTTTTTGTTTTACCTGCTTTCTAGAACTGGTCTTTGCTGGACTCAAATCCTGTCATTATGGTCAGCTCTTTTCTACGGCTCAAGTTTGACAACATACGTGGCAAATTACTGGGCAAACTAGTAACAGCAGAAAAGCCGTCCACACGAAGGTAAGCGGTCAGCTAGTAAAAAAAAACCCAGAAGCCGTCCGCAGCGTAATACCGCCCAGTAGCGTTCATTTTAAAGAGGAAATGCAGCCACACCTATCTCTGGGTACATAATTTACTCTCTCCAGAAATGTATACGGGGCCATATACTCACAATGAGCCTGTGTTGCAACATATGCCAGGAGTAGTTGGTGGTTCATTCCGCTGTGGCGACTCCTGATAAATCAGAGACTAAGCCGATCGAAAATGGATGGATTGATTGATGTTAAATTAATGTTCGTGTACACAAGAGAAATCAAAAAATTTAGTTTCATTACTAATAAACAGGTCTGTGGTAAATAACTGTCACAAGGTTCAACCAAGAACGGATTTAGAAACAATGCACAAACCAAACGGCATCCCTTCCAGCACACTTAGTAATCGAACTCACTAACTCATTTTTATTCACTCCTTTAAGTGCACTATATTAGTGGACTTATGTAGGGAATAGTGAATGAGGGTATGGGGTGATTTTAGGACAGAGTCCATATGTGCCTAAATGCAGATGTAGATATTTGCTTTAACAAGCAGTTAACAACAGGTGCACTTTCAGAAATAAAGGTACACAAGCTGTCACAGGTGTGGTACCTTCTCTGAAAATAAAATTTTTCACCTTAAAGATTCATATTAATATCTTAAGGGTACATATTGGTACTAAAAAGTTCAAAAGTGTTCCTCTTAAAACTTTTAGGTACTTAAATATACATTTGAGGTACAAATAATGACCCTTTAAGTATACAAATGTGTGCCTTTTGAAACGATATCACCCCAGTTACAGCTTGTGTACCTTTATTTCTGAGAGTGTGCATCTAATAAAGCAGCCAATGAGAATTAGTTTATTTGTATATATTTATCTGCAGAGGCTTAACATTGATTCAGTTCCTTTAGAAGGGATTTGACAGTACCTCACATTCATTTGGATTATTGGATGTAAATTTACACTGAGTTGTTTACACAGATCACACTATCTGCAAATCCTTGGGTGTAACAGCACAGCTGCCGAATGTGGAATGACAATGATGTTTGTGGCTGTCAAAGTACGAACAATAACTGTATTGACAGAAAAAAAGTTGACTGAGGCGTGTTGAAACAATGAAAAAGCATTTAAACCATCATTTATTACTTGGTATGGGTGGAGACACTAAATCACTGTCATTATATACAGTCAGAATTATTAGCCCCCCTGAATTTTTAGACCGCTGGTTTATTTTTTCCCCAATTTCTGTTTAACGGGGAGCACATTTTTTCAACACATTTCTGAACATAATAGTTTTAATAACTCATCTCTACTAACTGATTTATTTTATCTTTGCCATGGTGACAGTAAATAATATTTTAACAGATATTTTTCAAGACACTTCTACACAGCTTAAAGTGACATTTAAAGGCTTAACTGGGTTAACTGGGTTACCTAGGTAGGTAAGGGGTAATTAGGCAAGTTATTGTATAACAGTGGTTTGTTCTGTAGATTATCGAGAAAAAATATAGCTTGAAGCGGCTAATAATTTTGTCCCTAAAATTGTGTTTAAAAAATTTTAAACTGCTTTTATTTTAGCTGAAATAAAACAAATAAGACTTTCTCCACAAGAAAAAATATTGTCAGACATACTGTGAAAATTTCCTTGCTCTGTTAAACATCATTTGGAAAATATTTAAAAAAGAAGAAAAAAATTTAAAGGGGGCTAATAATTCTGACTTTATATGCACTTATACCCCGCAGCACATGTGATATATGCATTTGCATATTAATGAACGCTAATGTTTCATGGACATCTGCACAATATTCTAAGATTAATGCACATTTGAAACGAATAGCACTTGTGCTTTGTTACCTTCGCCATGGGAGTTTTAATCACAAAGAACGTCTTTGTAGTGACCGAGATGTCAGGGACATAATGAAAGCCAGCTTTCCTGTGCATGACCCTGCTTTAATTTATTTGAACAAGCTACTTCACATTGTCATTAAGGATTGTAACAGTGGTCTGCTGTGTAGCAGCTTGCAACAAACTAAACATGAAGTCATAGTTGATGCAATGCATTTTAATAGTCAGGAAACGGACAGCAGAATAATGACCACGCTATTGCTTTCATTTGAATATGCATTCTGTTAATACATATGCAGAGAATGAAAAAAGTGAAGGTCATTTTTTTCTTCCCAATACAGAGAATGAATAAAGCATAATGTGGAAAATTCTGGGACTTCCTCTGAGGACTTTATAGTGACACTTCCTCCATCAAGGGGTCAAGATTTGGCTGATTAGCATTGCCCCATTAGTCCCTGTTGGTGCATGCTAACTACTCCATCTGGATGCAAACATCACAAATCATTAATGACAGTATATGTCATTAGGAGTAATAGTTGATGGTGCCACTATAGTCCAGGGGTGCACAAACTTTTTTCTTATATATATATATATATATATATATATATATATATATATATATATATATATATATATATATATATATATATATTCTAACAAAAATAGTTTTATAGACTTTTTGCTTACACTTTAATATTAACTAAATATATTAACTACATAGTTAGAATTAAAATGCGGGATAGGTTTAGTTACGTGTAATTATACATACTGTTATGTAATTAGTAAGTGCATTGAACGTTTATCTACATCACCTTTAATTGATGTGTTACCAACAGCTGGTGCAATGATATTCTTGTGATTAACTTAAAACTACCTATCCATGAGCAAAGATTTTAAATGATGCACTTCCACAACAAAAGATGAACAGGTGTGTGAATTCTCCACAAGAACTACCCAAACCTCCTTGTAGACTCTGATTATTATATATTTCAGAACACATTTTTGCCTCAAATGAATGAAATATTTATTAAGAGACTAACACACGTCCAGCTTCTCAACAGTGCTGAGAAAACGTGCACACAGATTGAACAATGGCTTCAGGCTTTCTGTGATCAAACCTATTCCGCACTGGTGGCCCGAGGGTGTCTGAATTGTTCAGAACTGATGGGCATATCTGAACAGGATTGACCACCTCTTGGCCTCTTTCTATTCATCAGACACCAGAAGGCTTGACCCAAATATCCCCTGACACTGAGCAATATGTCTGTCGAGTGAAATGCCTCCTCTTATTATTTTTTCATGAACTCAAAAAGATAAAACCTGCGTGGTTTCCACACTTGCATCATCACAAGCCAAAAGGCCACATGTTTCATAAATCCACAGCATATTGCAGACTTTTAATGAACCCTTGGTATTTACTGTAGCCTTTTTGCTGAACTCCAGTAATTTACGACAGGGGCACAGAGAGCTGATTCAACAAACATACATGAATAAAAAACTGTGTAAATTGAGTGGATAAATATTTCAGCTGATAGAGTTCAAAGAATATGAACCCCAACAGCGTGGATGTTTAAAGATGTCAGTGGATGTATGGCTTTGAATTTTGAATCAGTTGCTTCCGACACATCTTGAGAAATAGTACTGCTTTTATTGGATATTTTGTATAAATAATAATAATAATAATAATAATAATAATAATAATAATAAAAGAATAATAAAATAATAATAATAACAATAATTCTAGTCAGTTAAATGTCTGTTGAAGGAGCAGATATTAAGCAGACGGTCTAATATTCAAATGGACCATCAAAATAAAGTGTTTAAATTTTTTTTCTTCTCTTTTAGGTAAGTTTGGTTTCTGTTATGCTAAATAGCAGAATAATGAGGCAGATATTTTTTGAGAAATTGTTATAAATTTTCTTGAAAGTCAAGTTTACATACAACAAGATTATTATGCCTCTGAAAATGCTCAGATGATGGTGTCAAGGTTTTGGAAGTTTCTGTTTGGCTAAATGACAACTTTTGAGTTGATTGGAGGCACAACTGTAGAAAAGTGTTTAAGGAAAACCTCAAACACACTGTTTACTTGTATGACAACATGAGTAAAACAACAAGCCAGAATCAACAACAACAACAACAACAACAACAACAACAACAACAAAAGCCAGATTACAATTGGCTGAATTACTGGGGAAAAGTATACATTTTGGAGACATGTCCTGTGGTCTGATGTAACTAAGATTGAACTGTTTGGCCATAATGACCAGTGTTACATTTGGAGGACTTCAAGAGTTGACACTTAGCTGATGATTTACAAAAGCTTGTTTGGCATGCTGTCCCGGGAGAGAGCCCCGAGCTCAAGGGTTCCTCGAGCCCGGGCTTCCTCCCGTTGGCAGAGCAAGAGGGGAGCCTGAGCTCGGTGGATCTCAGAACTCCCCTGCTGCGGTAGCTAAGGGAACACAAGGGATTAGACAAGCTTGATTGTTATGCATGTTGAATGTCTTTAGATGGTGGGAGGAAAGCGGAGAACCCAGGGAAAACCCACGCGGACACGGAGAGGACATACAAACTCCTCACAGAAACACCCACCGGTCCTGTGGAACCAGGGCCGGCAGTGTTCTTGCTGTGGGACTTGCAGTGCTGACCACTGGGCCGCCGTGCCGCCCAATCACAGGTAAAGGAGAAGAATAGGGGAGGAGGGGGGTTTCTTCCAAACGAAGATAAAGTGAACTGAAAACTGTGGCTATTTATAGTAGCTTAGGGCTCATATGATTGGAAGATAGTGATTAGCAAATGCGAGACTGGCCGTGATAAATCATAAGCACGTGATCCTCTCGAAATTAGTTTATGAATAAACTTCACTTCAAGAGTTCACACTTAGCTGATGATTTACAAAAGCTTGTTTGGCATGCTGTCCTGGGAGAGAGCCCCGAGCTCAAGGGTTCCTCGAGCCTGGGGCTTCCTCCAGTTGGCAGAGCAAGAGGAGAGCCTGAGCTCGGTGGATCTCAGAACTCCCCAAAATGCAGTAATTAATCGCTCGGGACAGCAGCCGTTTATTTAAGGAAAAAAAACCCCAAAAAGCAAGGAAAATAGAGCTATATTCGGCTGCTGGATATAATGGAAGGAAAGAAAGTTTAATGCATGGGCATTAAGTAGATAGGATTATGAAGGGTGAAGAGATCAAAGCTATAAGAGGGGGGCTTGACTTAATGTGGAGAGATGGGTGAAAAAGGCTTCTTTTTCTAAAGGGGAAAGTAAATAGAGTGTATAAGAGAAGATTCTGGTAACTCCTGCGGGAGTTGGAGCTCGGAAGGACCACTGCGGGGGTCTGAGCTTTGGGAAATGTCTAAACCGGAGAGGAAAGGTAGTTAGAAGTAGACTTTAGAGGAGAGGATTCTGGTAACTCCTGCGGGAGTTAGAGCTTGAAGGGACCCCTGCGGGGGTCATAGTTTTCAGGGTTGTGAATAAAAGGGAGAAGAAGGTGGTTTGAAGCAGAGTATAAAAAGAGGACTCTGGGTAACTCCTGTGGGAGTTGGAGCTCGATGAGGGGGGGTAGAGCTTAACGGGAGAAGGTAGATAGCAGAGTGTAGGAGAGAGGATTCTAAGTAACTCTTGCGAGAGTTGGAGCTCGGAGCAACCCCTGCGGGGGTCAGAGCTTGGGGTTAGAGTGCAGATGGGAAGAGATAGGTAGTAGTGTGTAGAAGAGAGGATTCTGGGTAACTCTTGCTAGAGTTGGGGCTCAGAGCGACCCCTGCGGGAGTCAGAGCTTGGGGGTAGAGTGTAGATAGGAGGAGATATGCCACAGCCATATCACCCTGCAGCCCAAGACCGGTTACTCACTGAAGCTAAGCAGGGCTGAGCCTGGTCAGTACCTGGATGGGAGACCACTAGGGAACACTAGGTTGCTGTTGGAAGTGGTGTTAGTGAGGCCAGCAGGGGGCGCTCAACCTGTGGTCTGTGTGAGTCCTAATGCCCCAGTAAAAGTGAAGGGGACACTATACTGTCAGTGGGCGCCGTCTTTCGGATGAGACGTTAAACCGAGGTCCTGACTCTCTGCGGTCATTAAAAATCCCATGGCACTTCTCGTGAAAGAGCAGGGGTGTAACCCCGGTGTCCTGGCCAAAGTCCCTCTATCGGCCCTTACGATCATGGCCTCCCAATCATCCCCTTCCACCGAATTGGCTCGATCACTGTCTCTCCACTCCACCTATAGCTGGTGTGTGGTGAGCGCACTGGCGCCGTTGTCCTGTGGCTGCCGTCGCATCATCCAAGTGGATGCTGCACACTGGTGGTAGTGTGGAGAGACCCCCCTCATGATTGTAAAGCGCTTTGGGTGTATGGCCATACACAATAAATGCGCTATATAAATACACATTAAAAAAAAAAAGGAGATAGGTAGCAGTGAGTGGAAGAGAGGATTTTGGGTAACTCTTGCGAGAGTTGGAGCTCGGAGCGACCTCTGCGGAGGTCAGAGCTTGGAGGTAGAGTGTAGATGGGAGGAGATAGGTAGCAGTGTGTAAAAAATAGGGTTCTGGGTAACTCTTGCGAGAGTTGGGGCTCGGAGCGACCCCTGCGGGGGTCAGAGCTAGAGGGTGAGTCAATAAGAAGAGAACTAGTTGAAAGTAGAGTGAATAAGTTTTAAGATTCTGGGTAATTCCTGCTGGAATTGGAGCTTGAGCAGACCCCTGCGGGGGTTGGAGCTTAGAGATAGAGTCTAGGCGGAAGATGATAGGTAGCAGCATGAAGAAGAAAGGACTATGGCCGAATCCTGCGAGATTCGGAGCTCGAGGGGGCCCCCTGTGGGTGTCTGTTGAGTCTAGACAGGAGAAAAAAGATCGTTAGAGGTAGAGTGTAGAATAATTTAGTTGGGAGTGGAGTGTAGAGAAGAAAGGAACAAGAAGCTGAAAAGTAGGGTTATAAGGATAAAAGATTTGGAAAAGTTGGAAGAAGGGAACAAGCACAAATATTATACATATGTACAAACAGTAAATGCGCAAAGAACATGTGGATACAAATGTTTGCATCTGTAAATAGCTATGGGTGATTGTGGAAGATGCTAACTGCAACGGCCCTTGAGGGAGTCCTTGGCAAACATGTAAGGGTGCCATGGGTGGACAATTGGGCTTCTGCGGGGTTTGGTTTGGATGACTCTTGCAAGAGTCGAGGCTCTGTTAGACACCTTTGGGGGTTGGAGCCGAGTGAGGAGGTGCTTGGGGGTTGGTTAAAGCCTGTTGGGCTTTCTTGAGGTGGTATTTACTGAGGCGGATGTAAGATTTGAAAGCTTCAGAAGACCAGCGACCAAGGGTCTGGATCTGATGGTGGGAGAGCCCGTTAGAGGTTGCTGTAGTGGCTGCGCCAATCCTGAATGAGTGGCTGGAAAAGGGCGCTGGGGGAAAGCCTGATAGGCGAAGGATTTCTTTAAGGTGTTTTTGAAACCAGAATCGAGATACTGAACGGTTAGCGTCATCAGTAAAAAGCGGGGCCAGTGGTTAGCCTCTTGAGATTTTTGTAGGTTAAGTTAGGCTAGGAGGGTTTGGAATGGGCGTGTAGGTGAAGGTATATTGAAAATAAGGATAGAGTGTCCTCTCTGGAATTGATCTGTTTTGCTTTGTTTGACAAGGAAAGAGATAGTTTCCTTGTCTTGCAAAGCTAGATCTGAGATGGTGGGGTGGAGTAGAGGGTTAAATTTGGATTTAACTGTTAATTCAGAACATCTAAGAAACCCAATAAATGCTAGATTGAACATGGCATCTAAGGTGCGGGCTGTATGGGAGGAAATGTAACCTTTACGGAGGGTGTAGATGCATGAGGTAAGGATTTTGAGTGTAATGGGTTG